>NC_045960.1:93840054-94149473 GCF_010909765.2 Amblyraja radiata
TCAAAAACGCTTTGTAGTTTTGAGCAGCTCTTCCTTTAATCTTCCCTCCCATAGGAGAACCATCCTAGTTCCTTTTGTCTTTTTAGGTGACTGCGGCGACTGTCACACCTCTAGAACAGTCTTGCATTTATTTTTGGTGTTACGGTTCTCTGGTGAGAGTTGATTTACTCCTTTCTCTATCCCTGCAGATGGTGGTGAGTATCGCAGAAGACCTGCTCCGCACAGCATCTCAGAACAGTCGCTTGTCGCTGCAACGCACACAGGCCGGGTGGCTTCTCCTGGGAGCACTGATGAGTCTAGGTTTGTATGCAGCGAGCCTCAGAGTCCGTGCAGTGGTGATAAAATAATTGCCACTTCTTTTGTCTGATCACCAACCGGTCCTCTATTGAAAAGATTTTAACGGGGAAGAACCAATTTCCCAACCGTTGTTCTTTTCTGTAAGGTGTTGGTTTCAGCGATAGCAGCTTTGGTTCAAGTGGAACACAATTGGGTTTAGCATCGTAACCCCCATATCTCAGAATGGGATGCTATCCCCTCTCCAGAGTTGATCGTCTATATGCCAGCCTCAAGTGAGGATGTTTTATCAACTGTGCCATGCAATTCTCCCCACACCACAAGGCTTGTTAAATGCTTGCTGAGGGATGGCTTTGACAAGGTGTATGTTATCCCAAGCGCAGGTGTATTCCGAATGTTGGATGTACTGTGTAGTATCTTCTTAGATGAGAGCAGGACTTGTGGAGCAGCATTTTCTCCACCAGTAGCCTAAACTCATCCCCTCTAGTACTTGGGTTAGTTGCTGCAGTGGATATTGTTGTAAATCAATTGTATATGACCCAGGAACATAGTTGAAGTTCTCTAGCGATGAATAGATTCTATTAATTCATAGTTCATTAGACTTCTGCTACAGGCTGTATTACTATCCGGGAATGTTTGCATGGATGGTTTGATAAATAGGCTACCACTCGACTGCATGAACATTTGGGATACATGCTTGAAGTTGTTTTGGGCTCGTTGAGCAGCTGACAAATAATTGTCTGGTTGTAAGATTCATTGTCGAGCTGAAGTGGCTTTTTTGACCTATTCTAGGTCCTTCTGTCGTTCGGTACCATCTCCCAAAGATGCTGCTGCTGTGGCGCAATGTGTTCCCACGTTCCTTGAAAGAGCTCGAGGCAGAGAAGGCGCGAGGGGATTCCTTCACGTGGCAAGTGACCCTGGAGGGCAGAGCTGGTGCTTTGTGTGGTAAGGACTGCCTTCAAACACAATAGTCCTCTTCCTGGGAAGATGATTTGTATGTAAGAAAGCAGCGCAGCTTCCAATGGGATTTTCAAGAGGATATATTTTAGCAGCAGTATCATTGACGAGGAAGTTTACTTCTGTACCAGATTCCTTTCGTGTTGAATAAACTTCTAGTATTTAGTAAATTTCACAGCTCCAAGTGGAACGTAACAACACTTTATAATCAGCAAAGTATTTTATTTATTGCATGTAACATAGGAAACGTGCCATTCTTACTTGCTAAATTTTTGTAAGGTGTCCTTGAGACTCTTGAAAGGCGCCCATAAATAAAATGTATTATTATTATTATTATTCTGCATACACATAGCAAGACCTGCAAAGAGAAATGAGATGAAAGAGATTTTATTTTGGATAATATTAAGTGAGGGGAAATTAAACTTTGTTCAGTATTAATCTTTTGCATATGAATACGAGTGTCCTAAATTTACAAAACATGCAGTATATTGTAGAATCTAAAATATTAAAGCAGGCCATTTGTCCCAGTTGCTCTAAGCCAAAGTTTATATTTATAGAAGCCTCTTCTAGTCGGCCACTGGAGGCATCAAACCTTCCCTAAAATACATCAGCGTTTTCTGCTTCACCTCTTCATGTGACAGTAGTTTTCCATTCTCTGTGAGGAATGATGATTGACAAAGATGAAGTTCCGAAGAGATGATATTTAACTCTGTTTTTGGTTGCTAGTTGACCATCCTTCATCCTTGCAGTTAAATTCCATGGCCACAGGTTGGTTTCCCTTTCCAAACGCCTCCAGGTGAGGAGTGGGCACTTGAACATACTATATGAGGGGTGGTGATGTTCAGCACTTTTAACAGAGGTGGGCAGGAAGGTGTTTAGAAGTCTGACGTCCGAAGCCAAAAGGTCACCTATCCATATATGGGAAGGAACTGCAGATGTTGGTTTAAACCGAAGATAGACACAAAATGCTGGAGTAACACAGGGGGTCAGGCAGCATCTCTGGGGGGAAAAAGGAATAGGTTATGTTTCGGGTCAGAACTCTTCTTCAGACTGTTCCGACTCAAAACTTCATCTATTCATTTACTCCAGAGATGATGCTTGACCCACTGAGTTAGTCTGGCATTTTGTGTCTTCTCTCCCACGGTGTTTAGAAGTTTGAGGTTTGTGTGTGTGTGTGCGTATATACACAGTGGCTTGCAAAAGTATTCATACCCCTTGAACTTTTCCACATTTTGTCACGTTACAACCACAAACTTATTATTATTTAAATTATGTGAAGCGCTTTGGGGTCAATGCAAATTGGCTTAAAATGCGCTATATAAATAAAGTTTACTTACTTACTTACTTACAAACGTAAATGTATTTTATTGGGATTTTATGTGATAGACCAACACAAAGTGGCGCATAATTGTGAAGTGGAAGGAAAATGATACATGGTTTTCAAATTTTTTTACAAATAAAAAACTGAAAAGTGTGGCGTGCAAAAGTGTTCAGCCCCCTTTACTCTGATACCCCTAAATAAAATCCAGTGCAACCAATTGCCTTCAGAAGTCACCTAATTAGTAAATAGAGTCCACTTGTGTGTAATCTAATCTCAGTATAAATACAGCTGTTCTGTGAAGGCCTCAGAGGTTTGTTAGAGAACATTAGTGAACAAACAGCATCATGAAGCCCAAGGAACACACCAGACAGGTCAGGGATAAAGTTGTGGAGAAGTTTAAAGCAGGGTTAGGTTATAAAAAAAATCCCAAGCTTTGAACATCTCACGGAGCACTGTTCAATCCATCATCCGAAAATGGAAAGAGTATGGCACAACTGCAAACCTACCAAGACATGGCCGTCCACCTAAACTGACAGGCCGGGCAAGGAGAGCATTGATCAGAGAAGCAGCCAAGAGGCCCATGGTAACTCTGGAGGAGCTGCAGAGATCCACAGCTCAGGTGGGAGAATCTGTCCACAGGACAACTATTAGTCGTGCACTCCACAAATCGGGCCTTTATGGAAGAGTGGCAAGAAGAAAGCCATTGTTGAAAAAAAGCCATAAGAAGTCCCGTTTGCAGTTTGCCACAAGCCATGTGGGGGACACAGCAAACATGTGGAGGAAGGTGCTCTGGTCAGATGAGACCAAAATTGAAGTTTTTAGCCTAAATGCAAAACGCTATGTGTGGCGGAAAACTAACACTGCACATCACCCTGAACACACCATTCCCACTGTGAAACATGGTGGTGGCAGCATCATGCTGTGGGGATGCTTTTCTTCGGCAGGGACAGGGAAGCTGGTCAGAGTTGATGGGAAGATGGATGGAGCCAAATACAGGGCAATCTTGGAAGAAAACCTGTTAGAGTCTGCAAAAGACTTGAGACTGGGGCGGAGGTTCACCTTCCAGCAGGACAACGACCCTAAACATACAGCCAGAGCTACAATGGAATGGTTTAGATCAAAGCATATTCATGTGTTAGAATGGCCCAGTCAAAGTCCAGACCTAAATCCAATTGAGAATCTCTGGCAAGACTTGAAAATTGCTGTTCACAGACGCTCTCCATCCAATCTGACTGAGCTTGAGCTATTTTGCAAAGAAGAATGGGCAAAAATGTCAGTCCCTAGATGTGCAAAGCTGGTAGAGACATACCCCAAAAGACTTGCAGCTGTAATTGCAGCGAAAGGTGGTTCTACAAAGTATTGACTCAGGGGGGCTGAATACTTTTGCACGCCACACTTTTCAGTTTTTTATTTGTAAAAAAATTTGAAAACCATGTATCATTTTCCTTCCACTTCACAATTATGCGCCACTTTGTGTTGGTCTATCACATAAAATCCCAATAAAATACATTTACGTTTGTGGTTGTTTTACGTGACAAAATGTGGAAAAGTTCAAGGGGTATGAATACTTTTGCAAGCCATTGTGTATATACGCAGTGTATGTTGGGGGGGGGGGGTGGAGAGATACATGGGGTGAATATGTTTTAAAAAGCAAAATCTTGTTCTTTCCATGTAGCCATGAGGAGCTTTGTTGCTCATTGTCCTGAACTTCTCACCGACGATGTGATCCGCAGAATAATGACCCCGATAGAATGCGCCATGCTAATGTTGTCACAGTGAGTACTCCCCAGATGTCCCCCAACATCCGAGACAAGTCCTAGTACAAATAAATATATTTAAATCGCTTGAAGACAGAGAGGAACAGTTTAGCGAGAGACTTCCATGTTGCAGACAATACTGCCTTTTTTTTAATTGATGTAGACATAGACTTAATGAATCCAGCAGTATAGAAACATTTATCCAAAAGCAATCAAGTGATGGAATTTATTGATAGGAAAAGCTTAACATGTACCAATATCCTTATTTTGAGAAGATAGTTTTGAATAGGATGAGGCAGATGTTAATGACAGCAAATTGTTCCAAACAGCTTCTTTGTAATCCTACAGTCAATGGATGATAATACAAAATACTTTCGCTTTTGTAGGACCAGTATGCATTTCCAAAGAGTAAAAAATCATTTTGTTAAATTAAATAACCATCTTCAACAGAAGAGGGGAGAGGTAACATAAACCTCAAAGAAGGAGCATAAGAAAGTGCAAAAAATATTGTGAAACTAGGAGGATGAGAAAATTAAAGGAAGACCTAAAAGGTGGTGAGATTAGTCGACTGAGAACATGGAAAGACTTTTGTGAGGGACATCAAGATTAAACGTCAAGGTCTTGTGTTATTCGAAATGGAATAAAGGGAAGCAGATGCTGATACTTTAGCAGTAATCGTCCACAATGTTGATGATTAAGGAATTATTCTTATAGGTTAGAAAATTGCAAATGTGACCATCATTTATGAAAGATGAGAAGTAAACCAGAAATGTATAGACTTATTAATATAATGTCTTGTAACAAAGGTCTTAGAGTGTATAAATATTGATCACTGGTGAATTTTGAACTCATTAGTGGGAGGCAATATGGATTTTTAAACGCTATGTCTAAAAATTCAATTGAATGTTTTGAAGAATCAAATGAGTAAGTGAATGGAGGAAGGTCTATGACTGCAGTTGAAGTAGACTTCTGGCAGGCACTCTAAAGACATGGTTATTGACCTGGTTAGGAGATTGGAAAGGTGAAAGATGGCCGCTCGAAGGAATAGGAATGTATTTGAGCCGGCCCAAAGGGAACAAAAAGGACCCGACCCTCCCCCAAATCTCCCAAATGGAACTGTAAAATGGCAGGAATAGAAGGCAGTGGAAATGAGCATAACCGTACGGATTTATGGACAAACCCAGCAGGAAAAACTCTGACAGATGGATTTCAGCACGAGTGGTAAGTCTATGATATCTCCTACACCTCTCCCTCTCTTCTTAAATGCTGAGGCAAAGGTTGCTTCCTTTCACTGTGCAAGAACCATTCTAAAATGCGAGGACCCAAAAAAATTCTGAATCTGAGAATTAACCAAATGAATGCGGGTTGTTTATAGAGCAAGATACTGTATGGGACACCAAAACGAAAAATAAGGAAGAGACAGAGAAATTAAATGTTTTATGTTCATCATCACCCTATAATCAATTGTAAAGGGCCTGTCCCACCAGCATGCGATTGCATGCGTCTAGCGCGACCAAACGTGGTCGCTTGAGGCGTACGGCCTCGCGGGGCCGGTCCCACTTCGATCGGCGGAGGCGTATGGAGTTGTGCGGGGCTGGTCCTGACATCGCGAAGGGGCTCCAAAAATCTTGCACTGTCCGAAAATCCCGCGCGCCAACGGCCTGTCGGCCCGCAGGCGCATTGAGGCCGTACGCAGCGTCTCGACGGGCGTACGCAACGTCTTGACGTCGTATGCAGCGTCTTGACGGCGTACGCCTAGCGCGTGGCGTTGCGCGATGACGTCACCGCCCGGCGTGCCGTTGCATGATGACGTCACCGCCCGGCGTGCCGTTGCATGATGACGTCACCGCCCGACACCGTGCGACGTCCAAATTCAATCGGTCCACCTCCTGCCCAGCTGATTGGTGAGTATGATGTCGGGACCAGCCCCGCACAACTCCATACGCCTCCACGGTTCGAATTGGGACCGGCCCCGCGAGGCCATACGCCTCAAGCGACCACGTTTGGTCGCGCTAGACGCATGCAATCGCATGCTGGTAGGACAGGTCCTTAACATAGTCAGTCTGTAACATGGACAATATTTCAGCTGGTGCATGAATGATAAGCTGCAAAACATAGCAAATGTGTTATAATTAATTGTGATAATTTAGGTCAGCACAGTGACAGAGCTTGTAGGGCTGCAGCATTGTAGCTCCAATGATCTGCTTTCCTAACAGCAGAAATGTCAATTTGGGTTAAATGACACTGTAAAGTGTCTTTAATCTGTGTTATATGACGATGAATGAAACTTGTTAGAACTAGTGAAGAACAACCGGTCGAGAATGGCTAGGGAGCAGAATGAAATACTCATAGAGCCTTTCGGCGCGTAAACAGACCCGTCGGCCAACTCATCCATGCTGACCAGGATACCCCATCTAATCTAGTCCCATTTGGTCTACATCCCTCTAAACCTTTCCTATCCATGTTCCTGTTCAAGTCTTTTGAATGTTCAATGATTCAATGATACTTCATTGTCACATGTACCTCGGTACAGTGAAACTCTTTGTTTTTGCATACAATGCACAAAGTACATAAAGATTCGCCATGTATCTGGTGCCGACAAAGTTACAAAGTACTCACTATAGTCCCGATGGTCCCTCTTTGTTCCGTCAGCCCCTCCCACCAGCTCCCCCTTTTTTCCCGGTGGCAACTCTCACCCACCGGGTCCCTGTTTGTTCTTGGCGGTCCAACCGCCTCTCCCCTTCTTAAGGTTTGCCAGCGAGCTGTCCCTCTCCTCTCCAGTCCTTCAGCCCTTGTGCCCCAAGGGGGCACCTTTATTATGGTGCTATTGTTCCTGCCTCAACTACCTTCTCTGACAGCTCATTACATATACCCAGCAAGCTCTCAGTGAAAAAAGTTGCCCCTTATGTTCCTATTAAATCTTTCTCCTCTCACCTTACACCTTTGTCCTCTGGTTCTTAATCACCCTATCCTGGGATTAAGACTCCTTGCATTCATCCTCTTTATTCCTCTCGTGATATTATACGCCTATATAAGCACTGCAATTGGCTAGAAGGAAATAACCAATCTGCATCTTTCCTTCTAGAAACAAAAGAAAGCATCGGTACATAGGAACATGGCTAAGCGATATAGGTGGCGGAAGGTTAATAACACATATGGGAGAGTTTGTATAGATATACAAAATCACCGTATCTAATGGGTAGCATGCTAACCCATCCGGCACGTGTGCGGTACGAATCCGCCTCACCTCCCTTCATCGGAGAAGATACCAGGGGAGGGAATGGGGAAAGTGACCGGGGACCCGACGGGGCAGGGAAGTGGTGAGATAGGCGAGCTAGGCGCTGAACGCCGCGGGGAGGCCGCGGTGGAAACGATCTACAGATATTCTACGGCCTTACCCTCGTCAGGCTTCTTAGTTACTTATTCAAAAAACTCCATCAAATTCACGAGACACTATTTCCCACGTACAAAACTGTTGACTATCCCTAATCAAATGAACATTAGAATAATTACTGGAGAAATTAGTAAATCGTCATGAACTAACAACTTCCATCGCAGTGTTTTGAAGGAGGGAGCTTTGGAGAATTTGGATACACCAGCTTTCATCAAATTTCTTCCGGTTCTAGTATGTTCTTGCATGTTGAAAGGGAACAACTTTTTCTCCACCACTGAGAGAAAAAAGGGAGAGGTTCAAAGGGGAAACTATAGACCAGTTATCTGGATGTGGGTGGAAGGGAAAATACATTAGCTAATTAATCTAGCCCAGAATATCTTTAGTATGTGGGAGGAAACTGGAATGCTCACCAGAAACATGCAGAGTCCGGGGAAGAATGTACAAACCACACAAAAAGCATCTGATTTTAGGGTCGAACATCAGTCCCTGGAGCTGGAAGTGTTCAAAATGTAAGTTAAGAAAAGTGGAATACTCCCTAAAAAGTTACTTCACGCCAATTTAGTTCACATTAAGTTCACATAATTCACATATAAGTTCACATTTGAGAATGATAGATTTTTACTTCCCAAATGTTTTGAGATGTGGGACCAAAACAGGTGGTGGGGTTAGGCTACCGATAAGCTATGACCCCATTGAACGATAGAACAGGTTTGATGGGTTGAATGGCCTGCCATTTGTTGGAGGCTTGCTAGATGGCTGCCATTGGTGGAGTTAAGGTAATGGGGTTTGCACTGGGTTGAAATTGGGCAAAATGTTTTGGATGGGTGAGAGGACAGCTGAAGGATATTATAGTTGGGTGTAGTGCGAAGTTTAAAAGGAGGGATTTAAACTTATGGATGTACATACTAAATGTTAGGCAGTGGAGGATTAGCAGTCAGTCTGCAGGTATATGGAATGAGCTTTGTATAAGACAATGTTCAGACAGTAAGGTTGTGTATGAGGTGAGATTTGCACAGTTAAGAATGGGAGATCTGTCCAAGAGACAGTTGAAATATGGTGCTGTTCCTGGGAGCTTGATGCCTAATGAGCTGAGGTCGATGCAGATGAAGGGAATGCCGGAGGTTTTCCTGATGGTTCAATGTGGGCTTAGACTCTTAACTTGGGATAAACAGATAACTGAGACTGCACAGTCTGAGGCTACCAGGGAGAAAAATGGATTTGGCAATGAAGATGTGGAACTTGTGGAGTCAAGGATGTCATATACCAGCCAGTAATATGCTAATAGTGGACATTATTTTCCATAGTACCCATTGAAATCCTTAAATAGTATATGATCCTACAGAAGGTACAATTAAAGGTCAACATGGAAATGGTTGGGCTTGAAATCATTCTTGGGTTTTTAAAAGTAGGTACAAGCTAAAATCAATGTGGGGTCCGGTAACATTCAGTGCAGCTAATTACCTTCTGGTAACCACTGGTTCTTTATTCTCCAGCATCCCATCAGTCATAAAGGCTTATGGAGCTCAGCTAAAGGCGAGTGCAGCAATGGTGCGTTTACGACTCTATGACATCCTGGCTCTACTGCCTCCAAAGACCTACGAAGGTACTAAAGTGTGATTCATTCTGCCAGTTCAGATGGAGTTATTCAGACTAATCACACATCCCAGCCTTCAGTACTTATATGATGCTTCTGGTATTGTTCAAATGTGATGAGGGTTTTGCCTTTACAAACTGTTCTAGCTGTGAGCTCCTGATTTCCAGCACTTTTTAATGAAAAATATTTCCGCAAATCCCCACTAATTCCTTCACTCGTTACCTTAATTTTAATGGTGAATAAGCCCTTCCCGTTCAGCCTGGCAAGAACCTTTGAAATTTTATACGTCAAATTAAATCTCCTCTCTGCCTCGACTTGTCCAAAAAACAATCTCAACCCCACCACTCTAAACTGTCCTAGTCCTGGCAATGCCCTCGTAAATCTGTTCTGCACCGTCATTGATTGTGTAGTGGTGACCAGGACTGTACAAGATATTTCAGCTTTGAGTGTTTTATTAGTTTCCAGCATGATCTTCCTGTTCTTGTATTCTGTACCATGCCTTGTCAACCATCTCTAACCTGTGGATTTGTATTTGCACTGCAATACAACAGTGTTCCTGTACACTGTTCAGTACCCTCCTTCTGCAGGTCACTGTATCTTATTTGCCTTTCACAAAATTGCCACTCCTCATTCCTGTGTAGGGAAATTTCAGCTGAATTCTTGATAAGATTTCAAAATGTTTAAAAATTGCAGATGCTAGAAATCGGAATTAAACAGAAAATGTAGGAAATGCTCAGCAAATCCGGCAGCATCTGTGGAAAGTTAAAAATAACTTACGGTCTGACACCCTTGATTAGAACTAGAAAGGAGATACAGCAGGTAATTTTAGATAAACTTAAGTTGTAGAGAAGGGATAGGTTCAATGGATTGGAAAAAGGGAAATCTGGGGTAGGTCAGAGCAGGGGTGGACTGGCCGGCAACTGGAACCAATAATCATGATATTTCTCAAATATGCAGAAGACATGATTGTGAACACTAAATGCAGTGCATGGGAATGGACAAAGTACCAGTGATTTGCTGCTCCACCTGTTAAGGTCCCTGGATGGTGCGAAGCGAAGCAGTAAAAAAAGACCATAGATTCTGGCTGCTCGGCATTTTAATTCTCCACCTCAGTCTCACTCTGATTGATTTATGGCCTCCTACACTGTTACACATTTGGGCGTGTTGCAGCCTTCTGGCCTTGATACCAAATTCTTCAGTGTTTGGTAACTCTTTGTTTGTATTAGAAATCACCATTTCTGCCCGTCATGGTCACATTGAATGGCGGTGCTGGCTCGAAGGGCCGAATGGCCTACTCCTGCACCTATTGTCTATTGTCTATTGACTCTTTCTTTCTCCATTAGTACAGCCTGACCTGCTGGGCATGATCCACGGCCTTGTGATTAGCAACACATTACACAGACAAAGAATTGTAATGTGCTTCTAACTGCCACATTAAACATTTGGTCTGATCTCATTTTATGACAGATATTCCCTTTGCTCTATATTTCCCTCCTGTTATCTTTTCCGCAAATTAAAATTACTATTTTTATCTCTATTTCCTGGTTCTGAAGAAGATTCTTGGACTTGAAATGTGAGCTCTGTTACTCTTCTCACGGATGCTGTCTGATCAGCTGAGTGGTTTCAACATTTTCTTTTCTAATAAGATTTATTGACGACTCTTTTATCTAACGCATGTGATCTCCACAAGGGTAAATCTTGACTACATCTGCTATGTTAGATCCTTTTAGTGATATCTTGGCGAGGTCCGTCTTCTCTCCATATATTTTAAAGAATAGAGACTATTTATTCACTCCATCTTCCCTCAACACCCTGTGTGACAGGTAGAAGCTCTAAATTCTGGTATCATCCTGTGAACCCATTTTGCTGCATTTGCCTCTATATCCTTTACATAATATGGAGACCAGAACTGTGGACTATACCAACTAATCAAACCACAGAGGCATTATAGTGCAAAAAAAGGGCCATTCGGCCCATCAAACCTGTCAATTCCGTGTGGAGTGACCTCCTCAGCCCTGTTGCCCCATAGTTTCCCTAAACAGCTGCAGTTTTTGTTTTATTTTGAAATATTTATCGGGATTACATTTGAAAGGTACAATTGAATTTCATCCATCACAATATGCCAAGATTGTGCCCACGTCATGATACCAGTCGGTGTTTGAAACTAATGTTCCACAAGTTAATGGTTCATCAGTCAGGTCTGATAATTGATTCATTTGATGTGCATCCTGTTTAGCTAACTATATTTGCAGAGCTGTTCCTACTGACTCAACAGTGGTTTTATATGATAAATGTAGTTTAAGAGCTGCTGCCACTAAGTACTTAACCACTGTTGAATTGGGAAACTTTGATCTGGCTTGCATGCAAGATAGCACAAATAATTATGACTAACTGCATAGAAATGGTCGTTGTAGCATTTATCTGTAGTTTAATTGAGATGTCAATATTGATAAAACTCTGGAGAATCCAAAATGATCTTAACTGTGTAATTCCTCTTTAGGAAGCTTCAACGCTCTGCTAAGGGAATTGGTTGCAGAATTTACATTGACTGACAATTCTTCCAACACAACCACTTCGCTGCTGCGGTCACTCTGTCACTATGACGACAGTGTCCTCCTTGGTTCCTGGCTTCAAGAAACTGACCACAAATCCATTGAGGATCAGGTAAGCTGTGAAAGAGCCAATACCCCTAAAACAAGCTATTTTATGTTGCTGGCAGAGCTCGCAAGAGCACGATTAAATTAATAATAACAGTTGTAGACATTTGGCAAGATGAAACATCTTGCGGGAGGCCAAAGTTTCTGAAACACTCTCTACAACTTTGGGACATCTGAGAGCAGGCATAATGGCAGCCAAGCTCCGCACATTCAAAGATCCTACAAGTGGTGCAGCAATAGAGCTGCTGCCTTACAGCGCCAAAGACCCAAGTTCGATCCGGACTATGGGTGCTGTCTACATTCTCCCCGGGACCGCATGGGTTTCCTCCGGGTGATTCATTTCCATTCACACTCCAAAGACATCCAAGTTTGTAGGTTAAATGGTTTCGGTAAAATTGTCTCTGGTGTGTAGGATAGTGCTAGTGTACGGGGTGATTGCTGGTCGGTGTGGACTCGGTGGGATGAAGGGCTTGTTTCTGCGCTGTATCTCAAAATTCTAAAAGTCTACAGTCTAAAGTGGACATGCCCAAAGTAGTCAGATAATCGACATGAATGGTTGTTTGAAGGATACATGTAAGGGTGAATTTAGCATGTTGTCTGGTGCTAGAGGTAGGTCAAGTGATGCCCTCTGGGAGAATAATGAAGCTGGAGTTGAACTGTGTTAGCTGTTGGCATTTTAACACTGCAGCTTTTGGCAAGATCAAATTAGATCTCACAACAAGAGATATCTTTCTTCAGTTGGAAGCAAAAACAGGTAAAGGAAATGGGGTGCAATACTTTCAATGAATAGGACCTGGAGGTTAAAAACCATGGATACCAGGGTAAATTTTCCACTGCTCTATATCCCAATTAACAATAGGAAAATTAAAAATGCTGCAAATAGTGTGTGGTTACCTATATGTTAGCTCTTTTACTGCTGGGGATGGAAGGGTGCAAGTCCTGGTGATAACAAGTTAATCACTAACAGTGGTAATTATTATTTGCCTGCAGGAGGATAATTACTTGTTGCTTTCTGAATTGTGAACAGGACGGGAAATATTGCAACTCTAATCAAAATAAACAGCATGTTAAATTATCATTTATTTTTCTCCCATTATGGCCTTGCCACTTTTATATGGTTTAGATTTACTGTTATTCCAATCTGTATTTTCCTTTAAGTTATTTAATATCTAGCAGTGTGTACCTCAGTCATCATCTCCAGTGACATGACACTATATTTCTGTGCTGTGAATGCATGCAATCAATAATTAGGGTGATTCATTACCTTTTTTTTACTGTTTTGGTTGAGGAAAGACTGTTGAGCAAGGGAGGGGTGAATTTCCCCTACTTTTACTTGCATCTTAGAAAGTGGAGAGTGCTTTTATGTCTCATCTGAAGGAATATGTTTGACTTTGCAATACTCCCTCAGTGTCACACTGGGCGAGGACCCAAATTATCTGGGCAACTTCCTTTACCCGTTGCATGTTACAGTATAGTTGTAGGTGAACACGTAGTGTATGTAAAAGACTGCAAGGAAAACTTGGTTCTTCATGGATACGTCAGAGGTTGAGGGGAGACTTGATGGAAGTTTATTAAATTATGAGATGCATAGATAGGGTCGACAGCCAGAACCTTTTTCCTGGGGTGGGAATGTCCAACACTAGAGGGCATAGCTATAAGGTGAGAGAGGGTAAGTGTAATGGAGATATGCAGGGCAAGTTTTTTTTTTTACCCAGGGTGGTGGGGGCCTGGAACGCATTGACAGTGGTGGTAATGGAGGCAGATACAATGGTAGCGTTTAAGAGGCTTTTGGATAGGCACAAGGAAATGCAGGCTTTAGAGGGATATAGATAGGAGATAGGTCTGAAGAAGGGTCTCGACCCGAAGAGTCTGATGAAGGGTCTTGACCCGAAACGTCACCCATTCCTTCTTTCCAGAGATGCTGCCTGTCCCGCTGAGTTACTCCAGCATTTTGTGTCTTCCTATGAGGGATAGGAATCGTATCATTTTATGGATTTAGCATTTAGGATATGTTTCCACCAGTGAAAATGCTACAGTTTTGAGCTTGCTGTGCTACTGTTGACCCAGTGAAAGTTCAAGTTTATGGTCATGTTCAGCAGCTGCCCATAGCTATTCTGTATTCTGGCATTTGTAGATGGTGTTTATGTGCTTTGCAGTATTTTTGTGAGAAATATTTTGCCCCCAGGCCAAACCACTTTACAATGCTGCGTGGGGTAGCAGGAAGCAGTTTATTCAGATGAGAGAGCGAGACGATTAAATAAATTGGGCGTGGAGGAAACAGTCACTGCTTTGAGGAGAGATAACATGTTGGAACGGATTTCAAACAAGATTTATATGTTGAAATATGAAAAAGATCAATCATTCAGGGAGAGAAGAGCAGTAAAGAAACCTCAACGAAAGTGACGAAACTCGAGTGTGGTAATTACCTAATGTGACCAGGGTACTAGGTGGAAAATAATTCCTAAATAAATTCAGAACTTTTTCTTAGCAAGTATGTCTCAAGGGCAATACTGAAAAGTGTTATTTTTAAGGAAGGGGACTAGGCAGGTAAATGGGTGAGCACTTATGTGAGTATGATCACAATTCAGTTCGATTTACAGTTTTTATGGAACACGACATAGATAAAAATACCTTCTAAATTGGAGTAAGGCCAATTTTATTAATGTTCCTAGGTTTCATTAATTCCATTAATTTCATTAATGGCTTCATTGATTCATTTTAGAATGATATAAAATTAGAAGTATATAAAATTATGGGAGACATAGATAGGGCAGACAGTCAGAACCTTTTTCCGACAGGGTGGAAATCCCAAAGACAAGAAGCCCTAGCTTTAAAGTGAGAGGAGGAAAGTTAAAAGGAGATGTGAAGGGCATGTGTGTTTTATACAGTAATGAGTGCCTGGAACATGCTGCCAGGGGTGGCGGTGGATGTAGTTATAATAGTGGCATTTCAGAGTATTTTAGATAGGCTCATGGACATGCAGAGAATGGAGGGATATTGATCATATGCAGGCACAGGGGATTAGTTTAACTTGGCAACATGTTTGGCACGGACATTGTGGGCCAAAGGGCCTGTTCCTGTGTTGTACGGTTCTGTGTTCTATTGCACTGGTGATTTAGCAAAGGTGGGCTGAAAACAGCAGCGTGAGTATAAATCAGTCTCGGCTGTGGGAGGCGGAGTGTTCAGTAAACATACTCCAGCAGTGAAAAGATGTGAAATGCCAGATGTAGAGCCCTGGGTGATAAGATGCATAGGGTTAAGTGGCCAATAAATGGGGAGCCTTTGTTAGACTGACAACTTGACACTGGCAGGAGCTGGAAGAAAGCCTAGAAGAATATAGTGAGTGTTGGAGTGAAATGAAAAGGAACATAAGCAAAGCAAAGGATATGGAAAAATATCAGCAAATAAAATCATAGATAATTCATAAAGTACATAATGAGCACGGAAGTAATGAAGAATAGCTCCTATTGGGCACCAATGAAGGGACTGTGGCACGATGTGGGTAATGTCCTCTATGAATTATTTGTAACTGTCTGATAAAAGAGGGCACAATTCTGATATTGTTAAGGAGAGAAAATGTGAAATAGTTAATGGAGCAGACATTAATATTTGAAAGTGGAAAGTAGATAAAATGACAAATCCAAACTAAACTTATCCCCGGGTGTTTTAAAATACAACGGTGAAGATTGTGGGGGTTCTGACCATTAATTTTTTTCATTTCCCCCTGGCTCCAGGAATGGTGCCAGGGGATTGAGGACTAACATTGTACCATTGTTTTAAAAAAGAGTAAAGAATAAATCTAGTTGTTGCAGGCTAGTTAGTTTAACTATGATGGGCACATCATTGGAATCCAGTGAAAGGGAGAGAGTAAATCTTCATCTAGAAAGGTACAGATCAATCAGCATGAATTTGTTTAGGCTGTGTAATGTCTGACTAACTTGATAAATTGTTTCCGAAGGCAACAAGGAGGTCAATGAGACAGTACATTTTATCTAGTTAGTGATTTTAGTAAGTCTTTTGATGAGGTTTCATTTGGCAGGCTGAACAGAAGAGATGCATGGGATCTAAAAATGAATCTAAAAACACCAGGAAGTGAAGGGATAGTTGATGGGTATTTGTGGTTTGGAAGACCATTATCAATGGGGTTCAGTATTTGGTACCTTGCTTTTCAAAATAGCTGACAATGATTGGAACATAGAACATAGAACAGTACAACGTAGGAACAGATCCTTCGGCCCACAATGTCTGTGCCAAACATGATGCCTGCACATGATCCATATCCCTCCATTCCCTGCTTGTTGTACAGAGCCCTAGTGCGACCACACCTGGAGTATTGTGTGCAGTTATGGTCCCCTAATTTGGTCCCTATTCTTGCTATTGAGGGAGTGCAGCGTAGGTTTACAAGGTTAATTCCCGGGATGGCGGGACTGTCAAATGCTGAGAGAATGGAGCAGCTGGGCTTGTACACTCTGGAGTTTAGAAGGATGAGAGGGTATCTCATTGAAACATATAAGATTGTTAAGGGCTTGGACACGCTAGAGGCAGGAAACATGTTCCCGATGTTGAGGGAGTTCAGAACCAGGGGCCACAGTTTAAGAATATGGAGTAAGCCATTTAGAACGGAGACGAGGAAACTCTTTTTCTCACAGAGAGTGGTGAGTCTATGGAATTCTCTGCCTCAGAGGGCGGTGGAGGCAGGTTCTCTGGATGCTTTCAAGAGAGAGCTAGATAGGGCTCTTAAAAATAGCGGAGTCACGGGATATGGGGAGAAGGCAGGAACGGGGTATTGCACTGATTGGGGATGACCAGCCATGATCACATTGAATGGCTCAAAGGGCCAAATGGCCTGCTCCTGCACCTATTGCCTATTGTTTATTGTCTATTGCCTATCCAAAGGACTCTTATATGCCACTATTGTATCTGCCTCCAACACCACCTCTGGCTGTGAGCTCCAGGCATCCACCACTTTCTGCATATAAAAAAAGATGCCCGCACATCTCCTTTAAACTTTGCCACTCTCACCTTAAAGCTATGCCCTCTAGTCTTTGACATTTCCATCCTGAGGATAAAGGTTCTGCCTGTCCACCCTGTCTATGCCTCATAATTCTATGTACTTCTGTCAGGTCTTCCCTCAGCCTCTGACTGAAGACTTAAATCTAGTAGTAATGATGAAAACATTGACAGATGATTGAAATTGCAGGAGTGATGAGATAATCTGGTCAATTGGACAAAAAAAGATGGCAGATGGAATTGAATCAGAGATGTATCGGGTAATGCATTTGGAAGATGCAACAAGGCAGGTCAATTTAAAATTAATGGGGCAATGGGATCTTGGAGTAAATGACTGGAGACCCTTTGCACTGGGGTCCTTTAGATGTTTCAGAAGCATGGAGATGCTTTAGTTAACCATAGCATTAGAAGGGTAGGGAGGTTATTTCAGAACTGTATAAAGTGCTAGTTGGTCTTCTGCTTGAATATTGTACATAATTCTGGTCACCACAATACACTTATAAGTACATTTCCAGGATTGTAACAACTCTGTTACGGGGTTATAAAGGAGGAAGTTGGAGCAACATAACAGGACATGATCAGAAGTTTATATTGATGGTGCCTACAGAATATAGGCTGACATTCCCAATGGTATACAGCACCGAGTGGTACTGCATTATTGAAGGTACTGTTTCTTGTAAATAAGACAAACTGAGGCCCCTGATGTGATTCCCACAACATGCTGATAACTAGAGCATCAGTAAGCAACTCGCTAATAATCCCTCAATCAACATCAAAGCAATATAGAAGCACAATATTGCAGATCTTGAAAATCAGCGGGGTCTGCAGAGAAAGAAACTGATTTATAGTTTCTGGGGAAGACCATTCTTAACAGCTTGTCCAATTGGTAATGTGTTTTAGTTGATTGACAATAACAAACAGAAATCTCCTTCCATTTTCTTTCCCAGCTCCAGCCCAACAGTGCATCTGGAAGTGGGGCCCTGGAGCACGACCCGTCCTCTATCTACCTGCGTATCCCAGTGGGTGAAGCGGTGCCTGGACCCCTGCCCCTTGGAGTGTCTGTCATTGATGCCTCAGTTGCCCTCTTTGGTGTGGTGTTTCCACACGTCTCTTTCAAACATAGGCAAGTGCTTGATTTGTGGAACTGGGTATTTATGTCCTTGACGCTTTGGAGCACGAAACATTATGTTTTGAAGACTTATTTTTTACATCCTGTCCATTAATTTTGCATGGAAATTGTAAACTGCAACTGCAAAACAACCGTGATCATTGTCATTTGGTGTAATTGAAGGAGGAAGAAGCACTCTTCAGACACCACTTTTACACTGCTCTTTATGTAGAGAGGTCCAAGAAGTATAAGTGCCTTTACTGAAAAGCAATCCCCACTAAGCACACAGCTTGTATCTGGCAATATCCAGTTCATTCTGTAACCCCCCCTCCCCGCTGCCTCAATCAACAACCTGGTGACAACCTTCCCTGTCTCGTTTTTGTCCAAAAAAAAGCCCTTTTCATTTGCATTAATTTTCAGAAATCACAAGTCAGTATTGAGGATATGATTGTTCCATGTTGACAAACCTAGAGTTGCATAAGTTTAGCAGTTGACAGGGATAGCAATACTGCAAACTTTGTGCCTCCTGTGTACAAAATTGGATCCTTTGGAGAGTGTCTGAGGCCAGTATTTCATTCCATGGTGATTTTACTTTACTCAATGTTGAGCGAGCAATCATGTTAACCTCAATACATGCATCTGCTCAAAATGGTGCATATGGTCTTGTGAAGAAGGACATCTATGCACATTTGATCGGCTAGCTGAGTTGATTAGCAGATTAGGTTGGCATTGCTCTGGACCTCTTGCTCAATCATGATAATAAATTAGAGGTTCTTTGGTAGAATTTTCTTTGTTGTTTTCTGCGGGTGTTTTGGTGGTTGTAATGGCCTTGCGTTCCTTGAAATAGATCAAAATATACTGCTGCAATAAATGTTATCAATTACTGCTAAAATTCCATCAAGGGAAGTCAGCACAATGGTTTATTGTTTCAACCAAGTATTATATTGTTACCTTTGCTCCTGCTAGCTAGTTAAGCTGCAGCAGCTACACATCTATTTTTGGCCATTAGTAATGTCGGGAAGATTCCTGGTTTGAGTTTGACAAAAGCAGGAGTTCACACAGAAAGATAAGTCTCTAACTGAAGTGTTCCAAGGGACAGGCCAATTCTTATCACTCCAGTCTTGCATGTTTACAGAATTATGATGTTTGACGTATAAGAAGGTAACCATTTTATGTTAGAATAGTACACTGTAGACTTCATCTTGTCTCTGTGGGGAAAAATGGAAGTTATTTTCTCTTGTACTGGAAGAAGGTGATATCAATCCTTATGGAGAGCACTAAATGGAGGGGAGCGAGAGAAACCTGATAAAAAGAGCAGTAAAGTTCTGCCATCTTATTTTGATTTAAAACCAATGTGTTTTTGAGAAGTAAACATGGGAATGGAACTGGTGACTTGAGCTGCTGGAGCCAGTGTCGCTGTGTTGTATTTATATCATGGGGATGGATCCCCTACTGATATTTTTGGTCACCCTGGGCAACAATGCAAGTCATAGGCACCTGGTTTTGCTGGAAACAGTTATCCTTTAATTAAGACTAGACCAAGTGCAGACCCGTTGGGTCTGTTCCCCCAATGTGCGGTTGTGCGGGGGGGGGGGGGGGGGGGGGGGGGGGGGGGGAGGCGGCATGCAGCGTCACACACACTAACTATCTCCCCCCCCCACACTCACGGTATTTACCCTCCTTGATATTATATTATTATTAATTTGCTCCTTTTACCCCATAACCACCCTATCTACTGACGCATAGCCCCCAACTTGCAGTCACGTCTAGAGAGGGAGGGGGGGGGGGGGGGTAGAGAGTAAGGGCAGAGAGAGAAGGGGCAGAGACAGAGAGAGAGAGAGAGAGACAGAGACACAGAGGGGCAAGAGGGATGGGGGGTGGAGAGGAGGAGAATAGGGAGGGTGGGTGAGGGGGGAAAGGTGGGGGAGGAGGGGAGAGAGAGAGGGTGAGAGTGAGGGGGTGCTGAGAGGGGGGTGAGGTGGGGAGCAGGGTGAGGGAGGGTGGAGGGAAGAGGGTAGGGGGTGTGGAGTAGAGGGGGCTTAGGGGAGGGAATGGAGGGGATGAGGGGAGAGAGAGGGGGGGGAGGGGGAGAGAGAGGGTGTGCTGAGAGGGGGGGTGAGGGGAGGGGAGAGGTGGGAGAGGGAGGGAAGGGGCAAGAGGTGTTTAGGGGAGGGACGGTGGGGGAGGGGATGGAGGGGAGGAGAGGGAGAAAAAGAGGGGGGGAGAGAGAGAGAGAGGGGGGAGAGAGATTGAGGGGGGGGAGAGAGAGAGAGAGAGCGAGATGGGGGAGAGGGAGAGAGAGAGAGAGGGGGGGGGGAGAGAGGGAGAGAGGGGGGGGAGGGGAGAGAGAGGAGGGGGAGAGAGAGGGGGGGAAGAAGAGAGGGGGGGGAGAGAGAGGGGGGGGAGAGAGATGGGGGGGGAGAGAGAGGGGGGGGAGAGGAGAGTGAGGTGGGGAAGAGGAGAGAGGGGTGAAGAGGAGAGAGGTGGGAGGGAGGGAGGGAGGGGGGAGAGAGAGGAGGGGGGGAAGAGGAGAGGGGGGGTGATGGGGAGAGGGGGGTGATGGGGAGAGGGGGGGAGAGAGGAGGGGGAGAGAGGAGGGGAGAGAGAGAAAGGGAGAGAGACATGGGGAGAGAGAGAAAGAGAGGGGGATAGGGAGAGAGAGAGGAGGGGAGAGAGAGAGAGAGAGGGTGCCTTTTTACTTCAACCCAAACAACCATTTGCAGGCAGTGCTTTTTTCCTCAAACTAACCATATTTTCATTTTCAAACCACATTATGGGTACTCACAGCTGTGGAGACATTTGTTCAGTGTTATTCAGAGCTCTGATTGAGGCACACCACTTGCAGACACTGATTGAGGCACACCACTTGCAGAGACTGATTGAGGCACACCACTTCCTGGTTTTATAGTCCCTCCACCAGGGGCAGCAGAGATAATGGGGAATTTTGTAAAAACATTAATATCTCTGTCATTTTTCATCGACGGGAAAAATCCTCGGCACACATGCGGCGGAGGGGGGCTCTGAGCGAGGTGGCCAAAAATGACTGCCGTAGGTGGCGGCGTTCTCTCGGAAATCGCAGCACAGAAGGCCAAAAGCGGTCAAGAACAGAGATTTAGTAATATAGATAGATAGGTTAGGCAGTACATCAGACTCTACCATAGGGAAATTAATCATTTAACTACACTGACCTGGTTTGACTGCCAAATCAAATAGAAATCAGTGCTCTTGTATAACAACAGAAGGGTATGAATCAGCATCAGCACTTCCTTCCTACACAGAAAGGTGTGAGTAATTGGTACTGAGTTCCATTAGCAGAATTGAAGTTGTTTGTTTAAAGAAGCAGAATTTTCTGCATAATATAGAAAAGGAAGATCCTGTCTTTGCATCTTGTTTCCAGGACATTCCAAAGTGCCACAGGGCCATTAAATTACATTGGTCTGTTTCTGTGAGTATGATGAGACTGGGCACCTTTGATCCTGGGATGTTGTTTCCTGTGGTGAGATTTGAAACACGCCTAAAGCATTGTAATTGGATCAAGAAAATAAGTGAAATGGAACTTCCAGACAAAGAATAGCAAGTGTACCATAAGTAACTACCCAGAGCGTTGAAGCTGACAAAGCCAGTGGATAAGAGAGCGCAAGAGATTTCCACAGAGATGTCGTGAAGGTTTCTGGATGGAGTTGGATGAAACGTGAACTCTTTGGACCCAAAGATATTTTTCTGCTGGTTTCCCAATTGTCAAAAGTTTGTGATGGGGATCTGATGCATAGTGAAGAATGGTGTCCTTGAAAGATTTGTCTTTAATGGCACAAGGAGCAGAAACAAAAAGATGCTTGAGCGAAAGTGGTGGAGAGATGAAGGAACAGATTAGATTGTTCCTGTTTTAGTGCTTTCTTTAATTGCCAGCCTTCACATATACATCAAATGTCCTGTATCTGCTGGTTTAGACAGATTCATCAATACCCTGACACAACAAATTCACATCTGGCCCAAGCAAACCAAAGAATTTAAGTACTTTTGTCAGACCTCCGTGGGTTATAAATGAGAGTGTAAATTTATTGTCTGCAACGTTGGCCATTGTGAACTTGGGCTGTCAACCAATTGTACGTACTGTGCTGTCTTCTAGCAGAGATCCCAGACAATTTTGCTGTGGTTAAATAAAACGCTCAGAGCAATAAAGCCATGGTTTTATCACAAGCACCGTCCATTTCTGTGTTTTCAATAATTTAACCATTGGAGAAATACTTGGCTACATAACTGTTCACATTAACACTCGTCCCGACGATGCCTATTGATAGGTTGCTGTTTCCTCAGGCTCCAAATGTTGGATCATTTTGCTGAATGCATCAAGCAGGCAAAAGGTGTTCGTCAACAGGCAGTACAGATTAATATCTTCACTGCTGTGCTTAGTGCACTAAAGGTAGGGCTATTTCATTGTTGCACGGTAATAATTCTGTCTTATTATTGCTTGTGAATGTGGAACTCCAAAGGGCACCATTAATGATTCCCCCCCCCTTTCTTTAGGGTTTAGCCGAGAACAAGAGTACTCTGGGCCCTGATGAGGTGCGGAAGTCGGCCCTGGCACTTGTTATGGGAGTTCTCGACAATCCCAATCCAATTTTGCGATGTGCTGCTGGTGAAGCTTTGGGAAGGATGGCTCAAGTTGTCGGAGAGGCCACCTTCATAGCCAGGATGGCCCAGCACAGTTTTGACAAGTACGCCCTGTTGTGACATAGGAGCCTCAGTCATTGACATTCCCAATGCCTTGTTCATTATACTCCTCTCCTACCTAAACTTGTTCCTTTCAAGAGTCATATTTTACGTAATTCATTAACATTAGTGTTGGTTTATTTTTATTACGTGCACAAGAAACAGTGGAAAATAATGTGTTTTGTGCTAACCAGACAAATCATACCACACCTGAGTACAATCAAACCATACACAAGTAAGTAGGTAGTGCAAACGAGAAGGGAAACAGTGAAGAATTTAGTGTTACATAAAGTGCAGATAAGGAAGAGCAAGTGAAGAACCAAGGTTGCAGGTCACGGTGGTGCAGCGTTAGAGTTGCTGCCTTACAGCGAATGCTGCGCTGGAGACCCGGGTTCGATCCTGACTACGGGAGCTGTCTGCATGGAGTTTGTACGTTCTCCCCGTATTCTGCGTGGGTTTTCTCCGAGATCTTCGGTTTCCTCTCACACTCTAAAGACGTACAGGTTTGTAGGTTAATTGGCTTGGTAAATGTAAAACAAAAAGTCCCTAGTGGGTGTAGGTTAGTGTTAATGTGCGGGGATCGCTGGTCGGCGCGGACCTGGTGGGCCGAAGGGCCTGTTTCCATGCTCTATCTCTAAACTAAACCAAAAGGTAAATCAGGCAATTGGAAATACATTCCTTAGATTAAGGAAGAACCTTTCAATAGTGAGATAATATCAGGGAAGAGGCTTTTCTTGAATCTGGTGGTACGAGTTGTCAAGCTTTTGTAGCTTTTTCTCAACAGGAGAGGGGAGAAGAGGGAATGATTGTACCCTTTGATTGCACTGTAAATCAAACATCTTCCCAGTTCAGCAGGAGATAACTGATCTACTTCATCTAGATTTAAACTCTGAACCCAGTTCTTCCACATTATGTGAAATCTTACTGAGGGTAATAGCATGGTGCAAAATACAGTTTTAGCTTGAACGGACCAGGTTAATTTAAGAATTATTTATTTCCAGCATTGTCTATCACTAGATCTGTTGAAGTGTTTTGCCTAAGAAGTTTCTATTTTATTAGGTTGAAATCGGCTCGCGATGTGGTGTCCAGAACGGGCCATTCTCTTGCTCTTGGCTGCCTTCATCGTTATGTTGGTGGGATTGGCTCGGGGCAGCATCTGAAGACAAGCGTCAGCATTCTTTTGGCTCTTGCACAGGACGGCACTTCGCCAGAAGTGCAGGTAAATCATTCAAAGTCCGAATCCGTGCGCTGGTCCTGCTTTAAGCGGGGTTGTCAGTGTTGACTGTGTTTCCATTTCTTCAGACCTGGGCTCTTCACTCGCTGGCACTGATTGTGGATTCGAGTGGCCCCATGTACCGTGGGTACGTGGAGCCTACCTTATCGCTTGTCCTGACCCTGCTGCTGACTGTTCCCCCGTCACATACAGAAGTGCACCAGTGTTTGGGTCGTTGTCTGGGAGCTTTAATCACCACCGTTGGACCAGAACTTCAAGGTAGGCTGGCAGGGAAAGAGGTGGGTTGGAAACAACCAAAACACCAACTTATCTTGCATTTTCAGGAGCAGGAATGTTATCAATACCTGATACTTTAGAAACATAGAAAATAGGTGCAGGAGTAGGCCATTCAGCCCTTCGAGCCTGCACTGCCATTCGATATGATCATGGCTGATCATCCAACTCAGTATCCCATCCCTGCCTTCTCTCCATACCCCCTGATCCCTTTAGCCACAAGGGCTACATCTAACTCCCTCTTAAATATAGCCAATGAACTGGCCTCAACTACCTTCTGTGGCAGAGAATTCCAGAGATTCACCACTCTCTGTGTGAAAATTTTTTTCCTCATCTCGGTCCTAAAAGATTTCCCCCTTATCCTTAAACTGTGACCCCCTTGTTCTGGACTTCCCCAACATCGGGAACAATCTTCCTGCATCTAGCCTATCCAACCCCTTAAGAATTTTGTAAGTTTTGGAAATGTTTGTACCATGCAGAAACTGCCACAGTTGCATGGCATGCTGTTGCAATCTCCACCCAGGCTTTTAAATGGTATTTACTTCTTTCCAGGTAATGGAGCTTCCACATCTACAATTCGCTCTTCATGCCTCGTGGGCTGTGCCATCATGCAAGATCACTCCGATTCCCTTGCACAGGCAGCAGCCATATCCTGCCTTCAGCAGCTGCATATGTTCGCACCACGTCACGTCAATCTGTCCAGTCTGGTGCCCAGTCTGTGCGTAAGTGGAACTGAGCAAAGGTAGTGCCAACAATGTGGCTATGGCTGTGGCTCGGATGTGAAACATATTTGCCTACTGGCCATTCCAGAGACGTGAGCAAATGATCCAGTGTTACCAATGGATGACTGAGGCCTCACTTTCAGAAGTGTTGTGACCTTCAGTGGTGGACTAATCTTGGTCCCATGCCCATTTTGCAGGGAGCTCTTCATGCAGACCTTAATCAACATCATTAAAACAGATGGTGCAGTGGTAGAGTTGCTGCCCTACAGCGCCAGAGACCCGGGTTTGATCCTGACGGCAGTTGCTGTCTGTACGGAGTTTGTACATTTTCAATCAATCAATCAATCAACCTTTATTGTCATCTTGCAAAGCAACAGCTGTACAGTGCAAAATGAAAAGACATTTCCCCGTGACGGTGTGGGTTTTCTCCGGGTGCTCCTGTTTCCTCCGTAATCCAATGATGTACAGGTTTGTAGGTTAATTGGCTCGGTAAAGATTGTAAATTGCCCCAAGTGTATGTAGGATGGTGCTAATGTATGAGGATCACTGGTGGGCCGAAGGGCCTGTTTCCGCAATCTATCTCTTAGAAATATAAAAGAAGCAAGTGACCATTGTATATGATTGTTTATGGGAACTTGCTGTGCATATTTTTGCCGGCCGCATGTCCTTTTGCTTAATTGGCTTTAAAACACTTTAAGGCATTAATGCACAAAATCTCTGGGGAATGTCTCATCATTTGTCCAATGTATATTGGAAAGCTGTGAGAAGCAGGACTATCCTGCTCTGTGTTCCTTCAGCATCAGCTGCAGTGATGGACAGAATAGTGGCCTTGTGTCTCTCCTTGTACACACCTACAACATGATGAAGGAGTCTTTGAGGAGCTAGAGAAACATTTGATGATGAAATGATTCCATCATGTAGACGTTCCCACATAATCTGAGGGCATAATTATAAGATGGTCACTCATAAATCTAACAAGGAATTCAAAATAAACTTCTTTACAATACAATACAATACCATCTATTATCATTTGAACCTCAAATGAAGTTCAAACAAAATTTGGTTTCTGCAGTCATACAACAAGGAAAAAAACCCAAGACACACAATTAACACGATTTACACGAACATCCATCACAGTGAATCTCCTCCTCACTGTGATGGAAGGCAAAGTCACTGTCTCTCCCTGTTTCCCATTCTTCTCCCGATGTTAGAGCCCCCGGCGGGCGATGGCAAGTCCCGCAGCCGTTAAAGCCGCGCCGGGCGATGTAAGGCCCCGCTCCGGGAGCTCCGAAAAGCGGTCTCCCACCAGCGAGCACCGGGCCGGCGGCTGGAGCATTGCCGATAATGTAGGCAAACAAAGCGGGTGTTACAAATAAATTGAGAGGAAACATGATTAATCCGGAAGTGAGAGCAAAGGAATGGAAAGATACATTGATGGGCTTACATGAAGTATGCTGGGAGGAAGCTTGTTGAATGTAATAATAGCATAGAGCAGTGGTTCAAACTATCTTTGTCTCAGTCATAAAGTTTGATGTAAAGATGAATATTTTAGACTCCAGAGTCAAATACCTCGATCCATTTTTATGTATATTGAGCTCAGTACAGATCATGGATATCTACATTTATTTCACCTTCTAAACTCGCACCATCAACACAGGCAGTCGACGCTAGCTACTTTAGCTGATTGATGAGAGCAGTTCCCTTCCACAGGTCCACTTGTGCAGCTCTCACTTGCTGCTTCGAAGAGCGGCAGTCGCCTGCCTCCGTCAGCTCGCTCAGAGAGAAGCAACCGAGGTGTGTGCCTACGCCATGACTCTTGCGCATAGTTCAGGAAGTAAGCAGAGCAGTGGCATTGGTGAGTACTCCCTGCTGGGGAAGGGGAGGATCTTTGAATGTGGCTCAGTGTATACATGTCGAAAACCAGCACATTGCATGCACCAATGTCCCCATCGTGTTCGCCAATGAATTGGAGGCAACGGTAGGGCTTTTGGCCGCAATTCAAAAAGAGACTATAGCCATGTCCAGAGGAATTACCACCACTATAGCCACAGTATCCATGTCCAGAATTGCAATATTATCTCCAGGTGAAGGCAAAGTGATTCCTTCAGCAAAATGCAATGAGTGGAGGAAGATTATGTCTTATGTATGATGTGTAAAATCACTCCACTGTATTTTGCCAGTGAAATGCTTCTTGAATTGTGTTTGGTAATTACACTTAGTCTGCCTTGGACCCGCTACTTGTCATAGAGTCATACAGTGTGGAAACAGACCCTTCTGCCCTATTTGCCATGACAACCATCAGGTCCCATCTAAACTAGTCCCACCTTCCTGCTTTTGGCCCATATCCCTCTAAGCCCACCCTATCCATGCAGCTGTTTAAATGTTTTGTAAATGTAGCTATAGTACCTGCCTCAACTACCTCCTCCGGCAGCTTGTTCTGTACACCCACTCCCCTTTGTGTAAAAAAAGGTTACCCCTCAGGTTCCCATTAAATCTTTTCCCCTTCGCCTTCAACCTATGACCTCTAGTTCTCGATTCCCCATCTCTGGGCTAAAAGACTTCCAGTATCTGATCAATTCCTCTAATGCTTTTGTACACCTCTATAAGATCACCCCTCATCCCCCTGCTTGTCTCAACAGCATTAATGTTCACTCCAATCTAATGGTTGGTTAACTTCTTCACCTGGTGAAGGAGAGAGTGGTGTCTCGCAGCTGTGTGCTGATCATTCGGGCATAGATGTCAGCAACTGGCCTTTCACCTCGCAGGGCTATGAACTGCGGGACGCAATATATCTGTTGTGTTTGCAATGAGGTAAACGGCATCTTCAACACTTGGTCATGCTGCTGTGCGGCTGGCTTGAGTCAAGCACCAGCTCAGCCTCCAGTGTGTTTTAACTGTTGCACAGTGATGAATCCAAGAGTGTCGTTTGGACCCCAGTATACAAAGAGTTTAAGATGCATTTACATTGGCTGCTATTGCACCACTGGAAGGCGTCCTGACCCTTATTGCTATGGGTTGCACCTCAGCAACAGTGGGATCATTGCCCTGCCAGGAACTTTGATGTGAGAACTTTGGTTATGTGAATGGATGGAAGCTGAAGTTGCTCTTGGAACGGAGGAGATTGTTAGGGGTTTGATAAAGGTATTTAATGTTTGTAAGGATTTAGATATAATACATAGAGAGAAACTTTATCTATTGGCATGGAGAAGACATAGAATTGAAAATATTACTAGATGCAACATTTATTTTTACAAAGGATGGTTAGGTTGTGAAATGTACTGGCAGGAATAGTAATGGAGACAGATTCTTGCAAGTGGATGTACAGGGAAAGTCCTTTGAATTTTCCCTTCTCGCCTTAAAGCTATGCCCTCCATTCTTTGACATTTCTACCCTGGGGAAAAAGGTTTTCAATGTTTACTCCGTCTATGCCTTTCATAATTTTATATACTTCTGTCAAGTCTCCCCGCAGCCTCTGATGCTCAGGAGAAAACAGTTCATTTTTGTCCAACCCCTCTTTATAGCTAATCAATCCAGGCAGCATTCTGGTAAACCGACACCCTCTCCAAAGCCTCCACGTCCTTCCTACAATACTGCCCTAACCTCTTCACAGCAATTCTAAAATCTAAAGTGTGTTTTGAAAACATTCATGGGAGATTGTCAACACTAATAGCATGGGGATGTTTTAAAAGTTTGATTTGACAAAAAAACACACTGAACTTGCTTTTTTTTTTCCACTGAAGCCATTTGGTCCACCTTGCACTTTGCCAGAATTTTGCAATTAACCCCACCCGCTTGCTTTTCCCAGAGAGCTACAATTGTTTTATTTTTCAGACCACCTTTTTGACTGAGAAATACAAGTTATAACAAATCTTTGCTTAAAGAAATTATCTACATCTTCTATTTGGTTGTTTTGCCACGTATTAAAATTATCTGTTTTGATTAATAATTACCCGACCCTGCTGGTAGAAATAATGTTTCCCACATTATGCAATCAAAATAACTTAGAATTCTAGCCATGCCCGTTCAATAGGTAGAATTCAGTGCATGCATAGTTCTTGTGTTTGCTTTGGTAGCCTATCTCTCTCTGTTTTAAAGACCTGATACAAAGCAGCTCAACAGGAATTTCCTGGTAATAAGTGTGATGTGACTAATACCTGCGTCTTCTTCCTTTAGATGTGAATATCACAGAAACGGGCCTGGAAGGGGTGTTGTTTGGCATGCTGGACCGTGAGACTGACCGCAAGTTATGTTCGGACATCCATGACACTGTGAGCCACATGCTTTCGTCCTTAGCAGTTCAGAAGCTTTCCCACTGGCTGAAGCTATGCAAAGGCGTCCTGGCTGCATCAACAGGTGAGTGGTTCATCGAAAAAGAAAACCCTTGATTTTTGGATTTGTTTCTATTCCTTGGCCTCTTCCCCTCCAACACTCCTGCTAGTGCCAATCCAGCCAAGGGTGCCATGCATGGCATACACAATGCAAGTGGGAGAATTAGGGACATGGGAACAGGAGGAGGTTATTGCGACCATTAAGCCTGTTTTGACATCCATTCCTGACATGTACAATACAATAGTACTTTATTAGCCAAGTATGTTTTGCAACATATGAGGAATTTGATTTGCATAGTCAGTCATACAAATAAAAAGCAACAGAACACACAAAATATATTTTAACATAAACATCCACCACAATGACTCCTCCACATTCCTCACTGTGATGGAAGGCGAAAAAAAGTTAAGTGTCTTCTCTTCTTTGTTCTCCTGCGGTCGGGGGCCTCAAGCCTTCTGTTGACAGGGAGATCTTACTCCCGTAGCCGGCGGTCGGGCCCTCCGCGTTGGCGCGATCAAGCTCCCGCATCGGGGGGAATCTCAGCTCCCGCGCGCCAGTGATCGGACCCCAGGTCGGGGCTTGTCGAACCTTCTGCATTGTTGGTCTTCCCGACATCTATGGTCTCTACCCGATGTTTGTTAACTACTCACCTTAGTTCACACTACTGCTCAACAAAAAGCTATAATAAATTTAGTTGACTCCGGGACATACATCTTTTGTAGGAACTGGTATGTTAACATGGCTTGATCTCGGGTGTTGATGGTCCCAAAGTGTGTTTACAGATTGATGTTTCTATTTCCAAGGTCGCTTCCATGTTTTACACGTCAACTGTGGTCATTGGTAACAAAATAATTTAGCAATCCTAATTCTTTGCTTTTTTTTGCAGAGTATTACTGGAAACCTCCAATAATTAGCCCTTTGAAACTGTTCCACTTTTCACTTCAGTAAAGGCTGATCTTAACTTCATCTACTTGATTCCATAACCTTTAATAATCTTGTCCAATACAAATCTATCAATCCATTTTGACATTTTCAGTTGACTGCCAATCTAAGCAGCTTTTTGTCAGGGAGCATTCCAGATTTCCATTTTTTATGTTTTGACATGTTGCCTGTTATCCTCCTGAAAACAGTTTGTCTTTCTGTCCTCTTGTTCTAGATTCGGGCACAGCTAGAGAATCTTTTTAGCTGCCACATCAACATATTTAAGCAATGTAAACATTGGAGTGCATTAACTATAAAGAGAGATTGTCAACACTCATTAACACACAAATCTAATGCACGTGACGTGATCTAACTCTGTTGAGTCTGGCTTTTGTGCACTTGAGTGGTAATTCCTCCACTTGCTGACGGTTTCAGAGGAGAGATATGGAGTCTTTGCTCAACAATTTACACACAATAATCTGCCAACCAACATAATGATAATAACAATATTATCTATTTTATTGATGATCATTGAATGATGAACATTAGCCGAGCCTCAGGAGAGAATTCCCTTGCTTATTAAATAGAGCCGTGAGATAAATGTCTTGCCCACCTGACGGGGCAACTAGAACCTCACTGTAATATCTCATTATTGAGGTGCTGTCAGTGCTTACAGTCGTGTTGTCCTGGATTCTATATTCAGCTCTTCAATCTATTTTAATTTGGGATTTTCTCTCACAACTCTACAGATGCAGGTGCTGTAGGTCTGTTGGAGGCAACAAGGGATGAAGATGGGGAGAAGAAAGATGAAATGGATGATGAGATTATGTTCACTGGCACAGGAGACGATGAAAAATCAAAGCCTTGCGTTGCCCCGAGGTGGGCCACTCGCGTGTTTGCCTCGGAGTGTCTCTGTCGGATCATCCTTCTGTGTGAGACCACGGACAACATACACTTCGATCTCGCCAAGGCCAGGGCCATGAAGCAGAAGAATCCCAAATGTAAGTCTTGTTTGGTAGCCATTCCTTCCCACCACATTGTACCTTCACAGACTGGTGACTAGCACAAATAATTCGGCAAAGGCATTGCATCAACATGGCCATGCTGGCCATCATACGGCAATGTTTAAAACCGGAATTATACATTCTTTACTGCGCACACACACACACATGTTCACATTTGTTCCTTCTATTAATTCCATGATCTCCTGTCAGCGTCCCATCTTGTATAAAGCCAAGTTCGTGTCAAACTGTTGCAAACACATGGTAACATTTGGCCTTTTAGTCACTGACGTGTGATGGAGTCCAATGTGCCTCAATTTTTAAAAATCACTTGTTTTCAAATCTTTCTGGTGCCTGACCTCCCCCCCCCCCCCTCCCCCCTCCATATCTCGGCACCACCATCAACCCCATAGTCCTACAACTTCTTTGCACAGTTTTCACCACTGCACCATTGCGGGCTGCACCTTCAACAACCCAGGTCCTAAACTCTGGAACTTCCTCTCTAAGCTTCTCTGCCTCTTGCTTTGAAACTTCAGATGCTGGATTCAGTCATCTACTTAATTTCAACATGTCATTTGACGTTACATTTTATTTGACTCTCGTGTGAAGCATCTCGGGGTGTTCAACCACAAGCACGAGAGGACATGAGAAATGATTTGACTCCTCAAACTGACTCTGCCATTCAGTAAACAAAACTGATCTTCCTACCCTATTCACATGATCCTATAAATATCTGCAGATCTATCAATTTTTGCTTTAAATAAAAATACTAAGACTAAGCCTCCAGGGTACAAATTTAAAAATTCACCACACTCTTGTCTGTGAAGGAATTTCTCATCATTGCACTGTGAGCCCCTTATTATGAGACTGCGACTCTAGGTTCTCGACTCATTACCCAGGAGCAACATCCTCTCTGTGTCTATCCTGTTGAGTCTAAGAATGTTGAATGTTCCATTGAGGTCATGTCTCATCCTTACAGATTCTAATGAATAGAGATCTAGTCTACTTATTCTCTCTTTGTATGACTGTCCAGCCTTCTCAGGAAACAGCGCATTTTCCTGCTTTCTATCTGGTGCAAATGTATTTATTTTTTGGTAATAAGACCAAAATTGTACACAACACTTCAGATATCGGTTTGACTGGGGTCCTCTATAATTATAATAAGACATCTTTACTCCTGTACTTAAACTGTATAGCCATAAAGGCCATCATATGATTAACCTTCCTAATCATTTGCAACACCTGAATGTTAATTTTAATAACTTTGTACAAGGAATCTTTGAACATGAACATCTCCCAATCGCTCACTATTTAAAAAGTTATTTAGCATTTGTTTTTTTTTTTCCAAAATCAGTGTATATCCCCATGTTATAAGAAATAAATGCAAGTTGTTTATAATGTACAGAACAGACATTTGAGCTACTCCCATCAATAAAGGAAATGATTAAAGTAGCAGTTGATGCGGAGCAGAGAGGCATGTTGGAAGACGGGAATTGAAGAAAGGGATGTGGAGGACATTGGTGTTATCTGATAGTCAGTATTTTGCTCTTTACACAGGTGACCTGTTGGTGTTGCACCTTTCTGACCTCATTCGCATGGCCTTCATGGCTGCCACCGACCACAGCAACCAGTTACGAATGGCTGGACTTCAAGCACTTGAGGACATTATCAAGGAGTTTGCTTCTGTCCCAGAGCCCGAGTTTCCAGGCCATGTAATCTTGGAACAATATCAGGCAAACGTAAGTCCACATTACCAGAAAGCGTACGTATCATACTTTTAAAAGTGGAGATGTTTATGTTAACTTCCTCCAAACTTCTGCAATTTCAAGTTCTTGTGTCCACATTGAGAGTAGGAGCTGCCCATGCAAATTTTTCAATTGCTATTGTAACTTCTTACTAGTGGAAACGCCAGCACATGCAAGTTTGCATTTTCTATCTAATGGATTTAAAAAAATGGAAATGTTTACAATATGCATTTAATTATATGGATGCACTCTTGATATATTCCATCCTCTGTCTATTTAGTTTTGCCAAACTATTTATGGGATTTATGACTCTTTTGATAAATAAGAGATCCATTATTTTCAATTTGCAGAGATTATGGGGCAATTTGGATGGGTTGATCTGAATGCCTTACTTGTATTTTATCATTCCTTTGTTATTATGTGTATCATTATGTTGATAAAATCGCAGCAAATCTCCAGTTTATGTTCATAGAGGGTAAAGTTTTGTGCATACTGTAACTTCACCCTCTATGAATATAAACTGGAGATTTGCTGCAATGTTATCACTTGTCTATTGACTACCAGTAAAATTCTGCATCAACCATAAACCCTCGCAAAGTTGCAACTTAGTCTTTCTGCATGGTTTCATTTGAACCTCACGTTTCAAACTTGGCTATTGCTGATAAAGAACACCACAATGAGCTGAGAGGAGCACAATCAAATCTTTGCATAATATGAAATAACATCAATATTGGATTATGGGTTTGCACCACTCTCCGCAGAAGACTTTATGAACAGAAATACAGAGGCTACACTGCAAGGTGCAAACCACTGGTTAGCCGCAAAAATAAAATGGCCAGACTACAGTTTGCCAAGAAGTACTTAAAAGAGCAACTACAGTTCTGGAAAAAAGGTCTTGTAGACAGATGAGACGAAGATTAATTTACATCATAGTGATGGCAAGAGCAAAGTATGGAGGTGAGAAGGAACTGCCCAAGATCCAAAGCATACCACCTCATCTGTGAAACACGGTGGTGGGGGTGTCATGGCCTGGGCATGTATGGCTGCTGAAGGTACTGGCTCACTTATCTTCATTGATGATACAACTGCTGATGGTAGTAGCATAATGAATTCTGAAGTGTATAGACACATCCTATCTGCTCAAGTTCAAACAAATGCCTCAAAACTCATTGGCCGGCTGTTCATTCTACAGCAAGACAATGATCCCAAACATACTGCTAAAGCAACAAAGGAGTTTTTCAAAGCTAAAAATTGGTCAATTCGTGAGTGGCCGTCAATCACCCAATCTGTACCCAATTGAGCATGCTTTTTATATGCTGAAGAGAAAACTGAAGGGGACTAGCCTCCAAAACAAGCATAAGCTAAAGATGGCTACAATACAGGCCTGGCAGAGTATCACCAGAGAAGACACCCAGCAACTGGTGATGTCCATGAATCGCAGACTTCAAGCAGTCATTGCATGCAAAGGATATGCAACAAAATACTAAACATGACTACTTTCATTTACATGACATTGCTGTGTCCCAAACATTATGGTGCCCTGAAATGGGGGGAGTATGTATAAACACTGCTGTAATTTCTACATGGTGAAACCAAAATGTATAAAAATGGCTTTTATTAAAATCTGACAATGTGCACTTTAACCACATGTGATTTTTTTCTATTACAAATCTCAAATTGTGGAGTACAGAGGCAAATAAATAAATGATGGGTCTTTGTCCCAAACATTATGGAGGGCACTATGTGTAGGATCATCAAAAAGATGATGGGTCTGTTTGTTACTTAGCAAACCAGCTCTTGCATGTGCTGCATCAGAGGATACAGAGAATGTATGGTGCTCTTGATAGTGCCGATACTGCCTGCCTTTGACTTGACGTTGAATGACTTCCAGGAGATGTTATTCTGCTAATGCTTATCAAATGACATGTTCAACATCGTTACTTATTTTGTCCCAATTTAGGTTGGAGCAGCCTTGAGGCCAGCTTTTTCCCAAGATACACCATCAGACATCACGGCCAAAGCCTGCCAGGTGAGCAGTTACCCTAGTGATCTCTACTGCAAATGAACTGATCATTTGCTCGGTAGGTCCTCACGGAAACGTAATGGCTTCCATGTGGTTTTCAGGCACTGATTTAACGTATTTCTTTTCATAAATAAATGGTGTTATCTGTTAATGGTTCCTGGAAGGAACAGTTTATGTGGTTGGCAGCCTGCATATTTGCACTTTTATGTTACAATATCGGGAATGGATCTAGTACCTCGGCTCCTATTTATTGGCATCAATTACATCTGAGATATCTTGTGTCAGTGTTGGTCAATGCGTATGTACTTATCTCTTTCTTAGTGAAAACATGTTCCACTTGCATTTCAAAGACAAGGTCAAAGGACAAAGGACATTTATTGTCACATACACCAATTGGTGCAGTGAAATTTGAGTTACCATGCAGCACACAAATAAGATAAAGACAACACTATAGAATTTAACATTAAAAATAAAAACATAAAAACATCCCCCACAGCGGAATCAACATTTTCCACTGTGAGGGAAGGCAACAAAGTTCAGTCCACTTCCTCTTGTTCACCCATGGTCGGGGCCTATTGAGGCCTCCGCAGTCACCGCAACGGCGGCCCGATGTTTCAGGCCCTCTCGCCGGATGATGAAACTCCGGCGTCGGAAGAACACTCTCAGCGGCTTGCAGTTCCGAATCAGCCGCTTCCTACCAGAGACTGCGGTTCCCGAAGTCCACAGGCGTGCTGGGCGGAGCTCCAACACTGGCGACCTCGGCAAAAGATCCCAGGGCTCCGCGATGTTTAAGTCAGCACCGCCCGCTGCTGGAAGCTCCGCAGACCACAGCTCCACGATGTTAAAGTCAGCAGTTCCAGCACTCCAGAGCTTCCAACACAGCCACCCCGGTAAGGCATTGCCTGCTCCGCAATGGTACTTCAGTGCTGTGCCGCTGCTGAAGCTGAAGCTCTCGCCGGTCTCCGGCAGGAAAGGCCGCGTCAATCCAGATGGTAGGCTGCGAGGAGGGGGGCGAAGATGTGGCTCGGAGGTAAGACGCATCCTCGACCGGGTAGTGACTGAAAAACAGTGTCCCCCCCCCCCACCCCCTTCCCCCCCCCCACATGAAAAAGACTAAAAGACCTCCAAAGCTAAACTTTTTGACAGACTAAAAATTAAAAAAAGGATAAAAAGACAAACAGTTGCAGGCGAGGCTGCCACACTCGATAGCACCACCACTCGGCCTTGAAAACAAATCAAGGTCATTCAGTCTCTTGAGTTGGCTTAGTTATTTTGTTGCACTTTTACCTTCACTTATTCTAATTTTTCTCAATTTTTAGTTTTTGTTTTAGAGATACAGTGAGAGATACAGTGAGTTTTAGAGAAACAGGCCCTTCGGCTTACCAACGATCACTCGTACACTAGTTCTATGTTACACATACACACACAAGGGACAATTTACAGAAACCAATTAACCCAAAAAGACAGCATGTCTTTGGAATGTGTGAGGAAACCGGAGCACCGGACGGAGAAAACCTGCGAGGTCACTGGGAGAACTAACAAACTCCGTACAGACAGCACCCATAATCAGGATTGAACCCGGGTCTCTGGCACTGAAAGGTAGCAACTCTACCACTGCGCCACTATGTCACAGTGAAATTTATTAAATTATTTCCTGAAAATTTCTGAAACCTTGAATGAAAAAACCCCAACACATTTAGCTATTTGAAAACCTCCAGTATCCTTGGCCTTTGGGAGGAGTAGGTTGAACATTCCCAGCAACATTTAATTTTGAATTGTGTATCATTTGAGGTGGTGCTGGTGGTGGTTATCATTAACCAGCAACTTACCTGGACTATCCACATACATAAATACCATAGTTACAAGTGTGGGTTAATCACAGGGATTATGCAGCCACTGATTCATCTCCTGACACTACAAAGATTTTCCTCACAAGCCAGTAGTGCGATGGATTAATTTCCACTTGCCTGGATGAATGGAACCCAAATGACAGGCAAGAAGCTCGACTCTATTGAGGACAAAACAACCTCTTGATTGGCAGTCCATCCACCATGAAATGTTTTGTTCCTCCATGTACCACCCACAAAAAATTCTGCAGTAACTTGCCAAGACTTCTTTCCCAACACCTCCCAAACCCACAACCTCTGCTGTCAAGGAAGACTAGGGCAGCAGATGCAAGGGGAAACCATCTGTTCATTCTTGTATATTTCTTGGAGGAATGGAGGGAAAGGTTTCACAACTATCATCTAGAGTATTGTGTACAGTTTTGGTCTCCTAATTTGAGGAAGGACATCCTTGTGATTGAGGCAGTGCAGCGTAGGTTCACGAGATTCACGAGATGGTGGGACTGTCATATGAGGAAAGATTGAAAAGACTAGGCTTGTATTCACTGGAGTTTAGAAGGATGAGGGGGCATCTTATAGAAACATATAAAATTATAAAAGGACTGGACAAGCTAGATGCAGGAAAAATGTTCCCAATGTTGGGAGAGTCCAGAACCAGGGGCCACAGTCTTAGAATAAAGGGGAGGTCATTTAAGACTGAGGTGAGAAAAAACGTTTTCACCCAGAGAGTTGTGAATTTATGGAGTTCTCTGCCACAGAGGGCAGTGGAGGCAAGTCACTGGATGTATTTAAGAGAGAGTTAGATAGAGGTCTAGGGGATAGAGGAGTCAATGGTTATGGGGAGAAGGCAGGCACGGGTTATTGATAGGGGACGATCAGCCATGATCACAATGAATGGCGGTGCTGGCTCGAAGGGCCGAATGGCCTCCTCCTGCACCTATTTTCTATGTTTCTACTCCTTTATTGTCACTGCAATAAAATCCTGCGACAACCAGCCTAACAAAATGGATGGTGTACAAAAATCAAAGTGCTAGAGGAGCCCAGCGGCTCAGACAGCATCTGTGGAGGGAGATAAGATAAACTATGAACTTGAGAAACTATAAACTATAAGAAAAAGATAAACTATGTTTTTATCTTTGCATGAAAAGTAACTGGTTGTTATCTTTTGCAGGTTTGCAGCACCTGGATTGGAAGTGGTGTAGTCAGTGACTTGAATGATCTGCGCAGGGTTCACAACCTGTTGGTATCTTCTTTGGACAAGATGCAATCTGGAAAAGGCTCCTTGAGCCAATTGTACAGCGAGAGTGCTACCACAATGGAGAAGCTGGCTGTGCTGAAAGCTTGGGCAGAGGTAAGCTTGCAAGGGAAGAGGGGGATTATGCTAAAACGTTCATAATTACATTTGGACCTTTCCTTCCCAACAATCAGTGACAGATGGTACACAAAAAAATGCTGGAGAAACTCAGCGGGTGCAGCAGCATCTATGGAGCGAAGGAAATAGGTAACGTTTGCTGCTGCTGCACCCGCTGAATTTCTCCAGCATTTTTTTGTGTACCTTCGATTTTCCAGCATCTGCAGTTTCTTCTTGAACAATCAGTGACAGATTCTGGGTTTAGCCCTGCTGCAGCTCTGCTGTATGACAACCCCCCCCCCCCCCCCCCCCCTCCCCCTCCCCTCCTGTTGAGGGGAAGTATTTTAGACAATAGACAGTAGGTGCAGTGGTAGGCCATTTGGCTCTTCGAGCCAGCACCACCATTCAATGTGATCATGGCTGATCATCCACACAGTAATGCATCAATCATTTGGTTTTGGTGAGAATGGGTATGCATTGAGAGCCGGATTCTGGATAATTTTGTTACTGCACACAATGTCGTCTTAAAGTGTTCTTCACTGCAGCCTCGGTATAAGTGCTCAAAGCTTACTGGGATGTTCACTCTAGTGAAAGTGCCGCACTGGTTTTATTCTTTATGATAGTAATTCCTGCAATGATGGGGTTCTTTGCTGTGGCAATCCATCTATTGATGGGAGGCAGCAGTAATTTATGGTTCATAATGAATAAATAGATCTCTACAACAACTGCATAGTTCTGTTGTTTCCTTCATGACACATACACCCTATCCTCGGCACTTTCACTCTGCCCCCCTTTGCGCTAAACCCACCCATCATCCCCTTGTCTCATCCATCCTCAGTCACCCTCTGCTCTCCCGGCCCATTCCAATCCATTGACTCTTAAAGAAAAATGTAGGAAATCTACCACTATACATAGTCTTTTTTTATTTTATCTCATCAGAACCTTCAACTAGATAAACCAAAATAGATTATAGACGAATCCTTCTCAAATTTGTCTGTCCTTATAAATTTGATACCACACTACATCAGCTACGCAGTACCATGCTGTCTGTAATTCTGGCACCACAGCCTTGGAGCCGAGCTAGACAGTATTCTGTGTTGATTCTCAGTCTGCCTCTAACCAGCTTCTTACTGGAGTAGTGTTAATCTACAGAGTGAACATTCTCCTTAATTTATGGGAATTCCGGGTCATGACAACTCAAAATGGAGGAGGAGCATTGAGGAAATGGAGGAGGTCTCTGAAAACAGTGTGTCTTTGTGATGGATGCACAGAGCATGCTTGTGCAGACAGTTGAAATGAATGTACAGTGTTCCAAACTACCCACCCACGCGACACCTGTAGCACATCTACAGCATGACAATAAACTCACGAACTTGAACTTGAACATCTGCAGATTCCGCATGGGAACTCGGAACTACAGGCAAAGCAAGCAATCCTTGGTCCTGTGAGACTACTTAAAAAGTGACAGCATCAGTGAGTGTCCCTGGCATTCTAATAATAGATTAGTAGCCCTTTTAATCCCTTTTAATGCAGTTTGTTTCTGGAAAATTGAGATTATTCTCTGGGAAATAAGATTCCTCTGTAATAATCCACTCCCCTTAAGGTTCCTCTATAATAATCTACTCTCCTCAACATAAGATTCCTCTGTAACAATCCTCTCTCCATAAGGTTCCTCTATAATAATCTGCTCTCCTCAATATTCGTCTGTAACAATCCACTCTACATAAAATCAGAATTATCTGTCACAATCCACTCTCCTTGCCTTTTCCCCAGGCCTATATATTTATAATAAGGTTTAACTCAGGAGAGTCGCTTATGCCAGTTCTGTCTACACCTCAAGGATTGACATGTCAAGTATAAATTAAAAGCTGCCTGGGGAACCCCGTTTCATGTGTTACTTAATCTAATGTGTCTTCCCTTTGTCTAGGTCTACATTGTTGCTATGAAAACCAAAAAAGAAGCAGAGACCAAGCCGGTGAAACCTGTGAAGAGTAAGGAAGAGGATGATGATTTTGGCGCAGTGGACGAGCTCCCTCCAGATAGTTTGATCACGCTAGTTCAGCCAGAGCTGCCTATTCTCAGCCGTCTCTGGCTTGCTGCACTAAAGGACTACGCCTTGTTAACTCTGCCATCGGAATTTGCGAGCCAGTTGCCATCTGAGGGTAAGGTATTCCTTGAGCTCTAGTCTGGTTCTGAAGAGTCTTAGATTTGCTTTCAGCATTCTCCTTCATACTTAGTGTCCGGTTGACTGTAGATTGGACTCCAGCCTGGATTTGCCCCTGAATCCCTGCAAAAAAAGCTCTATTGCAGCATTTGATTTTAAATGTGGACCTCTCCCTATCTAGCTTCCTCCAGCTCTGCAAGCCTTTATGGTCTCTGAGCTTCTTCAGTTCCAGCCTCTTGTACATCTCCTGTCACTGTTATGTACTCACATCTATATGTACTCACATCACATGCTCTCAGCCTGATTCCCTGTATTTTTGTAAATGCCTTATTAAAAGAAGCACTGCTTTGACCAAGATTTCCAATTACCTGTCTTAACAGCTGTTTGTTGGTAACATATCCAACACTGTTGCAATTTCCTACTGGGAAATGTCTTGCCAAGTTTTACTACCTTGAACAGACAATATGGCTGCTTTTAGTCACCAACTTTTTATTCAGTTGAAGATAGTTCTAGGTCATCAGTTTGATTAGCATAATGAGAAGGTGGTGTATTTTTATCTCATTTATACCTGGCCTAGTTTTGCAACACAGTAGCAAGCAGTCAGTGTTAAACTTCAATGAATCTGATATTTCAGAACGATAACAATGTCAATCATAATTGCTCTCAATGTTGTTGTTTAACCTGTGCACCAATCAATTGCTCGGAAATCATGATTGCCATGGAGGGGTTTTCCAAAACGACTTGTGGTGTATCAACAGAAAACCAGTTATTCATCCCAGTTTCAGAAGCTGGTGTCGCAATCTGTGGAATTTCGAATATGTATCCGGAATGTGGGTGGACATGATTTAACAGTGGAAAGTCAATGCGCATACGAGTAAACAAATTAGGAGCAGAAGTGGCCTCCCAGCCCTGGATTCTTCTCTGCCATTCAACAAAGTTATTAGCTGATCTGAACTTTGCATTGCTATCTACCTGTGGTAATCTTTCACTCTTGTTTATCAATCACTCTACCTCTGCCGTTTCAACGAAATATTCAAATACTCTGCTTCCACTGGTCTTTAAGGAAGAGTGCTCAAAAGTGATAGGAGCAGAATTAGGCCATTCGGCCCATCAAGTCTACTCTGCCATTCAATCATGGCTGATCTATCTTTCCCTCTTCTGCCTTCTCCCCATAACCCCATACTAATCAAGAATCTATCTATCTCTACCTTAAAAATATCAATTGCCTTGTCCTCCACAGCCTTTTGTTCCAAAGGCTCATGACTCTGAAAAAACATTTCCCCCCATTCTTTAATGGGTAATCCCTTTTAAACAGTGACCCAAGTTCCAAATTTTCTCGCAAGAGGAAACATCCTATATTTACACTGTCGAGAGCTCTTGGGATGTTGTATGTTTCAATCAAGTCACTTCTCAGCTCGAAGCTCCAGTGGATGTAAGCCCACCCTGTTCAACCTTTGGTAATAAGGCAGCAAAGCCATTCCGTACACCTCCTCAGAACTTCTTCAAATGAGTTTATATCCTTCTTGGGTAAGGAGACATTCACCAGACATAGTAGACAGATGTGGTCTCAATAATGCTCCATATTACTGAAACATAACTACAATGTACTTGCCTTTTGTGAATTCTGCACCAAAACACCCTACTCCCTCTGCATCTCAGAGCTCTGCCGTCACCATTTAGATTTGAGGCCCATTTATTTTTTCTCTGCCAAAATGAACAATATAAAACATTACACTGTATTTGCCAGATCTTTACCCACTCATTTATGACATTGATATCCCTTTGTAGCCACCTCCTGTCTTCACAACTTACTTTCCTATCTACCCTTCGCATCATCAGCAAATTTAGCAACAGGCTGTTGCAGCCTTCATCTTAGTCGTTTATATAAATTACAAGTAGCCTCCACACTGATCCCTGTGTCTTGCCACACATTATAACGTGTCAAGCAGATAAAGATTCACTAAGGCCTACCTTGTTCCCAGCCAATTCTGTCCATATTATCTCTTACACCATACCTTTTCAAAGAATTATAATGAATTTCCCTTTCCGAAAACGATGAACTGAAAGTAGTGGATTTTTTTGGTCTTGTTACTTCTGGGAGAGGAAGGTTAAATATACCAGATATTGCTGAAATAATTGCTGGTCTGTAGCTTGATGTTACTATTCATTGTGTACGAAAGTCAGGAAATCATGTGACAACTTTATAAAACTTTAGTTAGACCGTGTTTAGAGTATTGTGTGCTGATCTCGTCACCTCATTACAGGAAGGACAGAGCGGTTATGGAGAGGGTGCAGAAAAGGTTCACCTTGGAGGGTATTAGTTATAAGGGGAAGTTGGGCAAACTTGGATGGCATTCTCTGGAGTGTCTGAGGTTCAGGGGATACTTGTTAAAAGTATATAAAATTCTGAGAGGCATAGATAGGGTAAACAGTCAGAACCTTTTATCTAGGGTGGAAATCTCAAATACTGGAGGGTGTAGCTATAAGATCAGAGGGGACAAGTTTAAAGGACAGATGTGGGGCAAGTTCTTGGGTGTGGTGGGTGTCTGGAACACATTGCCAGTGGTGGTGGTGGATATGATACGATAGTATGATCAATAGTGGTGTTTAAGTAGTTTTTAGATAGGTACATGGATATGCAAGAAATGGAGGGAAATTAATCTTGTGCAAGAAGAGATTAACTTGGCATCATGTTCAGCAGAAATATTGTGGGCCGAAGAGCCTGTTCCTGTGCTGCACTGTTCTATGCTCAGCAAAGGGCAAGAGGAAGAAATGCTGACAGTTAAGAATTGCCAAATATTGTTGATGATTTGCACTGTTCCATTATTAACCTCACAGTAATATTATCCAGTGATTTTCATGGAATTGCAGAATTCATACATTAATTGTCCATAATAAATGTAGGGCGCTGGAGAGTGCCATAGAGCAGAGAGGGGTTATAGGTACACTATCTACAAATGATGACATAGGTGGACACGGTAGTGAAGGTGTTTGGCATGATTGCCTTTGTTAGTAATGGTATTGAGTTGGGATACCATGCTACAGCTGTACAAAATGTTGGTGAGGCTGTATTTGGAGACCACATGATGTACACATGGTTGCCCTGTGATAGGAAAGATGTCATTAAATTGGAAAGGGTGTAGAAAAGATTCACCAGGACGTTCCCAGAATTTTACGGTTTGAAATGTAAGGATAGGCCAGGATTTTTTCCCTTGAATGTAGGAGATTGAGGGGTGGACTTGGAGAGATACAAAATCATGAGAGGCACATATATAAAGTTACAGCCAATTAAGTGTTTTTTAAAAAAATGTTTTAAAGAAGGAAGCCTAACAGGCAGCAGCCACAAATGGTGATGAAATAAATGATGGGATCAGCTTCTCCACTGATGTTCGTTGAGGAATAAAGATTAGCCAGAATACTGAGCTGAACTGCCGTCCTCTTTATTGAAATATGTCATTTGTGCCTCGGTTGGTCGCCCTGCACCTCTAAGCCAAAGATTTAGATTTGAGTTCCCTTCCAGAGATTTGACTGACAAAATCGAGCTGATGTTCCAGTGCAATGCTGATCGATTGCTGCACTGTTGTAGACGACATCCTTTATGTGAAAATTTAACCTGAGACATAGAAACATAGAAAATAGGTGCAGGAGTAGGCCATTCAGCCCTTCGAGCCTGCACCGCCATTCAATATGATCATGGCTGATCATCCAACTCAGTATCTCGTACCTGCCTTCTCTCCATAACCCCTGATCCCCTTAGCCACAAGGGCCACATCTAACTCCCTCTTAAATATAGCCAATGAACTGGCCTCAACTACCTTCTGTGGCAAAGAATTCCACAGATTCACTACTCTCTGTGTGAAAAATGTTTTTCTCATCTCGGTCCTAAAAGACTTCCCCCTTATCCTTAAACTGTGACCCCTTGTTCTGGACTTCCCCAACATCGGGAACAATCTTCCTGCATCTACCCTTAAGAATTTTGTACGTTTCTATAAGATCCTCCCTCAATCTTCTAAATTCTAGCGAGCACAAGCCGAGTCTATCCAGTCTTTCTTCATATGAAAGTCCTGACATCCCAGGAATCAGTCTGGTGAACCTTCTCTGTACTCCCTCTATGGCAAGAATGTCTTTCTTCAGATTAGGAGACCAAAACTGTACGCAATACTCCAGGTGTGGTCTCACCAAGACCCTGTACAACTGCAGTAGAACCTCCCTGCTCCTATACTCGGATCCTTTCAGGAGACCCAGTTTACTCTCACAGGTGGATGTTATAAATCTACAGTATTGCTTTGTAGAAGAGAGTGAATTATTCCCAGTGCATAACTGGATATTTTCCTCAGCCAACATCATGAAAAACATCTTAACTGGTCATCATTACAGTGGTGTTCTTTGGGAATTTGTTGTATGTTGATTGGGGCTATAGTTTGAAATGTTTTGCTGATGATGCACTATGGTTTCCCGCAAGGCCAGGGGTTCTTTATAAGTGAAAGTGTTTAAATTAGTGTTGTAATGGTGGATCTGAACCTGGGTGCAGAGTTGGCACTCTCATAGGTCTCTCCTGAAAGACTGCATTCTTACTGTACAGCACTCCTACTCCTCTCTCTACTGCACCAAATTAGTCTTGACTTTTCTGTTCAGATCTCTGGATTGAAACAGGAGCCCCAATCTTCAGATTCAGAGTTGAGATAGCTGACTGCTGAATCGTGATTAACTCCTGATGGGAAACCTACTGCTGTGAAATTCCTGCCAATCCATCTGATTCAAGTAAATCTGGATCAGTGAGATTTGGAAACCTGATTTCAACATATCCTTTGATTACCGTGTAATCCAGCAATTTTTGAAGGCGCAGTAATATTAGGCTTTATTTCCATAAACAAAAATGATTTTCAAGTTTTCTAACAATTATTTTACAGCAACAGAAATTTGACGAAAATCGTATTGTGAATTTGGTTTTGATCCCTTGAGAGTGGGATGAAACTTAACATACAATATTTCTAAGGTACACAAAAAAGCTGGAGAAACTCAGCGGGTGCAGCAGCATCTATGGAGTGAAGGAAAAAGGCAACGTTTCGGCCCGAAACGTTGCCTTTTTCCTTCGCTCCATAGATGCTGCTGCACCCACTGAGTTTCTCCAGCTTTTTTGTGTACCATCGGTTTTCCAGCATCTGCAGTTCCTTCTTAAATACAATATTTCTAGACAACATTCAAGAGGTAGCTGTGAGTTGGAAGTTGAAGCTTAATTCGTGAAATAATACAGCATACAGGAAGATGTTTTGTGCCTGTGCTGGTTCTTAGGAAGAACAAGCATAGGCACACAGTTCCTTGCTCTTTTTTCATTACCTTCTTACCTGTAGAAAATATCTCAAAGTACTAGTAAATAATGTGCATAAATCACCAATTGTGAATAATTGCAAAAATGTAGTTCTCATTTCATAATTAAAGGCTGTCCCTTCAGCTTCCTGAGTGCTATAAACACTCAAAATCACTTGCTTGATACCACTGCCTCATATCCTGGTTTCCCATTGTACTCTCTCTAATGCTTACTTCATTAACCAAGGTTTTGTTGATCCATCTTCTAAAATGGTTTGATGTCAAACGGTGTTTAATGTCGTTGTGAAGTTATTTTAGACTAATTTGAAGGCAATTATAGAAATGTAAATAGTTTGAATATCTTTGCATGTGTTGTTTAATGGTGCTGCCTTGTTACAGGAGGAGCATTTTATACTCCAGAAACAATCGACAGTGCCAGGCTCCATTACCGCACCTCCTGGGCTCCAATCCTACATGCGGTGGTACTTTGGTTGAACAGTACTGGGTTCACTATTGCATACGAGCCTGCAGTTCCCAGTGGGCAGAAAAACCAAACAGGCACCATACTCAACCAGACATCCGGCGGTTCGACCAAAACACTGCAGGAGATCAACACAGACCGCCTCCATCTTATTTTTGGTAAGCAAGGATAGGCAGAATGATTCAAACTATCACTGACGGTTTATTTTGTCAGTCTAATCACATGCATCATTGAACCAGATAGCATAGAAGGAAGTCATTTGGTTGGTCATGTCATCACAATCTCTACGAAGGGGCTTTCTAATTAGCCCCACTCCTAATTTTCTTCTCTTAAACTCGTAAATATTTTCCCTGTGAGCACAGATCCAATTCCATATAACCATATAACAATTACAGCACGGAAACAGGCCATCTCGGCCCTTCTAGTCCGTGCCGAACACTTATTCTCCCCTAGTCCCATCTACCTGCACTCAGACCATAACCCTCCATTCCTTTCCCGTCCATATACCTATCCAATTTATTTTTAAATGATAAAATCGAACCTGCCTCCACCACTTCCACTGGAAGCTCATTCCACACAGCTACCACTCTCTGAGTAAAGAAGTTCCCCCTCATGTTACCCCTAAACTTCTGTCCCTTAATTCTCAGGTCATGTCCTCTTGTTTGAATCTTCCCTACTCTCAATGGGAAAAGCTTATCCACGTCAACTCTGTCTATCCCTCTCATCATTTTAAAGACCTTTATCAAGTCCCCCCTTAACCTTCTGCGCTCCAAAGAATAAAGACCTAACTTGTTCAACCTTTCTCTGTAACTTAGCTGCTGAAACCCAGGCAACATTCTAGTAAATCTCCTCTGTACTCTCTCTATTTTGTTGACATCCTTCCTATAATTAGGCGACCAAAATTGTACACCATACTCCAGAATTCCTTTTTCAAAATTCTATTGACTCCATTTAATTTATCTTTTCAGGCAGTACATTCTTTACCGCAACAAGTGAGGTTTTGAAATAATTCGTCTCTCCGCCAGATCGTTTGCCAATTATCTTGAACCTGTCATCTTCCTGTAGATTTAATCAAATGCTTTCATAATTTTGGACATTAAATCTCACGTTCAGTCCTGGCAAAGAATCTTCGACCTGAAACATGAACTGTTTCTCTTTCCACAGATGCTGCATGAACTTTTGAGTGTTTCCAATGTTTTTGATTTTAATTCCCATTTCTAGCAATCCAAAAACTGAATGTGACAAAGGAATAAAATGAGCGCAGGAGTTATCCCTTCTGCAGAAAGCAAATTACATAATGTCTAATTGCAATTAAAATTCAGACTGTTCAGTTGAGTTTAGAGATACAGCACGGTAACAGGTCCTTCGGCCCACTGAGTCTGCGCCGACCAGCGATCCCTGCACATATATACGATCCTACACACACCAGGGACAATTTACACATACACCACGCCAATTAACCCACATACCTGTACGTCTTTGGAGTGTGGGACTGAAACCGAAGATGTCAGAGAAAACCCACGTAGTCACGGGGAGAACGTACAAACTCTGTACAGACAGCACCCGTTGTCGGGATCGAACCCAGGTCTCCGGCGCTGCAAACACTGTAAGGCAGCAACTACTGCTGCGCCACCGTAACTGTTGATAAGTTTAAAGTGAAGGTTAAGAAGAGAAAAATCACCTGTTCTGCACGTATGTGGATAAATGTGTACAAAGTCAATTTGTAATTTAAGAAAATATAAAAATAATTTGGGCCTTGTGATTTCAGGTATTAGCATTGAGTTCCTGTGTTCTCCACGGCCAGAGAACCCCTTGGAACATGTTACATCTTGCCTGAAGGCTCTCAGCACTTTACTGGACTCCCCTTGTGCAATAGCGTACATTGGAGAAGATCGGGTATGATAGTTATATGCCAAGTAATGTTAATTCCTTAAACGTTGTGTCTGCAATACTGGATAAGACCATGGTTTACTGAAGTGTAGTGCAGTTTAATGTTGTCATAACCTATGTTCACTGGGATCTGGACTGAGACCAAGAAGTCAATTGTGCATTTAGATTGAAGCTGATGTGGAAAGAATTCAATCTCGTCATTCTTGTCTATATTCCATAACTAAGGAAAACAAACATGGATACCTTCCAGCCAGAGATAACATATGCATAACAAAATGGAGTATGATATATAATGGTTCAAAACCATCTTTTTATGTTTTCACCACTGTTTGCTTTCACTATATTAGGAGTTAAGCTCTCTAATTGTAGTTATTATTGAATTTGCAATTGGACAATAACAGGAAGGTGACTTAAAGCTTGGTTTAAGAGGCAATTTTAGATGGAAATCCAATAGGAGAGGCAAAGAAAAGAATTTGGGATAGAAATTCTGGTTCTTGGAGCCTAAATGGCAGAGGACAGCAACAGATCATCCTGGCGAGATGGAATTTTCAAAAGTTGCAAGGCTTCATGAAGCTAACTGCTGCTAAAACAGCAGATAATTAACCCTGGCAGAATATAATTCATGCTGCTGATTAGTTTCTGTTAATGTACATGAAAACAAAAACTAGAAAATACAGTGCCCTCCATAATGTTTGGGACAAAGACCCATCATTTATTTATTTGCCTCTGTACTCTACACTTTGAGATTTGTAATAGAAAATATCACATGTGGTTAAAGTGCACATTGTCAGATTTTATTAAAGGGTATTTTTATGCATTTTGGTTTGACCATGTGGAAATTACAGCAGTGTTTATACATAGCCCCCCCCCCCCCCCCCCCCCCCCCCCATTTCAGGGCACCATAATGTTCGGGACACATGGCTTCACAGGTCTTTGTAATTGCTCAGGTGTGTTTAAATGCCTCCTTAATGCAGAGATCTCTCAACACCTAGTCTTTCCTCCAGTCTTTCCATCACCTTTGGAAACTTTTATTGCTGTTTATCAACATGAGGACCAAAGTTGTGCCAATGAAAGTCAAAGAAGCCATTATAAGACTGATAAACAAGATAGACCTCCACAGCTGATGACAGAAGAATTCAATCTATAATCAAGAAAAATCCCCAAACACCTGCCCGACAGATCAGAAACACTCTTCAGGAGTCAGGTGTGTTTTTGTCAATGACCACTGTCCGCAGAAGACTTCACGAACAGAAATACAGAGGCTACACTGCAAGATGTAAACCACTGGTTAGCCGCAAAAATTGGATGGCCAGGTTACAGTTTGCCAAGAAGTACTTAAAAGAGCAACCACAGTTCTGGAAAAAGGTCTTGTGGACAGATGAGAAGATTAACTGATATCAGAGTGATAGCAAGAGCAAAGTATGGAGGAGAGAAGGAACTGCCCAAGATCCAAAGCATACCACCTCATCTGTGAAACACTGGTGGGGGTGTTATGGCCTGGGCATGTATGGCTGCTGAAGGTACTGGCTCACTTATCTTCATTGATGATACAACTGCTGATGGTCGTAGCATAATGAATTCTGAGGTGTATAGACAAATCCTATCTGTTCAAGTTCAAACAAATGCCTCAAAACTCATTGGCTGGCAGTTCAATCTACAGCAAGACAATGATCCCAAACAAACTGCTAAAGCAACAAAGGAGTTTTTCAAAGCTAAAAAATGGTCAATTCTTGAGTGGCCAAGTCAATCACCTGATCTGAACCCAATTGAGCATGCCTTTTATATGCTGAAGAGAAAACTGAAGGGGACTAGCCCCCAAAACAAGCATAAGCTAAAGATGGCTGTAATACAGGCCAGGCAGAGCATCCCCAGAGAAGGCACCCAGCAACTGGTGATGTTCATGAATCACAGACTTCAAGCAGTCGTTGCATGTAAAGGATATGCAACAAAATACTAAACATGACTACTTTCATTTAAATGACTTTGATTTGTCCCAAACATTACAGTGCCCTGAAATGGGAGGACAATGTATAAACACTGTTGTAATTTCTACATGGTAAAATCAAAATGTATAAAAATGGCTTTTATTAAAATCTGACAATCTGCACTTTAACCACATGTGATTTTTTTCTATTACAAATCTCAAATTGTGGAGTACAGAAGCAAATAAATAAATGATGGGTCTTTGTCCCAAACATAATGGAGGGCACTGTAAGTCAAGTGTCAAGATAAAATTGGCAATACAATCCTAATTCCTTATGACTTGAGAACTGTCTCCAAATGCATCTTCCAGTTCTCGAACACCTTCTTGGCCATGTATAAATTATAAAATGCGAGATGAAGACGTGTCAGTGTTACAGAGAGAAAAGTACAAGTTCATAATGATTGAAAACCCAGTTCAATCATTATTTAATACTTTATAGTTAGTTAAATTTAAACTGTGAAACTATTTTCTGATGAAAGACTTGCTCATTGTTAGATTATTAGGTATCTAGTTGCAAATAGAATATCGGGACTGGGCTGTTCCATTTTCTTATTCTTAATCACTGGCCAGGAACAAGCCAGTGACACGAGGAGCAGAAGGGATCAGCATTTCAAAAGTATTTACTCAAGCACATGAATCGCCAAGCCATAGAAGGCTACAGACCTCATACTGGTAAATGGGATATGAGTGCTTGATGGTCGGCATGCACACGGTGGGCCGAAGGGCCTCTGTGCTTTGACTCTGATTTAAATAGATTTACCAGCAACAAAATTATCAAGCAGACCAATGAATAATTAAACAAACCACCGAAAGAAAGGAAAAGCTTGTGCTTATATCGCACTTATCATATCCCTGAGACAGTCCAAAACACGAGTCATTTAATGTTAACATTAGAAGTGTCTTGACTGTAATGGGGAATGTGCTGGCCAATTTTCACATAACAAGGTACCACAAAGAGCAATGAGATAAATGATCAATGCATACTTTTGAGATATTGATTGAGGAACAGTGTTGGTCAGGACACCAGGAGAACGGTCCTGAGCTACTTTGAAATAGCATTGTGGGACCTTGTGTTCACATGAAGTCTTTATTCTTTGGCGCGCAGAAGGTTAAGGGGGGACTTGATAGAGGTCTTTAAAATTATGAGAGGGATAGACAAGGGTTGACGTGGATATGCTTTTTCCATTGAGAATAGGGAAGATTCAAACAAGAGGACATGATTTGAGAATTAAGGGACAAAAGTTTAGGGGTAACATGAGGGAGAACTTCTTTACTCAGAGAGTGGTAGCTGTATGGAATGAGCTTCCAGTGGAAGTGGTGGAGGCAGGTTCGATTTTATCATTTAAAAATAAATTGGATAGGTATATGGACGGGAAAGGAATGGAGGGTTATGGCCTGCGTGCAGGTAGATGGGACTAGGCGAGAATAAGTGTTCGGCACGGACTAGAAGGACCGAGATGGCCTGTTTCCTTGCTGTAATTGTTATATGGTCATATGAGAGGGCAGAAAGCTTTGGTTTAAATTGGCATTTGCAAGTCTACCACTCTGATGGCGCCACAGTAGGTATTGTGGTGGGGTGTTGGCCTAGAATTTGGCTCAGATGGCTAGAAGGTGACTTGAGCATACAGCCTTTTGAGGCGGGAGCAAAGTGAACCTTGGCTGGTGCTGAAAATATTCTGATACATCGTGCTCAGTGACTGCTTCGAAAGAAAGAGAGCCCACAATGCGAGTGCTGTGCATCTAATAATAGCTCAGATGAGAAAATTATTTTATTCTCCAACAGCAAATCTAGGTTCTCCAACAGCAAACTGAGACACAGTGAAGTGCTTTGTTTTGCATGCTTAGTCAGATCAGATAATACTGTACATAAATACAATCTAGGGCAAGACTAGAACAAAGGGGAAGATACAAAGTGTAGAATGTAGTTCTCTGTATTGTAGCTGCATCATTGTAGCTTCTTTGCTTTATTAAAATAGTATATTTTATTACAGATGCTTATGGTTGAGCTTTTTAATGTATTGCACCGCCTTCTGCTGACATGTGGGCCTCCCTCTGTTCAAAGACAAGTGACAATGGTTGTACAGCAGACAATTCGAGCTGCTCAGGATCACCTTCAAGGGCTGGTGAAAAAAGCTCATGGTAAGTTGGACTGCAAGTTGTTTCTGCTGTTTTATACAAGTCAAATGCGACAGTATGTTGTGTGGAAGCTGTATGGTGACTGTTATGTGCAGTGCTCCAACTATGGAAATTAATCTTTGCTGTGGACCTGTATTGGGAAACTACAGATGCAATCCACTGAATTTTCTGATTGTACTACTGGAAAAATGGCTATCAGGATGTTGTCACATTTCATGTACTTGATGAGGAGAAGCATAGAGACCCATCTGGTGAAGTTGAAGGTCTTTTTCTCATTAGCGAATTTGGACAGAATTAAATTGTGTATTTCTGACCATTAATAAACTAAATTTGTACTTTTTAACTTTTTTAGCATGTTCTGACTCTTAAGTTATGATTCATAAAGAATAGTTGCTGTATATTGCTTTTCAAACTTGCTCTGTCTTTCAATATTAATGTGCTTGGTCTTCTCCAATTTCCCATCATACATACATCGTTCATGATTCCCATTATGTCTAAAAAAAATATCCAACTCTGTCTTGAATTTATTGTACAACCATCTACAGTTTTCACATAGCAATTTTAAAATTGTGCAGCCTTTCTCCCCATTTCAATCTCAGAAAGTTGCCCTTCATCCTGAAACTGACCCTCTGAGTCTCCCTACCTCTCTCCTTCTACAGTGAACAGTTTCCCAGCTTCCATTCTGTGAGGAAGCCATTAGCTTTAATTTTGCTGGGGGTGCTTCATTTCAAATGATTATGGTTGTCTTACAGTAGAGGATGATGTTGCTGAGGAGGACTCGCTAACTGCCTTGGGGGAAGGAGGCAAGAGCGGAGGCTTGATTCCCGGTAGATCCATTGTGTTTGCCGCCTTGGAGCTGCTCATGTTCATCCTGGTACGACATCTTCCACAACTGAACCCTAAAGTGACCGACTCTCCTAGTCACTTTCTTCAAAAGACATCCCCGTTTACTGAGGAAAGTGCGCAGCTCGTTGCTGTCACTGTTTCTATCCTGGCTGATTTACCATCGCTGTGTTCTCCTACAGGTAAGAGCGTGACTGTAACAAACACCATGATCCTTATATATTTGACGCCAATGTCCAATCAATGATACGTTATTGTCTCATGTACCTAGGTACAGTGAAACATTTTTTGTATACAGTTCAGTAAAAGTCTTACTATACATAAGCACAATCACACTTAATACAAGAGTGTAATATAGTGGATTACACTGAGGCAGTCGCCACATCTCTGACTTCTTGCACCCTTTCAGTTCAGTGTTGTTAAACAAGTTAGAGTCTTAACTTGGCCATAAAGTTCCATTGCCCTGGCAGTGGGTTGGAGTAGCAGAGGTCGTCTTGGTCTTTCGATGTTGACGATGTCCTTCTGTACTGCTTCGCCGCGGATTATTGCCTTCCGCCTATCCTCTTTGTGTGCAGCACTAAACCTAGTTTGAGTTTGAAATATACATAGAAGAACATACACTATAGAAGCAATTCAGCCTATCTCATAAGTGCTAGTATTGTTTATAAAATATAATGTTTTTCCATACTCTGCTTCTCACCATGTCATTTTTCCAGCTCCCCTTTAACTAGATTGTGGCTGAGGGTCCCACATCTCACCACCATTTTGTTCATTAGTTCCTTTGGCCTTTCCTATTGGTTTTGTCCCTCGTCTCCCCCACAAGTGAAAACCCTTTCATAACCTTTATGTGGTCACCCTTGGCCTTTTTTCTGAGGAAAAGATCTTACAATACTCACAATGTCTTGGTTTTGTTATAATCCTAAAATCTTTTCAGCACTTTCTCTAACATTGCCAGATCATGGAGAGAACAGAATTTGCATGATAGTCCATGTGTGGTGGCACATATGGATACCAGAGTTGGTCTGCAAAGATCCTCTGTAATTTATAAACCCACAATTTGAGATTGGGTTGGATTATAGAAAAACGAAGCAAGAGGAGACCAATTAGCTCCTCAAACCTGCCTTCCATTAGCTAAAGTCATGGCCAATCTGTCCTCCATGGCCCTTTACTCTTTCATTGACAAAATCAGAATTTAATCACGAGAGAGATGGACAATGATTCACTCTTCACATGACTATCAGAGAGGAGAAATCTTCCTCATTTCGGTTGTAAACGGGCAATCCCACATTGTGAAAGCATGGCCGCTATTTCTGGTGCCTTTGGTGTGGGAAAACATCCACTCAGTCTACGGAATCTATCTACCCCATCTGTCCCCTAGAGTCATGCTGGTAGAACAATCAGGGTGCAGTTGATGGCATGCGAGAGAGAAAAGCTTCCAGGGAGGTAAGTGGGGGTGGGAATGAGAATGAGGGGATTGTTTTGAGGACCAGACTACTTCTGTACATACTGAGCAGTTGTGTTTGAAGGCCAAGGATACTCAGATCCTTTTCCACAACAGCATTATTTAGTCACCTCCATTTAAACAATACTCCTCTTGATAAACATTTTAACTTCAGTGTAATGGCTCGAGTATGTGCTAGGAAAGGCACCTGTACAATTAGAAGTGCTGTTTCTATAAGATGGACGTGAAAGAATCTATGTACTATGTACTATTTTGAAGAAAGCAGAGTAGTTATGTGTATAAACTGCTCTGACATCTGGTAGAATGGAAGTGGCTTATCTTAAGGGGTTGGACAGGCTAGATGCCGGAAGATTATTCTCGATGTTGGGGAAGTCCAGAACTATTCAGATTCAGATTCAAGATTCAATTTTATTGTCATTGTGCAGTGTACAGTACAGAGACAACGAAATGCAGTTAGCATCTCCCTAGAAGAGCGACATAAATACGAGCAATAAATAAATCTATTTACGTGCAAACGGTCATAGTTTTTTTTTTTTCCCTGGTGGGAGGAGTGTCCGGGGGGGGTGATTGTCAATCACCGAGGTACAGTGTTGAGTCAATCACCGAGGTACAGTGTTGAGTAGTGTAACAGCCGCAGGGAAGAAGCTGTTCCTGGACCTGCTGGTCCGGCAATGGAGAGACCTGTAGCGTCTCCCGGATGGTAGGAGGGTAAACAGTCTGTGGTTGGGGTGAGAGCAGTCCTTGGCGATGCTGAGTGCCCTTCGCAGACAACGCTTGCTTTGGACAGACTCAATGGAGGGGAGTGAGGAACCGGTGATGCGTTGGGCAATTTTCACCACCCTCTGCAGTGCTTTCCGGTCGGAGACAGAGCAGTTGCCATACCAAACTGTGATACAATACAATACAATACAATACAATTCAATTTATTTGTCATTTAGACCCCTTGAGGTCCAAACGAAATGTCGTTTCTGCAGCCATACATTACAAAACAAAAAGACCCGAGACACAACACAGTTTACACAAACATCCATCACATCGTTGTGATGGAAGGCAAAAAAAAACTTATCTCTCCACTGCACTCTCCCCCCCATGTCAGAGTCAGAGTCAAAGCCCCCGGCTGGCGATGGCGATTGTCCCGCGGCCATTAAAGCCACGCCGGGTGATGCAAGGTCGCGCACCGGGTCTAGTTGTTAGAGCCCCCGGCGTGCGCTCGCAAAGTCCCGCGGCCATTCCAAGGCCCCGCTCCAGGTGCTCTTCAACCCCGCAACTCGCGCGGGAGAAGTCGCCGTTGCGGAAGCCCCGAAAAGTGGTCTCCCAGCAGGGACCCGTGGGCTCCCGGTGCCGCCGTCCGCCAAACCCGCAGTTGCAGCCTCCGAATCTCCGGGGGTCAGGTCGCAGCAGCGTCCACCACAGCTCCACCCGCTCCAGACTCGGCCAGCCCCGTGACGGTGAGTAGTCGGCAGCTCCGCAGCTGGAACCCCAGGTCGTTCCTGTTGGAGGCCGCTCCACGTTGCAGCCCCAACGACAACGGAGACCCGACAAAGAAAAGGTCGGGTCTCCCGTGCAGGGGAAAGATTTTAAAGTTACCCCCTCCCCACACACATACCCCAACAGAAAAAATAACAAAAACTACATAAAAACGAGACAAAAAATAATAAAAACACAGACGGACTGCAGAGGCCGCTGCTGACGAGAGTCGCGCCGCCCACCGTTGGTAAGGATGCTCTCGATGGTGCAGCGGTAGAAGTTCACCAGAATCTGAGGAGACAGATGGACCTTCTTTAGTCTCCTCGGGGTCACAGTTTAAGGATAAGAGGGAAGTATTTTAGGACCGAGATGAGAAAATTATTTTTTACACAGAGAGTGGTGAATCTGTGGAATTCTCTGCCACAGAAGGTAGTTGAGGCCAGTTCATTGGCTATATTTGAGAGGGAGTTAGATGTGGCCCTTGTGGCTAAAGGGATCAGGGGGTATGGAGAGAAGGCAGGTACAGGATACTGTTGGATGATCAGCCATGATCATATTGAATGGCGGTGCAAGCTCGAAGGGCCGAATGGCCTACTCCTGCACCTATTTTCTATGTTTCTATCACTTAACCTGGTAAATTGAATGAATCTAGTTTGCATTTCAGATGAAGAAGAAATATTTTGAAGTCCTGTAAAATTCCAAAACAAATTGGCATGTAACAGAAATAATTAACAAAAATATTTAAAGAGAGGAAGACTTGTATTTATATAATCTTGCACAACGAGGTGCATTGGAACCAATTTAGCACTTTTGAAGCTTGTAATGCAGAGATTATGGCAGCCGATGTATACAATGAGAATGCTCCTCTTCAAAACATTCCTGGTGATCTTTTGTGTCCACTTGGAAAGAAATGACACCTCTAATTGTACAGCATGCCCTTAGTTCTCTATTAGTGCCAGTCTGAATTATATGCCGGTCTCTAAAGCAGACTTACGACCTGATACAGTGGTAAATCTGGTATCAGTGAACCGCAGCTTTCACTTTAATAGATGTAAGCCTTCTATATAATTTTTTGTCATATTATCTGATTTAGTACTGTATCAAATTCTAACGGGGAAAAGAGGAAGAAATTTATGGATTTGTTGTTCTATTACTCATTTAAACCAATTTCAGCAATATCTTTTCAAATTGAGGGGGTTGTAGCTGTAAGCAGTTTTTTTCCCAGGTGGTTCCAGTCATTCAATGATATTAACCCATGGTAGATTTATTCAGATGAAAAAATGTTTTAGTAAGTATAATTTATGTTGTCTTGACCTAATTTTACGCAGCAAAATAAGACAATGAAAATGTTTTAATCTCCAAGTCACAGAGGCCATTCAGCCCACTGGGTACTATCTCTCCAAATGGAGTTGTGTACAGTAATCAGGGTTCCCTTTTGCCTGCATTTGGTTGTATGTATTTTTCAAACAGTTAAGCCGTTCCTTTAAAAAAATGCTTAAGGTCTGCCTCAGTCAATTGCGGGCATGTGTCCCTTATCTTCATAAAAGATGTCTACTAAAGGCTTGTATTGGTTCAATCTTCCCAGGAAGCATGACTGTGCTGCCCACAATTCTTTATCTGATCACGGGTGTGCTGAGAGAAACGGCTGTGAAGTCAACAGACAACCTTATGACGCTCCCAGCCAGTGCAGCACTGCAGGGCATCAAAACCATCATCACTTCCCCGCTCGCCAAATCGGATCAAATCCATAAGCAGTGGAAAGACCTCATTTGCAGTTCGCTGGCTTCCATCTTGGAATATTCCAAACCAGGTATGACACCCAACACGCACCCAAGTGTCAGGTATGACAACATCCCTCTCTGTGCATCCTGACAGAGCTCCCCAAGGGCAATGAATCCTTTCATCTCACCTATGTTTTGGATGACTGCAACCAGCCCCTTCCTCTTCATGTGAGCTGTAAGGTGGAGGTGCCTGGATTGTTTCAACTAAGGGGACCAGAGAGACACAGCATGAAGTCAACTGTACCCAGTGTAGAAGCGCATCACACGTTAATACACAGGATTGATATTTACACAACAAAAGCTTGGAGATTAGTGCTTAGACACAAGCCAAGTACATCCACTGTGGATCCTTGTTTGGGCACCCAGCTCTCCCAAGCTTGCAGGTTGCTCTACAGTAACAGGATGAATAATAGGCAGCAACCACCATTGAACCTGAAATCCCCACGCTGCGGAGACCTCCTGTCACGTCTGGCAGGATGTGGTGAGGGAGACAGTAGGACCTGGGTGGTCTCTGCCCTGGCTCGTGATGCTGGTTTCTACACTGAGGAACAGAGCATCCCAGCCACTTGCCCTAACCCTCACAGGCAGCCTCCTCACCATGCCTCGGACGTTCACTCCACCGTGGACCGTCCCACTACCAGCCGGCTGTCTCGGTGCTGAGGAAGCACGGGGTTCCTGGAACTGAGTGGAGTTGAGCAGATGCCTTCAAGTTGTGGGCTGGTGCTGATTACCGGAGAGTTTATTTTAACTCTGGGGCAAAAAGTGTGAAAATGAATCCAAACTGTGGGGTTGCACTGAGCAGGTTCCCTGTATCTTGAACAATAAACGGTTAGCACACTACTGCAATTTGTGATTAATGTCCTCAGTGAAACAAGCTAATACCCTGACAATTAGTATTGATACGAATGTGGTGCCACCCACTCCTCGATTCGTCCTATGTCAATTACACAACATGACACTCAGTTCCTGCTTTTCAGATGAATCGGCATCGAGCACAGATGAGGTGAGCATGCTCACAGCGATAGCCCTCTTCCTTCTGTCTGCCAGCAACGAGGTGGTTGGGATTTCATCGCTGCAGAATGGTTGCATTGAGAGATTCAGAAGTGCATTAAATTCCAGTGATCCCTGGGTAAGGCAAACCGTCATCCTCTTTCTCACCACTGCTTCTTAATCGAAGCTCTGTCTGAAAATATTCCCAATTTAGATCCTGTTCTCACTTGTGTCGGTGATCACTATTCCAGTCTTTAGCACATTGGTGTATGTACCGTTGCTACCTCTTGCCTGTTAGCAAGACTGAAGTGTGGCGATGATGCTGGTTTTACATGCACGCACACACACTCTCTCCTAATCTAGCTGATGGCAGGTGTGATGAGCCAGAACCGGCAAAAACCAAAAACAAGCTCCCTCGTCGAAGCTCAGCTCTTCACTGCATCACCCTACCCTTACACTCACTTGGAAGGATTCAGATGAGTAGAAACTAATGAAGTGCTGTTTGTCGCCAGACTGAGCTTTCACATTCATTGAAATCTGCCACCAAAATGAGCCCCGACTCCATTATACAGCAGGTAGACACAAAATTCTGGAGTAACTCAGCGAGACAGGCAACTTCTCTGGAGAGAAGGAATGGGTGACGTTTCGGGTCGAGACCCTTCTTCAGACACTCCATTATACAGCATCCATCTTATTCTGTCCTTAAACTGCCTCACTGGTTCAAGATCCTCAGTCAAGATTACTTTTTCCCCTCTGACCCGCTCTCTCTGCTTAGTCTATGTTCCTGCAATGTCTCCCCTTCCTCACTTCACTCCCCATCTCTTTCTCCCATTCCTCACCCCTGCCCACTTCCATTCCTTCATTTCCTACTTTGTCTAACCCCTGGATGCCATTCCCGTCTCTTTCCCCGAATCCACTGCTGCTCGAGTTCAGATAGAATTATAAACTCTCCACCCCCAAGCAGAAGACAGTCTTCAACTTCCTTGTTACATACATTCGTTTCTTCTTGTTCTGATGAATGATAATTAACACGATATGTTTAATTATTTCTCTCTCAACATGTTGCATGACCAGAGTATTTTCAGCATTTTCTGTATTTATATATGTATATACAGATGTTGAAAGATGCTTAATATCCCAGAATAAAGGCCAGTGGTTCCTCTGTCTTCCTTTAGGTTCAACAAAAATGTTACCAGCTTCTGCTCTCAGTATTCCAGCAGCCACACCGTGCACTTTCCACCCCATACATCCATGCCTTGGCTCCGCTGGTAGTTGAGAAATTAAAAGCTGTGGAGAATCAGAAACCGATCAACGATGCTGAGCTTCAAGCAGTACAAGAAGGAATCAAAGTGCTTGAGATCCTGGTTAATCTAGGAGAGGAACAAAACAGTAAGTAGCCCCCCTCCTGTGAAATAGCCTCAACTGGAGTTAAATTTGCTCTTATGGAGTGATTGAGTCTTACACCACAGAAAAATGCCCTCTTGGCCCACCACATGCATGCCAAATAGCACATACCGATCTACATTTATATTGCAACTTCCAGAATATCTGGATATCTGAATGCAATTCTCATGTAATGAATGACTTCAGACTTGCAGTGATGGTTACAGAAAATATGGTAGAGCACGATTTTACCAAGATGCTCTGTTTTAATGATTAAAGAATCATTATTAACCTCAATTCTGCCCTACATGGAACATTACTTACACCTTTTACTTGCAACTGAGGCTAATTAGCCAATCTTGAGTGCTTGGGTTTTGGCCATGGGTCTGATCTGAATGTGTTGTATTCAGGCTGAGAAGTGCTTATCTAATACTTGCATTCCTTACTCCCTCGCCTCTCCATGTGAAATGCCTTAAGGCATCTTTATTCTTTGTCCCACTGCTATTTTACAAATGCTCCAAGTTTCATCCAATGCAGCAAGAGACTTTCATTCTCTGAGGGCAACTGCTGGATGCTACACCTTTGAACTGTCAATCTTCCCTTCATTTTGTGGCAGCCTTATTTTCAGATTAACCGCATGGGTTTCCTCTTGCATCCCAAAGACAGCGTCTATGGGTTAATTGCCTCTGGTGTGCAGCAAGTAGATGTAAAATTGGGATACAGAACTTGGATTGGACCAGCTAGAGGCAGGAGACATGTTCCCGATGTTGGTGTGTCCAGAACCAGGGGCCACATTTAAGAATAAGGGGTAGGCCATTTAGAACTGAGATGACGAAAAAACTTTTGCACCCAGAGAGTTGTGAATTTGTGGAATTCTCCGCCTCAGAAGGCAGTGGAGGCCGATTCATTGGATGCATTCAAAAGAGTTAGAGATCTTAGGGCTAGTGGAATCAAGGGATATGGCGAGAAGGCAGGAACGGGGTACTGATTGTGGATGATCAGCCGTGATCATATTGAATGGTGCTGCTGGCTCGAAGGGCCGAATGGCCTACTCCTGCACCTATTTTCTATTATTCTATGTATTTACACCAAGATTACTAAGGAATTTATTGGGCCTTGGGTCTCTGTAAGAATAACTAATGCCTGCTACAGGAACATTGTAATTCAATATAACTGTTATCAGGACTTCACACCACATGCACTTTCACTAAATGCAGGTTAGCACAGATATAAATGAAGCAGGTTTATTTGAACAGTAAACATTTACAGCATATTTGCAACTAGATAGATAGATAGATAGATAGATAGATAGATAGATAGATAGATAGATCGATTATCACATATGCTTATGCAGTTTTTCACTGTGCAATATCCATTTAATTGGCCGCACTGCCTCCATCTCCATTGCATATTCACCTTAATTCTATTACTGGCAATGAGAATAGAAATACTATAAATTCACCGGGGTTGTCACTTCCGAACTGCACTAAGCTGGTGAATGCAGCATTTCCTCACAACTCAGAAATTCTTAGAACTCAGGAAAGCTTGTGAATTGCCTGTGAAATTTGGTAAGACATTAGCAGAGGGCGGCCAACAGCAAACCTTAATAACAACACTTGGATTTATGAAGCACTTTTAAGATAAATGTCCCAAGCTACTTCTTAGAGGATAAATGGATATACAGTAAATCCTCGTTTTCACTGACCCATTTATAAAGGATTTTGGATATAGTGGATGGACCTGCCGACCTATCTCCAGCTCACACCATCTCCCCAGCTGTTTAGTGCCCTGGCTTCCAACCCCTTCCCCGCCGTCACCCACTGCACAATTCAGTGACATGGCTGTTGTTGTGGCTCATGTTGTAGGCCCAGGGGACAGTGCTTTTCTTGGGCAACCACTACGACAGAACGCAGTCAGTCACCATAGGGCTCCCTCCCCTCATCTGCTGTTTCTTGCTGTCAGGAGTGGCTTTGTCCGCTACCCGTTTGACCGCTGCTGCCTGCATCTCCCGTCGCTCTCTTCAGTTGGCCTCTTACTTAGATCCCAATGGTCCAAAAGTCTGAATCCCTGCCCCCTGCACCAACTCTTAACCACACGTTCACCTGTCATCTTCCTTTTCCTACGCTCACGTGCACGTGGCACTGGGAGTGATCTGAAGATCACTACCCTGGATGCCCTGCATTTTAGCCCTTTGCCTAACTCATTATAATCATTTTGCAGGACCTCATGCCTTTTCCTACCTGTGTCATTTGAGCCAACATCTTCTGATTGCACACTCCTTGCCCTCGAGAATGTCATGCAGCCACCGTGAGACATTGTGGACTCAGGGTGGCAACAGGCCGGCCTGAGTCTCAATTATTGCCACAGAATCTCCTTTCTGCCCACGCCCCCAAACTATGGATCTGCCTGGCATGACCTTCCCCTGCTGTGTCCCAGAGCCAGTCCTATAAACACTGTCTGCTACTGCTTACCCCTGACTGGTTATTCCCCCTCCCCCAACAGTATCCAAAATGGTATAACTGTTTAAGGGGAGTGGCCACATGGGTCATCTGCATTCTGTCTACTCCCTTTCCTCGTGGCCACCCATCTATTCTCCTCCTGTAGTTTGGGCATGACCACCCCTCTATAAGTCCTACCTAAGAAGCTCTCATTCTCCAGGATGATTCCGAGGTCATCCAGCTGTAGCTCCAGTTCCATAATGCGGCTTGTAAGGAGCAGCACCCGGACACACTGCCCACAGGCATAGACATCAGGGACACCAGCACTTCCCCTGACTTCCCACATTCTGCAGGGATATATTTCCTCTTTGTGGAATTTTAAACTGTTCTGCCTATAATGCTTTCGGGGCAAGGACATTTTCTTAAATTACTGATGTTTCTGGTTAATTAGCATCCAAACAATCAAAGAGCAATGCAGTTACCAAATGTAGAAAGTGAACAGATGGGATGAAAATTGATGCAGAGTTTGAGGGGGTGGAGATGGTGTTGCCAGGGAATTTCAGCAAGAAATATTTATTATTGGATTAATTTGCAATTCACAAAGAACCTTACCTCAGGTGGTGAGAAAACCACCAGATATAGTGCAAAAAAACATGCGTTCAAGGCATTACCCGAGGCATGAGGAAGAAGGAATTCAGGGATATGCTGCTAGAATGAAAGTAGTCAGTTGAGCTAGACGTCCTGCATATTTGACTATGTATACACTAGCTTGAGGGGGGCGGGAGATTGCAACCTTCACGTGGTCCACCCTGTTTTGACAAATGCGATCAACCTGGTGTGCACAATCAAATAAGATCAAATAGATCAAGTTGTCCTACAACTTTAGGCTGTGCACGCCAAGAGCGGAACTCGCTATCAAAACATGGAGGTGACGGGGGACACAATTTTTTGGCGGCGGAGGCTCAATCGAGCGCCAAATGCAGCTCAACTGCCTGTCCCGCCGGGTTAACTTCAGCTCTGACTGGACTGACGGGACACCAGCGCTGCATCTCCACGCTGGCCATATTTCCCGCAAGCCCAGGCAGGGTAACGTGGCGGGACAGGCAGAGTTGAGCTGGGTTTAGTGCTGTTTCACTGCGCTAGCTGTGGGCCTGGAGGCACAGCTCACGTCTGTCTGCTCTGGCCACCCGTGAGGGGTGGGGCACTCGGGACAGAGCCGGCCGGGATCGATCCTGCCTGCGGATGAGGCGCAGGTCTGTGCCACGTCTCCCTCGTCCAATCATCGCGCCCTCGATCATCAGTCCCACCCCCACTGCCTCGCGGAAAGCGGAGATATTAAAATCGGGATCACAAAAACTTGGGGGGGGGTTGTCCCCTCTGGCCCCCCCCCCCCCCCGGGTTTTCCGCCCCTGCGCACGCCAAACGCAAGAAGAAGACTAGCTCGAGTATATATTAGTTCAGGAATATTGTTCTAATGAAAGCTTTCTCTTCCACCTAAGGACCACAGCTGCTTGTTCTATTGGTTCCCACTCTTATCTCGTATCTGCTGAGCGAGCAGACGTACAGCTCGGCTCCAACAGCCTCCATGAGTCTGCACGAACTCGCACTGCAGGATCTAATGCGCATCGGTCCCCTCTATCCTGGTGCTTTCAAGGCAGTGATGGGGGCAGCCCCTGAACTCAAATCAAAACTAGAGGCAGCGATCCGTGCCAGCCAGGCGAGCAGCCAAGCCAAGGCTGCAGCCCAACAAGTGAAGCCAGCCCTGCAAGCTGCACCCACCATCAAACTGAAAACAAGCTTCTTCTGAAAGGTGGAGATCGTGCAACTGACTTAAATCCATTGAACTGTTCCGCCTTCCCACTCCTGCTGTGAATTGGCTCCCTTGGTGTCTTATGTACAGGTTTATGGTTTATGTTAGGAATGTAAATTGTTCAAAAAAATAAATATTGAATTTATTGTCAAAACTGTGTATAGGAATCACTCTTATGTCACAAGTTTTGGAATATCATGTAATTTATTTTCCACACTTACGGTGATGAGTCTTCCTCTATAAATGTTGATCTTCGCGAATCTTTAAATTATCTGGGTCTTTGAAAAACTCTTGTAAAAATCATGATTACAAAGATTTGCCATGAATTCCTGGCACGCTGTTATATGATTTTATTCTGTTCCTGACAATAACTGAAATTTTCTAATTTCTAAAATAGTTGAACATTTGAAAAATTAAACGATGCTAGATTTCACCATAAACACTTTGTTTATCCATTAAATTGTCATTTTTATCCATTGAATGCCTCCATTGAAGATATTTAAGTAACCTATCCCCAAAATCCAAAGCAATAAATGCAGTCAATGCAACTTCCCAGAGTATCAGTAACCTGGCTGAACCAAATATACTTCTATGATGTTTAATACTTCATGCTTAGCTGACCATTAATGTGAATAAAGGATAGGAACCAACTTTCAAAAACCATATATAATAATGACATGCATTTATAAAATAATGTTAAATATTAAGGCATAGAAAGTGTCATCCTTAATTTTATTGATCTTCAAATAAACTTGTTACATGAAACTTGTCTTTTTTTGGTCTCGAGGACAAGATCAAAGTGTGCATTTGAGATGATTTTTCTGAAACAAAACTTTGTGCAATTAGATATCAGGTCATTTCAGGTCTGGTTACATCTACTTGGACAGAATTAAGTAATAACCCCATAATAAATTGTCCTCGGGTATTAGGGGGGAGTTGCAGCGATAGCTTGTCTCGCACAAAATGATACATTCTAAGTACAAGACTAGTCTTAAATGCAGGTTATTGAAATTACAAAGGGTTGAGGTACTAATTGTGTACAGTAGATTTGAAAATTACATTAAATCATAGAGAAAACAGGCATTTAAAATTACTCGAAGGTACACAAAAATGCTGGAGAAACTCAGCCGGTGCAGCAACATCTATGGAGCGAAGGAAATAGGCAACGTTTCGGCCCGAAACGTTGCCTATTTCCTTCGCTCCATAGATGCTGCTGCACCTGCTGAGTTTCTCCAGCATTTTTGTGTACTTTCGATTTTCCAGCATCTGCAGTTCCTTCTTGAAACATTTAAAATGACTCTATTGATTGCATTGAAAAATATAGATCTCATGGAAAAGTTGTCCTATTGTGGCAAACAAATGAAGGATGCTGGAAATACTCGGTAGGTCAACATCGCTGTGTTTCTAGTATCCCTCGGGATGTTAAACAATACATTTTTCTTAACAGTAAAATAAACTAAAAGTGTAAGACAGAAAATAGCCAATGCGAAAGAATGAATAGAAAATGTATCAGAAGCGAAAGTTTTCTAGAAAATCTATGGCATTTAAAATCCAGTAAATCCTCTGGGCAAGATAGTCATCAAATTGGAAAATAACACATTTTATTACTTATTACACAAGATAGGAAACGGAAAAAGAAACTACAGGAGAGTTAGTCTTATTTCAGTTGTCAGTAAAATGCTGGCATTTATTTTTATGGAAGGAATAACTGAGTGTTTTGAAAGTCATAACTTGATTAGGTTGTCATCACAATTGTACCAATGAGAAAAAATGTTCAACTCATTCTCTGTAGATGCAAACAGGGCGATAAAGGGTCTTGGTGGATGAAGTATATTTGGATTTCCAAGAAGTACCAAGTTCAGAAATGGACATATGCCTACAATCATATTCAGCCTTGACTATAATCAGATCAGTGGTCATCAATAAATTAGAAGAGAGAAATGGCTGTATTTATTGCCTTTCGTGGGTACGGTGTTGAGTTTGAAACTAGATTCCTGGACCTGATAGGGTACTAGGAATGCCTTTGCAGAAAAGTCACAGCAAATGAAATGTTCATGAATAATAATGACCCCATTTGTATGGAAGGTAATGATGTTGACTCATTGCCAAATTTAACATCTCCAGCAAGGCCACGAGCATCTTTAACTTTTTCTAGATACACCACAGATTAAACTTTTCATTTGGCCCACGACAAGAACACAACTCCAGAAAGAATCAGGCAACTGCACGCCTGTGACTGCCTGGATTGGGAGGAGGCAGGGGAATATTGGAAGAGAGAAAAGCAGTGACCACCTCCAATTAAACAACATAATCTACCAGTCTTCCCTCCACTGTAAATATTATCCCCACAATAACAAAATGACATCTTGAGTTTAAGGCTTAATAATACAAAAAATGTTTCTTGGGAATGTTTGGTAGCTGTTTTGATAATGGAGAATATTGCTCTGAGGTCATATGATTGGGACAAAAGAAATACACTTGTCTGTGAAGGCAGATGATCTATAGATGTGTGCTGGCTGCTGGGTATCTTCAGTACCGGAATGAAAAAGAAATGTGATTCCGGTATCAACCAAGCCTTGGATGAGAGCTACAAGAATAGCAACACCTGTTCAAACCTCATACAATTGTCCTAGATACTTCCTAAGACCATAAATAAAATTTCACACCATCACAATTGGTCAGTAATGAAAGGTTGAAAAGATGTCTTTATTTTTTTTAAATCATTTTATTTATTAGAAGTACAGTACATTACAATAGTACAAGCCAGATATATCTCATTACATTTATTGTACCCCTTCATTTTTTAAGCTTTAAAGAAAGAGAGAAATAAAGGAAGTAAAGAAGGTGAGAGAGTCGTGATAATGTGAAAGAGTGATCAAAAAGAAAAACCTATTAAACAAAGCGTTAGGGGAAAAAGTTAAGAAAGAAAGAAAAAGAAACAAAAGCTCTATTATGAAAACCACGCAAAAAGGGATATACCAACTTCGTATTTTTCATCCCCCCTTACCAGATCCTGACATCATTTATTTTTTAAAGTACTGTTGCACCTTATACTTGTAGTAAGTCGATAAATGCAGACCACGTCTTTTGGAAGTGGGCTGATTGCCTGCAAGGAGGAGTCTCATATCTTCCAGGTGTAATGTTTCAAACATATTTGAAATCCACATATTTATTGTTGGTATAGGAGCGTTTTTCCAGAATTTAAGTATAAGCTTTTTTCCCGTTATTAACCCGTAATTAAATAGATTCTTTTGAAACATATATTGAAAAGATGTCTTAAAAGGAGATAAAGAATCTGCTAGGTTTAAGAAGGAATAGAGCAGAGATAGCCGAGAACACAGTGCCAATTGCAGGGCAAAAGTTATCGTGGATGCACAAGAGCCTAGCAGGGTAAAAATGCCAGGGCTGCCTACTCTCATGCATTGAGCGTGAGACTCACGCATTTGACGAAATTCGCACGCTCTCACACTGATGACAGAAGTCCTCACGCTCAAAAAAATATTTTAAAATATATATACATAAATAAATTAACACTCCTCCACACTCACCAATAGAATAGTTTTCTGTCGGCTGGATTTCCCGTAAAGAACGAGCAACTAGATTGGCTTGAGCCCATCGCACACTTCAGACTCAAGCATTTCTCCAGCATTTTTGTCTACTGCTCTATAGATGCTGCCTCACCCGCATTCACATTCCTGTGCAGATGGTGTGATAGGTGAAACACGGTGGTGGTCCCAGCACCCCCCCCCCCCCCCCCAGCACACCTCCCACCCTCACCTCCGATGGCTCTGTTATCAACTGTCCTAAAAAAAAATATTTTATTTTAAACTGGGTCAAATACAACCAATGCTGCCAGCTTCATTTTTGCAAGTGATTTAAACCATGTCTTTCTTTTCCAATTTCTCCGACATCATGCTCTTGATAATGTTTATTCCTTCAAGTGTCAGGATCTGAAAATGAAAATAAATCATTCTATAAGTATGTGTAGCAGATCACCTTGACAACTTACCCCCATGCCAATCCTGGCCTGAACATATTAGAAATATTAACCATGTCCTCTCCATCTCTCTGCAACTTAAAACTAACTCTTCTTTCCAGCTTGAAAATGGATCTTTGACTTGAAGCATTAACTGTTTCTATTTCCATAGATACTACCTGACTTGCTGAGTGTTTCTGGCAATATTCAAGTGATCCAACATTATCCACTTTGGGCAGCCCTTCAGGATCGTGGATGATTTGTTTCTGCTCCAGTTGAATGAATGCTTTATTGTCACATGTGACAAGTCACAGTGAAATTCTTTGCTTGTTGCCCATAGTCACCCATAAAGGGCAGCCCATAAAGGGCAGTTACAATGTACCCCCGCGGCAGGTCCAACTTTGTTCTTTCCACCCTCCTCCTCCCTCATGGCAGACTCCACATGCCGGGTCCTCCATTGTCCAGTGTTCCCCCTCCCTCACGGTAGTCCCCCCCCCATGCGGGGTCCCCATTGTTCTTCCCTCTCCCTCACAGTGGTCCTCATCACGCCGGGTCCTCCTTTGTTCCTTCCCCCGGCAACTCCGTCCTCACTTCCACATGGGCTGTTCTCGTCCATCCATCGGCGCCATCATCGACCTCTCCACTGTCGCTGCCGTGTCCTCTCCAGACGTCTCTGTGGCGCCGAACCACGCCCCAGCCGCGTCTCAACAGACCCATTGGCCATGGGCTTCGTCGACTCGCGAGGCCCCACCTCCAACTCGCTTAACTCTGGCCTCAGGTTCTCAGCGGCCCTCCGGAGGGTGTGGGCTTTGAAGAGGGTGATGAGAGCAATGTGGGAGCTGCAGTTTCTTACATAGATGAGGCAGGAGGTGCCTGCCAGATGGGCAGGAAGATAGTTTGTAAGACGGTGCACTTCTTTTGCCACATGCAAGGCTTCCGAGTCGTCCCAACACACGTACTGAAGTTTCTCAATAATATCCCGTGTGATCCTTCCCCAATTTAAACAGCCAAAGGGCTTTCTGGGAATCATGGTGGACGTTGCAAGTTTTCAATGAAGTGTGAGCACATAAGTATATGCAAAAATATTTTCTCACTTTGGCCTAGTATGACTTTAGTGCCAAAAAAAACAGGCCAAGCCTGGAAGAAGTAACCAACTTCTTCAGAAGAACACGGGGAATAGCTGTGATCATTAAAAATCTCTCCCAGGTTCTTCTACTCTGGGAGACACACGAGACTGAAGATGCAGGAATCTTGAGCAAAAAACAATCTGCTGGAGAAATTCGGCAAGGGAGGCAGCAGCTACAGCTGCTACCTGACCCGTTGTTCTTCCAGCAGTTTCTTTATTTTTTCCTTCGGCTTTAAATTTATCTGCACCCTACCATTTAATGTGTAATGTTCTTTCACCAATTTACCCTCCTCAAATTTATCATCTCCTACATCTTAACATAAGTTGTGCCTGTGGCCACCACAGTCAGTCAATCACCCATTCACACTGCCTCATCTGATAAGGTCATAAGTGATAGGAGCAGAATTAGAACATTCAGCCCATCAAGTCTACTCCACCATTCAATCATGGCTGATCTATCCCTATCCCCCCCAACCGTATGTCTGAAGATGGCTCTCGACCCAAAACGTCACCCATTCATGCCTGTCCTGCTGAATTACCCCAGCATTTTGTGTCTACCTTCGATTTAAAAAAGGCATCTGCAGTTCCTTTCTACACATACTTGTCTTGTCCCCATAACCCCCGACACCCGTACTAATCAAGAATCTATCTATATCTGCCTTTAAAATATCCATTGCCGGCCCCCACAGACCTTCAGTGGCAATGACTTCCACAGATTCTCCACCCTCTTACGAAATAAATTCCTCCTCATCTCATTCCTAAAGGCATGTCCTTTAAATCTGAGGCTCTGACCTCTAATCCTAGACTCTCCCTCGAGTGGAAACATCCTCTCCACATCCACTCTATCCAAGCCTTTCACAATTCAGTTGTTGTTTGTCCTTCATAGTCGAAGAAGACCATGACTTCAGTGTTTTTGTTTGTGGATCCGGAGGTGACCGGTGAGACCGATCCGGGCCCGGAAGGCTCGCCCGCACATGGGACACAGCTGGGCGGGTGCAGGGACTTCCTCCCAGCTGCACGCCCAGTTGAGTAGTACTGGTCCTGAAGTCATGACTTGCGCTTGACTTGGATTAAAGCGAGGGAGAGTTGCGCAAATCATCTGCCTCACTCTCTCGTCCCGGCCTATCTGGATCCGGTGGCAAGACATCGTCAAGACAGCAGGCGTTAGGTCAGGATGCAGTGGATGGCCACCAGTGTTCTACGTGAACATTGTGCCCTAATTGTGCTCCACGATGCTTTGCTGGGTCACCCTTCCTACCCGTTGGACCACCAAATGATGGTCTCCTCCGCGTATTCCGCCAGATCCAGTCTTCAACTTTCCTGAATAAGGTAATAGCCACAAGGCAGTGGAGGTTTGTATTTGGTGTTTTCCTTCACCTCTCCAGGGTGCTATTAAGAGGATGCCTGTGCGTGAATTTGTTTAACGTTGGGAGACTGGTGCACAGACAGCCACCCCACGGTCCTTGTCAGTTTTGGGTCGGGATCTGGTGGCATGGAGTCCAAGATGACCGGAGACCCTTTTCTGCTGCAGCCTTCATCCACCTTCCCAGCCGTTTTAACGCTCCACTAAAGTCAACCATCGTCCTTCACCTGTTCCACCGTTGATGTCTTGTTCGGATTGCTGGTTGTCAGAGACCTCCCCCTCGACCTTATCGCCATGTGAGGCCCTACCAGAAGCATAGCTCCAGACAGCATCGCTCTCAGGATCTCAGGTCCACACAAGCTTCTCCACCATGGCAAGGTGACAATCCACAATTCAGTACATTTCAATGAGGTCCTCCCTCATTCTTCTAAACTCTAGCAAGTACAGGCCCAGTGTCGTCAAACGTTCATCACATGTTAACCCACTCAATCTTGGGATCATTCTTGTAAACCTCCTCTGGACCCTCTCTAGGGTCCAGCACATCCTTCCTCAGATATGGTGCCCAAAATTGTTCACAATACTCCAAATGCAGCCTGACCAGCATTTTATAGAGCCTCAGCATTACATCCTGTTTTTGTATTCTTGCCCGATTGAAATAAATACTAGCATTGCATTTGCCTTCTTTACTACCAATTCGACTTGCAGATTAACTTTTTGGGAATCCTGCACCAGCGCTCACAAGCAAAGATTATAGAGGAGCTCCTATCTATAATCTTTGATCACAAGTCCCTTTGCAACTCCGATTTCTGGATTCTCTCCCCATTTAGAAAATAATCTACACCTTTATTCCTACTACCAAAATGCATGACTCCACAGTCCACACTTTGCTACACTATATTCCATCTACCATTTATCTGCCCACTCCCCCAACCAGTCCAAGTCCTTTTGCAGAGTCCCTGCTTTCTCTACACTACCTGCCCTTCCACCTATTTTCGTATCATCCGCAAACATGGCCACAAAGCCTTCCATCCCCTCATTCAAATCATTAATATACAACGTGAAGAGTAGCGGCCCCCGCACCGACCCTTGCGGAACTCCGCTAGTCACTGGCAGCCAACCAGAAAAAGCCCCTTTTATTGTCACTCTTTATCTTCTGCCATCCAGCCAAGCTGCTAACCATGCTTGTATCTGCCCTTTGATACCATGGGCTCTCATCTTCCTGAATAGCCTCATGTGTGACACCTTGTCAAAGGCGTTCTGAAAATCGAGGTCAACAACATCCACTGACTCCTTTGTCTGTCCTATTTAATTCTTTTACGCCTTTGAATGGAGCTGCTTGCTTTAATAAAAAATTCATTGTTCAGTTTCTGTACATACGACAATAAAACACTACTGACTATTTCTTGACAACCAACTCTGGTGCTAACTCACCATTCGAAACATGGTAGACAAAAATGTTGGAGAAACTCAGCGGGTGAGGCGTGCGTCGATGGAGAGAAGGAATAGGCGACGTTTCGGGTCGAGATCCTTCTTCTTCAGACTCTTCAGAAACATGAACACGAGTTTTCACATCACTGTGTGTGTGGACAGACTGACCCACCCGAGCATTTGCAGCATCTTGACATTTTGAAAAAAGTTCTTCGTTGGCTGAAAAAATTGTTTGGTACATTTCAAAAAGAGAAGAAAAAAAACATACTAATACCTACAACCTCTCGTTGTCGTTTTTATACAGTTACGGGAACGACGCCGTGGACGTGACCACAACCCCCGCCCTACCCACTTGACAACAGCTTCTGCCATTGTCGCCCGCCCCAGTACGCATGCGCTCACAAGAGATCTCCTTGTTCATGAGAAGGGAAACGGGAGGGGGCGGGGCCAGGGCAGGGCGGGGCTGGTGACGCAATCGGCGGGCGAGGACAGGAGGGGCGGGGCCGGGGCAAGGGCTCGTGACGCACACGGCGGGCGAAAACGGGAGAGGAGGCGAGCCCGGGCCGGCGGGTGGATGTGGCGCATGCGCGGCAGTGGGCGAGAGCTCCCCTCTGTTGACAGATGAACGGGGTGGGGCCCGGAGTAAGTGACTGACAGGCGGAGTGCGAGGGCAGACGTTGGGTACGATCCGTCCGTCAGTGAGTGAGTGAGTGAGTGTAGCGGGCAGGGAGGAGGGGCAGTGCCGAGCGGCGGCGAGTCGTCAGTGGGTGGCCACAAACCGATTGCAGGACGGCGGCAGGAATGGAAGGAGGCGGCGCGGCCTCGATCGCCTTCCGACTGGGTCATGGCCGTGGCCATGGAACGATCGACGCGGTTTAAATCCTAACGGCCGGCCGCACGCGCGCAGCCAGCCCGCCCGCCCGCCCCGAGCGGGAGGGGGAAGGAGCGGCCCGGAGACATCACCGGAGCGGCCCGGCGGCCGGGCGGCGGCGCAGCCGTCAGCGTGAAGGTGGAGGGGACGGACGAAGGGTTCTGGGGCCCAGCCATGGACGAACACCCAGCAGCCGGGGTGTTCTTCGGCAACAACTCGGTGCTGAGCGGGGCTGCCGGAGGTCCGGGCCTCGGCGGCCGGATCCTGCCGCCGCCGCCGGCGCAGCAGCAGCAGCAGCAGCAGCAGCAGCTGGGTGTGGAGAGCGAAGCGCAGCGGCCGCAGTACAACATCCCGGGCATTCTGCACTTCCTGCAGCACGAGTGGGCCCGCTTCGAGGTGGAGAGGACGCAGTGGGAAGTGGATAGGGCGGAGTTACAGGTAGGACGACCGCCCCGGGAGCAGGGGGTGTGTGTGGGTGGGTGGGCGAACGGAGGTAGGCCGCGCTTCACGCCTCGGCCTTGGTTACAGTCTCCTCCCCCTCGCATCCCGGGTGAGGCGGCACTCGGAAGCTTAAGATGGCGTACGGTCACCCCTGCGCCTCCTGTCAACCGGGGGTTGGGTGGGGGTGGGGGTGCATTTTCCTTCCATGAAGTATACGGTTCTCGTAGATAGTATTGTCCAGACGTATGCGGCGAGGATCAGCAACCCGGGGGAGGGTGGTTTAAGATCACTGCCAAAAAATGCCAAGAATGGAGGCAATTTACTGTGCCGTGTGTTGTGATCTGGAACGCCCTGTCTGAACAGGTAGAAAAAGCAGGTTCAATAACATCTTTCGAAAGAGGGACGGTGAAATGCTGGAAAGGAGAGAATATTTGAGGGCAAAGAGGCAGCAGTCTCTGAAAGATGGCAGTGTCACAATTGACACCAGCCTGTATCACTCTGCAAACCGTTGAGGCAAATCGTGTTGATCAATTGCTTCGTTTCCCTCGCTCTTCCTCAACTCGATCTGCTTTTACATTCAGTTGCTGGTTACGGTAATCTACCTAGATCTGATCTGGATCGATTTCAATTTGTTATAATGTCAGGTTTATTGTTGATTGGAGATATCGTTGCTTTTTAAAAACAATCTATGGTTCTGCAATCCAATCAGTGTTTCATATTGTTTTCTCTGAGTCGTTATAACCAGAGGTTACACAATGACATTCCAGAGGAAGTAAAACATTTTAGTAGTTGTTTTTTATTGTATTACAAATTCCAATCAATGTGCCAAAGTAGAATTAAGTACCCAATTTATCAACCCTCTGGAAAATCATCTGAGACTTTTGTTCAAGTTACAACAAGAAAAATATCTTGCTCCTGAATTCACATAGTATTTTTATTTTATTTTATTGGGTTTTGGCGTGTATGTGTGATTGTGGGTGATCTGTCTGCAACATTGCTGAATCCTGCATGCCTTGCAACATAGCAGTCTTTTCAATTCAAGGCTGTGTTCATCAGCTTGGAATGTCTTTAACAATCTTTCTAAGTTCAAAGAGTCATTAGGAGGAGTCAAGAGTGTTAAATTGGCATATGTATCAGCATTGAAATTCTTACTTGCAATACAGGTCAAAAATATAATAATTAAAATATATATATAAATTAATAATCATTATGCTAGGTAACCTAAGTAAGCATAATAGTGAAAAAAGCCATAGTTCATAGTGCAACCAAAGACACAACCCATAAAAGTTTATAGTTGCTGGGGGTTAGTGTTGCATGGTATTCTTGAGACTGGTGATCATAGTTTTCAGGCTTCTTTATTTTCTTCCCGATGGTACTCGCGAAATGAGAGCATGGCCAGGGAGCAGGGGCAAAATTGATAGGCCATTAAAATATAGTAAATAAAAGATTTAAAATCTTTTGCATTTTAGATTACAGCAGAACTGAAAGCATCCTTGCTTACACATCTCACTGAGTAAACTTAATCGTTTAGCATTTAGTCAGGAAATAACCATATGATACTGTTGATGCACTTGGTTCTATTAATATTGTCTGCTTATTGTTTTCAAGATCCTGCAGGATATGAAGTAATTCCCTATTACAGTTCTATAAAAATAAATTGAAAGCTAATAGACCTTAATTTGCCCACAAGTATGTAGAATGTACACATTATTGGCCTGTTTTGACATTTCGGTAATATGCAATCCCAGTAATATTACTGAGGGTAACCATGAAACTAAAATTGAGCTTATTGTTCTGTTTACAAGTTTTGTTTGCTTTTAACATATATCTCTATACCACCATCCAATGTGTCCACTTTTCTGTACACTGTCAAGTCCAAGAAAAGCCTTATGGGCCTGTCCTACTTAGGCGACTCTTTAGGCGACTGCCAGGCTCTAGTTTTAATGGAATTCACCTACGACATCAGGCGACAACCTACGACAGCACATACGACACCTAAGACAACCTACAACAGCAAAAACATGTTGAAAATTTTGCGGCATTCGCCCCAAAAAATCATCTAAGTGGGACAGGCCCGTTACTAATTCACCAAAGATTTGTGTTTATCTAAACTATTTCATGTTTTCGTACTATTGAAAACTATGTGACATTATAGTTAAAATATTGACATTCTAAACTTGGAGAGCTTAGAGCAAGATGGCTTTTTAAAAGAGACTGGTGAAGCTTGAGCTGTCAACAGTGATAATCGAGAAAGCAGTTGGATATTAGTTAGGGGATTGCATTATATTGAAGAGTTATAAACTAAAATTCAGTTTACTACCAACATCGTTGAAGTACAATGACAGTACATCGAGGATTTGACCTCTGCTGTTTCATGTTTCTGTTGGGGAAAGCTAATTTAAAAATCTCTTATTGTAAGCAGGACAAGCTTTTGCTGATTCTTCCTTCCACTACTGATACTGATTTCATTTTAGTTGCTAGAACCTAATTGATATATTTGTGCCAGTTGTAGCCTCTGATGAGTAAAACAAAACATACCGCTGGAAGAATTAAGAATTAAGTGAGTCAGGCAGCATCTGTAGTGGGAAATAAATAGACGGCATGGAGACACAAGGAACTGCAGATGCTAGTTTACCAAAAAAATAATCAATACCAGGAAAGAGCAACTCAACGGGTCAGGCAGAAAGAGTAACTCAACGGGTGCTTGCCCCGACAAGGCCTGCTGGATCTCCTGTTTTTTTTCATTCCCATTCCTATACTGACCTTTCTGTCCGTGGCTTCCTCCAATGCCACAGCGAGGCCACATGCAAACTAGAAGAACAACACCTCGTATTCCATTTGGGTAGCTCACGAGCTGATGGTATGAATATTGAATTCACCAATTTTATGTGACTAACATACAAACAACCTCCTCCCCTCTTTCATACCCATTTCTCTATCTCTTTCCACCTATGTTTCTTCCTCTGGTTTCATAAGTATCACCTCTTCTATGCTTATCTCACTTTTTTTGTTTCATCTCTAGTTTTTGTCCAACCATCTGATTATCAACCCCCTCAGCTGTACACCTGTATCCAGCTGTTAGTTGCTATGCTTTGTCCTAGCCCCACATCTCTTCCAGCAACATCCCACCACTGTCAGTCTGAAAAAGGGGTACTGACCCAAAACATCACCTATCCATGTTCTCCGGAGATGCTGCCTGACCTGCTGTTACTCCAGCACTTTGTGTCTTAAGCTGATGATGTTTCAGGTCTAAAGAAAGGTCCCAACCCAAAACATCGCCTGCCTGTCTGTTTCACTCCATGGATGCTGCCTGACCTGCCAAATTCCTCCAGCAGTTTGTATTTTTTCTTCCAGTATCTGCAGTCTCTTGTGTCTATAACCTCTGGTGATGTTACCATAGTCACTTGTGACATCTGGGGTTGCGAGTTGCCATAGGGCAGTAATATTCTACCAAAATGCAACTGGAGTGGGGAAAAATGTGCAATGAGTGTTTATATAAAATCTTTATGTAAAAATGGTGTCCTTGCTTCTGCCTAATTTAAGTTGATGTATTTAGAATTGATTTTAATTAGACTTTTTTTAGCTCATTACTAGATTTCCAGATTAGGTCTTCTTTTATTCTGCATGAAAGCCGGCATCTTTGAAAGAGACTGTCACATTTAATTTCATGGGAAGCACAATGTGGAAAATATTGGCATGGGGTGATCAATGAACCCATTCTGTTCTGTTGAATGCACTTGAAATAGTGGGATGTAGCTGTATATGATTGCTACTTCTCTGCTTTTGATGATCTGACCTCTGGGTGAGCTGCTAGATTTGAGGCCTCAATTTATTCACACAATTTGTTATATATATAAGCCTTTTGGACACTATTTAGATTAAATGCAAGAAACAAAAAACAATTTGGGCTATTGCATTTGGTTTTTGGGAAAGGGAGGTCATTTATTTGCAGCTTGCATTGTATAGCAAGGGTTCAAGAGTCTGGGTCTGCTAATTGGACAATCATTTTTTTAAATAAATCTCATAATGGATGTATGGAGAATATTAGTGAATCATTCCACATGTAAATCTGGGGTATGGTTAATGTATAGAATTGGAGGTATGCTGTCCAATTTTTTTTTATACCAACTAGTGTTAGTTTAGATTGAGCTGTGTCTTTTTACAGAATTCAGCCATAAATTGAAACTGTAGAATGTAAAAACTAATGGGCTGCATATCCTATGTGTGCTGCAAATCTTGCAGCTAAACCATATTCTGTAATAAGCTTTTGTTTATTTAAAAGTCATTGGGCATTGCAAAAGATAAATTAGCCAATGCAGTGTGCTCTTTCACGAGGTAGAGCAAGAATGCCTGCTTGATGAGGTGATGTTTCAGGTCTTGCGAAAATAAATAAGCTTGCCTATTGTCTTTGCAACTAATAATGGTGAACACTATACAGCAGGATGCAGAACTCTCATGGTTTAACTTTAAATGTAGTGGGAGGATGAATGCCTAAATTTTGAATGCCTAAAAATAATTAGACCAAATTTTAGGTTTTAAATGAAACATAATATTTACATCGATGCTTAATATGTGTGAAACCAACAAATTGCAGTTGGGAGGTGAAAAAATCTCACAAATGAGTGAGTTCATGTTTTATCAAATATTTATGCAATTTATGTTTAGTGCAGATTCCGTGGAAGACTCATAATGTAGGAATGTCCAAACATATCGCCATCTAATTTTGTTTTGTGGAATTTTATAGACCACATTAGCAGTTATAATTTAGCATACAAGACGGGATATTTTTCAAATGTTTTAATAATGGAAATGATTTTAATGATAATTTTACAATTAATGCAGACATCTCTAGATTATGCTGGGGGTTGGGAAACAGAATGTTTAATTTTGGTTGGACTTCATTGCTGATTTATTAGATCAGTAACTTCCCATAATAGAAACATAGAAAATAGGTGCAGGAGTAGGCCATTCGGCTCATCGAGCCTGCACCGCCATTCAATATGATCATGGCTGATCATCCAACTCAGTATCCTGTACCTGCCGTCTCTCCATACCCCCTGATTCCTTTAGCCACAAGTGCCACATCTAACTCCCTCTTAAATATAGCCAATGAACTGGCCTCAACTAACTTCTGTGGCAGAGAATTCCAGAGATTCACCACTCTCTGTGTGCAAAATGTTTTCCTCATCTCGGTCCTAAAAGATTTCCTCCTTATCCTTAAACTGTGACCCCTTGTTCTGGACTTCCCCAACATCGGGAACAATCTTCCTGCATCTAGCCTGTCCAACCCCTTAAGAATTTTGTAAGTTTCTATAAGTAACTTCCCATAAAAAGCTGTGTCTTGTTTAATGGATGCAAATGAAAATGTTTGAGAATTTTTAGCAGGTAGCCTTGTCCAAAAGATAAAGGAAAAATTTCCCTGGTTGTCAATTTCCACCTTGCGAAAGCTAATAGCACCCTGGTGACACTGAGGCTGTATTTCTTGCTATGCAGTGCATCTCTGATTGCTTGAGAAATGCTATAGGGGTTTAAGCGAGCCAATATTCAAGAACAATCATAACCCCTTTACACAGTGCCCTCCATAATGTTTGGGACAAAGACCCATCATTTATTTATTTATTTGCCTCTGTACTCCACAATTTGAGATTTGTAATAGAAAAAGTTAAAGTGCACATTCTCATATTTTAATAAAGACCATTTTTATACATGTAGAAATTACAGCAGTGTTGATACATAGTCCCTACATTTCAGGGCACCATAATGTTTGGCACACAGCGATGCCGTGTAAATGAAAGTAGTCATGTTTAGTATTTTGTTGCATTTCCTTTGCATGCAATGACTGCTTGAAGTCTGCGATTCATGGACATCACCAGTTGCTGGGTGTCTTCTCTGGCGATGCTCTGCCAGGCCTGTATTGCAGCCATCTTTAGCTTATGCTTGTTTTAGGGGCTAGTCCCCTTCAGTTTTCTCTTCAGCATATAAAAGGCATGCTCAATTGGGTACAGATCGGGTGATTGACTCGGCCACTCAAGAATTTACCATTTTTTAGCTTTGGAAAACTCCTTTGTTGCTTTAGCAGTTTGTTTGGGATCATTGTCTTGCTGTAGATTGAACTGCCAGCCAATGAGTTTTGAGGCCTTTGTTTGAACTTGAGCAGATAGGATGTGTCTATACACTTCAGAATTCATTATGCTACTACCATCAGCAGTTGTATCATCAACGAAAATAAGTGAGACAGTACCTCCAGCAGCCATACATGCCTAGGCCATGACACCCCCACCACCGTGTTTCACAGATGAGGTGGTATGCTTTGGATCTTGGGCAGTTCCTTCTCTCATCCATACTTTGCTCTTGCCATCACTCTGATATCAGTTAATCTTCGTCTCATCTGTCCACAAGACCTTTTTCCAGAACTGTAGTTGCTCTTTTAAGTACTACTTGGCAAACTGTAACCTGGCCATCCTATTTTTGCGGCTAACCAGTGGTTTGCATCTTGCAGCATAGCCTCTGTATTTCTGTTCATGAAGTTTTGTGCAGACAGTGGTCATTGACAAATCCACACATGACTCCTGAAGAGTGCTTCTGATATGTCGGACAGGTGTTTGGGGATTTTTCTTTATTATAGAGAGAATTATTCTGTCATCAGCTGTGGAGGTCTTCCTTGGCTTGCCAGTCCCTTTACGCTCACCAGTGCTCTCTTTATTCTTAATGATGTTCCAAACAGTTGATTTTGGTAAGTCTAAGGATTGGCTGATGTCTCTAACAGTTTTATTCTTGTTTCTCAGTCTCATAATGGCTTCTTTGACTTTCATTGGCACAACTTTGGTCCTCATGTTGATAAACAGGAATAAAGGTTTCAAAAGGTGATGGAAAGAATGGAGGAAAGACTAGATGCTGAGAGCTCTCTTATACCTGCATTAAGGAAGCAATCAAACACACCTGAGCAATACAATCGCCTATGAAGCCATGTGTCCCAAACATTATGGTGCCCTGAAATTGGGGGACTATGTATAAACACAGCTGTAAATTCTACATGGTGAAACCAAAATGTATAAAAATACCCTTTAATAAAATCTGACAATGTGCACTTTAACCACATGTGATTTTGTTTCTATTACAAATTGTGTACAGAGCCAAAGAAATAAATGATGGGTCTTTGTCCCAAACATTATGGAAGGCACTGTACATAATTAGATAATTTGAAGTACTGAAGATAACTTAATGTGTAAAATGCTTAGACATTTTGATGTGAAAATTAATGTATGAAAACATAAACTTGTTAGAACAGCACAAGGCTTGGCTCATGATTTTTAAATAGGGAATATGAAAGCTGGTATCTTAGAGCAAGATAACTTGCACTGAAAAGTGGGACATTGGAATGTAGTCCATACGTTAATTTCTAAGATAATCTGAAGGCATATAACATATGGCAGATCTGAATGCCAGTCATTCTGTCATAGTGGTGCAGCAGGTACTTTGGCTGCCTGGCACAACCAGTGACTTGGGATTCAATACTGATCACTGTCTGTTCATCATGTGGCAGTGGATTTCCCCTAGGTGCCATGGATTCCTGCTGAATCCCAGGTTATCAGACTGGTTAATTATACTCCCTGTGCTGACATGAGCGTGGTTCGTGGTGATGGTATGTGAGAGATAATAGTTCATGCAGAAACAAATGCAATGATTCCATTTAGATTAAGAAATTATGAACATAGCAACAGAATAGGTTACTTAACTGCTCAGCCAATCAATATTATTGTGTCTGTGCTGCCTCGGATTTCTGTGCCAGTTCCCAGACCTCTCAATTCGCCTATCTTGAAAATGTATCACCTCTTTATCCCCATGGTCTAGCAATGTTACAAAATTTTGAGATTTTAAAAATCAAGTCTGCAATTTATCCCATCACATAAAGCATAAAAATAAGTTTAATCTGACACCTAATTTGCTTTCATATCTTCAGTATTTAAAAAGTTATGGCCATTTTCATACTCGGAAATTAGCATCTTGTTCCCTATTGCTTTTCCATTGACAACACAAAAGCTACGATCGAGGACAATCAAAAGCCCATAACTTTCTTAAAAATTAAGAGAACTTAATTTTTTTTTCAGTTATTATAGATTGAAGCATTCTGAAACAAATATGAAACAATCTTACTTGGATGACCGAAATTAAAGCATATAATTAGTAAGCTACCTAATTGTAGCTAATTACAAAATTCTATTACTAGATCTAAACATCTATCCATTTCTTAAGAATAGATTAACATTTTTAAAAAGCCTAAGTGTGCAAATAACATTCACACAAGAATTCACAATATAACATGATTTTTAAATCTCATTGTCATGAATTTATAGGTCAAATGGAAGGAATTTAGTGTTTAATTCCCGTAAATTAATGGCCGTTTAAATCATCTTGTGAGTGAGATTTTGTGGAACGCGATCGTTTGGAACGTTGCGGTTGCGGTGAATTTAAACCCCATATCAGCAGGAAAAACACTGCCGATTCGTATATTTACATAATCACATTTTCGCCGATGAAATTTTGTTAAAGTAATCATAAGAAGCAAGTTTATGTGTAAAATACACGACTTACCTTATGTTTTGTCCCCTACGTGAGATCCGTCCCGTTGACGGCGTTAGAAGTAGAATTTTATTTTACTCCAGGGATTAAATTGTCCCCCGTTTTTTTTTTAAACTTCCTACATGGTCTCGCCTCTAAAACCCTCCAGAGTAGAGAATTCTAGAAATTCAATACCCTTTGCGAGGAGATTATTTTGTAACTTGTAACTATTCAAGATTATCCCATTAATGGCAAAATGAAAAAAGTTTCTTATTTGTGGCCAAACTTTGCAAATAATTGTGTGACTGAAAATCTGATGTGTCAATATCTTCGTCAGGTACAGAGTTAGCAATCACGTGGATAAGAGTGGATTGATTAGAGAAATCCAGTATGGATTTGTTAAAGTCAAATTTTGACTAACTTTATTGATTGTATATTTTTGAAATATATTTAATGTAGTCCAGTCAATGGTGTTTCATTGTCATGAGTACCAAAACGGAACAGTGATATTTGTACTTGCAGCAGCATACCAGGTCTATAAACACAGTACTCAAAAGATAACATAAGAAACAAAAAAAAGTTCAATAAACAAAAGTTTTGATACAATGCCATGCAAATTGCTTTTCTTCTTCTTAGGCAGTCCCTTAGAATTGAGAATGATTTGCTTACACTCCAGTTCTGATGAAGCTGATGAGACCAGTGTGGGAGATGCAGGCTCTGCGACTGGTAGGAGAGAAGGTGCTTGACTGCAGGCAAGAGGGTCGGTTTGGAAGTTACAGTCTGCCCCCAGATTACAACTGGGGGTTCAGCCCCTGTGAACTATTGGTAACCTGAACATTTCGCAAATCAGAAATGTGGCCATGAAATGAGTATAGAAGAAGATACTAGCAGCCCTGCAGAAGCCAGCACATGCATACCGTTGGTCTCTCAAACACTAATTTGTATGTATGGTCTATACGTAAATTGGACGTTTTTAAACTGGGGAGCGCCTGTTGCATGCTCCTTCAACTGTTTAATCTGGGTTTCTGCATGAGTGCACCAAATGGACTCTGGGTTCTCAGTGGCCTCCTCTATTTCATGCCGTCACCTTCTATATTTTAATCAGTTATGGGATTCCCATGAACTGGTGGTTATGCAGCACCTTTTTTCAAGGAAGCTTTGACAATATCCTTAGAATCTCTTTTCATTTGGTAATCTCTTGCTGTGATGCAACTGGGAATAATGTATCGGCTTCAGCTGTTTGTTATTTGGGCGTGTGAGAAAGTGTCCTGCCATTGACCAAAGATGCTGATGTTGGTTCTCTTATCTTACAAGATTTGTGTATTTGAATTGTAATATCTGTTCTTTAAATCATTATAATTTAGTTTATATTTGTTGTCATTGTACCAGTGATTTTTCCAGTTTTTGCCTGAAGCGTATGTGGCTTTATGATGTGGATTTGTAACTATGAGTAAACATACACATTTATCAGGTTTCTACTATGCCTTCAACTGGAATATTACATAGATTAAATAGAACATTATATAAGAATTTTACATTTTTTCCCATTTACTGTTGCCAAAGATGCAAGGAGAACTGAATTAAGGTTGAAAGGTTGTATGTGGAAATGCGCATCTGTTGTGTATGCAGTTCCACTCTACTAAGAATTGGTAATGCCCTTTTCCACTTTAATGCGAGACACTTGGAGGGAAATCAAATTATTTGATTCAGAGAAAGTTGCAGGATTATGTGGAAGTAAAATAATTTAAAATATCCGAACAGACAATTGATAAACTGAATCTATAGTGAAAATATGTTTGGCTTCTTATGTTGTAGTTAACCATATAACCATATAACAATTACAGCACGGAAACAGGCCATCTCGGCCCTACAAGTCCGTGCCGAACAACTTTTTTCCCTTAGCCCCACCTGCCTGCACTCATACCATAACCCTCCATTCCCTTCTCATCCATATGCCTATCCAATTTATTTTTAAATGACACCAACGAACCTGCCTCCACCACTTCCACTGTAAGCTCATTCCACACCGCTACCACTCTCTGAGTAAAGAAGTTCCCCCTCATGTTACCCCTAAACTTCTGTCCCTTAATTCTGAAGTCATGTCCTCTTGTTTGAATCTTCCCTATTCTCAAAGGGAAAAGCTGATCCACATCAACTCTGTCTATCCCTCTCATCATTTTAAAGACCTCTATCAAGTCCCCCCTTAACCTTCTGCGCTCCAGAGAATAAAGACCTAACTTATTCAACCTTTCTCTGTAACTTAGTTGTTGAAACCCAGGCAACATTCTAGTAAATCTCCTCTGTACTTGCTCTATTTTGTTGACATCCTTCCTATAATTGGGCGACCAGAATTGTACACCATACTCCAGATTTGGTCTCACCAATGCCTTGTACAATTTTAACATTACATCCCAGTAATGTTAAAATAGTTATGAGGCATGCGGTAATGTATTTTTTAGAACGGCTGCCCAGAAATTTTGCAGTTCAAATTGAAGCTGACAAGATCCGTTTAGATAGCTGCATACAGAAAATATTCCAACTTTGTTTACACTGCATAACTAAGCTTGTGCACTTTTAAAATGTAAGTAGTTCTTTCCTTGAAGGTGTGCCATCATTCTTGAGCAGGCTTTGAATCTTGTGAAACAACTGAAACATGCACATGCTCTCTACTTCCTTCTCTGAAACATTCTCAATGCAAACAGAATTGTTTTGCCTGTGTATAAACCAAAACTTTGTAAAGACATTCCTCAAGAAGATTTAGCATTAAAAATAAGAACAGCTTTCAAACAAAAAGAATGATAACCATGAATATTTCATGAAGTAAATTTAACAAGTTAGAACAACATTCACGGAATCGTAGATCGGCATGAAGGCACACATCACAGAAACAGCCCCTTTGGCCCAATTTGTCCATGTTGACCAATATTCCCCATCTAAGCTCGTCTCATTTTGGCCAATCCCCACTAAATGTCCAAATGTCTGTTAAATGTTGTTATTGTACTTGCCTCCACAACTTCCTTTGAATGCTTGTTCCATTCACCCACCATATTGCCCCCTTTTATTTTTCAGCTCCAACCCTATAGTCAAGTCAAGTCACATTTATTTATATAGCACATTTAAAAAAACAACTCTCGTTGGCCAAAGTGCTTTACATTTGTTATAAGAATAGTATAAACAAACAAACTACATACATATATACATATAGGCACATTAGTACCTCAGTACAGTCATCTCGGACCGCTGCCATGATATTCTCCTTGATCAATAACTACCTCTCCTCTTTTACCCCCAACTTATAGCCTGTCCTGTCCCTCCCGTGATGAGGTTTCTGTAATGACAATATTACCCCAGTTAATAGACACAAAAAGCTGGAGTAACTCAGCGGGACAGGCTACATATCTGAAGAGAAGGAATGGGTGACATTTCTGGTTGAGACCCTTCAAACAAAAAGAATGATAACCATGAATATTTCCATTTCCAGAGGAATGCTGCGCCATTTGTGGTGATTCTATACCCCCCCCCCCCATACTAAATGCTCTAATTTTGTTTAATAATCTGTTTTGTGACACTTTATCAAAGGCTTTCAGAAAATCCAAGTACAGCCCATCCATTGATTTGTTCTGATTCTGCTCATTGCAACAGGAAAAATTCCAACAGATTTGTCCAATATGCTTTTTCTTTCATAAAGTTGCGTTGACCCTGCTGAATCCTGTTATCTTTAAGCAGCCCTGAAACCATTTCATTATTAGGTTCCAGCATTTTTCCCACAACTTGTATGAAGCTAATTAGTCTAAAATTCACTGCTATTTTGCTTTCCGCAAGGTTACATTTGCTATCTTCTAATCTGTGGGAACTGCTGTGGAATTCAAGGAACTTTGGAAGATAACCAATGTATCCACTATTGCAATGGCCACCTCTTTCAAAAACCATTCAGGTTGTAAGGTCCTGAGAATATATTAGTTTACAGTTCCATTAATTTCTTGCATTTGCTAGATAGTTTCAGCTCATTTAATCTAGACGTAGTCCTATGTTGTTTCCACAGGATTTGTATGTCCTTGCAAGAAGGCAGGCACAATATATATTTAATGTCTCTGTCATTTCTTTATTCTCCAATATAATTTCTCGTGTATGTCTGGGAGGAATATATTGTTAATTTAATATCACACACTCTGAGACTCAGTGAAAAAATGTTGCTTTGTAAACTATCCAGGCAAATCATACCACATATGAGTACATCAGGTAGTGTAAATGAAGAAAGAAACAGAACGAAGTGTTACAGCGACAGTGAAAGTGCAGATTAAAAGAAGTGCAAAGGCCACAACGTGATAGATGGAAGATCAGGAATTCAGCCATACATAGCATGTGTGAGATCCTTCAAGAATTTGATAATATGGAGAAAAAAGCTGTTTTTGTAGCTGGTGCATGCTTTCACAGCAACCAGCGATCCCCACATACTAACACTATCCTACATACACTAGGAACAATTTACAATTTTACCAAGCCAATTAACCTACAAACCTGTACGTCTCTGGAGTGTTGGAGGAAACCGGAGCACCCAGAGAAAACGCACGTGGTCACGGGGAGAATGTACAAACTCCCTACAGACAGTACTGCAGTCAGGATCAAACCTGGGTCTCTGGCACTGTAAAGGGCCTGTTCCACCAGCATGCGACTGCATGTGGCGAGCTCGACCTAACGTGGTCGCTTGAGCCGTACGGCCTCGCGGGGCCGGTCACACTTCGATCGCTGGAGCCGTATGGAGTTGTGCGGGGCTGGTCCCGACATCGCATGGGGCTCCGAAAAACTGACACTGTCCAAAAATTCCGTGCGGCAACGGCCTGTCGGCCCGTAGCCGCATTGAGGCCGTACGCAGCGCCTTGACGCCGTACGCCTAGCACGTGGCGTTGCGCGATGACGTCACCGCCCGGCGTGCCGTTGTGTGATGACGTAACAGCCCGACGCCGTGCGACGTCCAAATTCAGTCGGCCCGCCTCCTGCCCAGCTGATTGGTGAGTATGGTCGGGACCAGCCCCGCACAACTCCAGACGGCTCCGCGGTTGGAAGTGGGACCGGCCCCGCTAGGCCGTACGCCTCAAGCCACCACATTTGGTCGCGCTAGACGCATGCAATCGCATGCTGGTGGGACAGGCCCTTTAGACAGCAACTCAACCGCTGCACCACCTTGTCGCCCTAGTTTTCTTCACACATCTAACCAGTTTAGCTCTTTGAATAGGACAATCCTCTCAGCCCAGGAATTAAGTTGGTGAATTTGTTTAGGACTTACTCCAAGCTACAATATTCTTTCTTGAGTAATGGACCAAAACTGTGCCTTGTACTCTAGATGCGGCCTGACCAATTTGTCTGGGAAGCTAGAGGTGCACTTTGCAATGGATGTCAAATGGTAGTCATTAGGGCATGTTATGTTAAGTGTAGAAAATCTTTTTTCCATTATGTGTATCTATAAAAGCCCTTCTTATTTCTTGCTAGCCTATAATATTCTGCTTACCCTTTACATATCTTTGAAGGTCACATTTTTTTCTATTCCTTGGTTTTATTTGCTTTACCATTGTTATTGGTTTCTGAGCTAATGTGATCTGTAACTTATCTTAATAGCTGTAGCTGGTCTACATTTGGAGATTTTATTGTCGTAATGAGCAAGTGTAATATTGTAAGCCATTTATTGATTATTTAAGTTATGGCAGAGGTACTGCACTGTCCTATCATATCTTTGTTTCATGATAACATGTTCTTCCAGTTTACCAAAGCCTCCTTGTTAACTTATTAGAATTCAAGACTACGGTGCCAAATTGAACTTGATTATGTTCAATCTTTATATAAAACTCCATCATGATCACTGTTCCCTAAATTCCCTTCACCAGATTATCAATTAACCCTTTCTCAATCCCGATTGCTAAACTGTAATAGTCTTTTCTCTTGTTTGTCCTTCAGTATATTGAGCTTGATATTTCCTTATACACACCATGAGCTCAATCTTTCACATACTTACTGGTCATTTGCTTTGTCAATCTCAATAGAGTTCCCTCCATGATATTATATTGCCTTGTGACATCTCTGATTTCCTGATTTCTATATTTTGTTCATTACTGTTTCAGAGCCTATATTCAAATGCCACAAGTAGTTTTTGCTGATTCTTAAATCCATGCAAATTGCTACTGTTTGATTTTCCAAGCAAATTTCCAACACTCCCCCAACTTAAATAGCCCCTTGTACCTCTTCTTCTTCTTTCGTGTGGCGTGCACAGCCTAAAGTTTACAAGCTTCTGTGTTTGTAATGGAAGAGGTTTCTGTTCTCGTATAAAAAGTGTACTTTAGGAAAAAGTCACTAGCAGCCTGAGTTAATAAGTATTCAAAACTTGATTAAAAAAACAATAACACCTAAGGATAGCCTTACTTTTAATCAATGCTTGGCTATAGTTGAGCAAGTTATGGCTGATGTTTGAAGGCAAAACGTGTTACCCAGTTTGACAGACTGACCTGTGAAATGGTTAGATCAATTTCCATAGTTTTTTTCAAAAGCCATTTTCATATTTTGTTTTCTGTCATTGGCCTTCTGCCGAGACTAGAATATTCTGCAGTCACTGTAATCAGTTTGCTTCCTGTCAGTCAAACTGAGTGGTACAAACCTAAGACGCATTTAATTGGCCAATATTGTAATTGAAAAAAAAACATTATTTTCTGTTTCTGTTACCAGTATGTTGACTTGTCTAGTGACTATTTTAATGGTAAAATTTGGGCCACAGAGTTCAATCTCTTACTGCAATATTCAAGAGAGTTTTAATTATGACCAGGAAATACGTCATGTATTTTTGCTGTTCTAAAATATTTCAGAAGAGTTCTGTAGTTTTGCTATTTCTTCAATGAAGAAGCATATGTGTCATTTTGGTTGAAGGTCTTAACTTTAATCTTCCATTTACAGAGGCTTGGTTCTTCTGACATGATTGATTCCACACCAGCCTCCTTGACTATTCAGAAGTAAGAAGGGATCATTTTTTGTCTTGGAGGGGTTATTGATTTAGGCACGTCAATTGCTGCATTCTGGTTGCTAGCATTTTTCAGGTCTCTGAGATTTCCAGCATAGTGGCAGCAAGCACCAAGAGCCTGATCCGATCAGATGGAAATACTTCTTCATTGGTAGATGATTGTGTAACCTCCGCAATCCTGTGTGATTTACATGGTTAAACACAAGGACATTCCATCAATGAGATGACCTAGATAGGATTCATATGAATTTGTACATGACTAATAGGTAATTAAAATGAATAGATAGGATTTGGAGGCAATGACCCAGCCCTGCGCCCTTTCCCAAACTTTTTAAATTATTGTTCATAAGGTTGAAACTTTAAAAAAGCACGGATTGACTTGTTTTATTACTTTTAAGTTCCCTTCCATTCATAACACTTCCCTTATAGATAGCTGGTGTACATCTGTATCCTCCTCCTTTATCGTACGGTACATCAGCTTGCATCTAAGCTATCATCGATCATCTATTTTAACAGATGATCACATTAATGCAAAAACTACTTGTTTCATTCATAACCTTGTTAGACTGGTTCTGGTCAACATTATTTGACATGAAGTAATTTTAACAAGTTAGAACAACATTCACGGAATCGTAGATCGGCATGAAGGCATACATCACAGAAACAGCCCCTTTGGCCCAATTTGTCCATGTCCACCAATCTAAGCTTGTCCCATTTTGGCCAATCCCCACTAAATGGTCAAATGTCTGTTAAATGTTGTTATTGTACTTGCCTCAAAAACTTTCTTTGAATGCTTGTTCCATACACCCACCATATTGCCCCCTTTTTATTTTTCAGCTCCATCCCTATAGGCACATTAGTACCTCAGTACAGTCATCTCGGACTGCTGCCATGATGTTCTTCTTGATCAATAACTACCTCTCCTCTTTTACCCCCAACTTATAGCCTGTCCTGTCCCTCCCGTGGTGAGATTTCTGTAATGACAATATTACCCCAGTTAATAGACACAAAAAGCTGGAGTAACTCAGCGGGACAGGAAGCATCTCTGAAGAGAAGGAATGGGTGACTTTTCTGGTCGAGACCGTTCTTCAGAACCCAGTTGCCTATCCATGCCCTGAGTCAACTCCTTTACCTGTCAGGCCACTAGCATTGAAATAAATGCAATTTAATCTAGCTATCTTTCCTAGCTCCTGCCAATGTCATTAACATCTATACCGACTTCCAACCTCCCACTTGCCACACTGCTGCTTTGGATCCCCCCCCCCCCCCCCCAATCAATATATAGTTCAAAACCTCCTGAGTAACACTAGCAGCTCTGTCTGCCAGGATATTGCAATGCTTGTACAAGTCACCGTTACACCAGAAAAAATCCTAAAGGTCCAAATATTTGAATCTGAAAATTGAATAGCTGCCCCCTGCACTAATTCCTCAGTCACACATTTACCTGCCTTGTCAGCCTATTCCTACCCTCACCAGCGCATGGCATGGGAGTAATTTGAGATTACTGCACTTGAGATCCTGCTTTTTAGCCTTTTGCCTAGTTTCCTATATTCACTCTGCAGGACCTCATCCCTTTTCCTCTCCATGTCATTTTATGCCATTGTGCTCATTGACATATGGCTGCTCGCCATTTCCCTTGAGAATGTTCTGCAGCTGCTCTGAGACATCCTAGTTCCTGGCACCAGGAGATCACACACCATCCTGGAGTTCTGTTTGCTGCCACATAATATCTTATCTTTTCAGATTTGCATTTAGTGGACACGATTAAAAATTTACAAACAATGTAAAGGCTTTCTGGGAGAATGATAAGGCAATGTTGCAATAACATATCAGTACACAGTATTGGCAAGAAAGCACATGACTGGAATTCATTCTAGAGAGTTGAAGCGATGTGAAAGCCTTACAAGGTAAGGGATGATGGAAAAATTGCAGAAAAATGTTGAAGAGCAAATTGATCCTGAAGTGAGTGTCAAGAGATCTTTGATGGGAGAGGTCTTTCATATAAGATGATTATGTGTCTTTGAGAATGTGGGATAAATACAAGAGGTTGTTAGAAAAACACCTTGATTAGTTCACAATGGAGCTCTAATCTTTGCTGGAAGTATGTATGATTGAACTAGACAGGTTAAGGTGGAGGTGTACAAGGATGTTGCCTGACTAGAATTTTAGCTATGACATGAAGTTGGATACGCTGTGCTTGTTTTCATGAGATTTAAAATAATTAAGACTATTTTGCTCCAAGAACTGCCTAAAAGAATGGTAAAGCTATAAATCCACAGTACTTTAACATCAAAGGCAAACCTTTGGGTTGCATCACAGTTTGGTGTGGGAACAGCCCTGCCCAAGACTGTAAGAAATTGCAGAGTTGTGGATGTATCTCAGTCCATCACACAGACCAATGAGTCACCAACACTTCATGCTGCCTTTAAAAATCAAAGACTTGCCTCACCCCATTCATTCCTTCTCCACGCTCTTGGTGGGTTGAAGATGCAGAAACTTGAAAGCATGCACCATTAAACTCAGGGACAACTTCTTCCCCTCTATTATCAGGCTTCTGAACAGTCCTTCCATAATAATAATAATAATAATAATAAACTTTATTACGGTCTCAAGGCCCAGACAAGGGACAACATTACATAAAAACATATTACATATAACAACACAATGTTGACTGCACTCTCTATCTTTCCCTTTGTCTACCTATTGTACTTGAGTTTGATTTCATTGTATTTATGCATATTATTATCTGATTTGGTTGGATAGCATGCTTTTCACTGTAGCTCTGTACAGTGGACCAAGAGCTATGAAGTGAGCACAGACACTTGCATTAAATATCTGCTTACGCTGCCTTAAATCTGTCTGACTGGATACTGTATGTTCAAGCCGCTGGGGTGCAGACTGCCCAAGCGGAATATGAGGTGCTGCTCCTCCAATTCACGGTGGTGCTCACTCTGGCCATGGAGGAGGCCCAGGACTCCTTCCCTAAACTCCTTCCCTTAACTCTTTCCCTAAACAGGTTCATGTTAACCCTTCATACAAGGTAGACAAAAGTGCTGGAGAAACTCAGTGGGTGCGGCAGCATCTATGGAGCGAAGGAAATAGGCAATGTTTCAGGCCAAAACCCTTCTTCAGACTGATGTGGGGGGGGGGGGCGGGGGGCGGGGGGCAGGAAGAAGAAAGGAAGAGGAGGAGCCAGAGGGCTGAGTTTCTCCAGCACTTTTGTCTACCTTTGATTTTCCAGCATCTGCAGTTCCTTCTTGAACATTTTATCTACTCCACTGCGATATCTCCTCAAGGTATGCCTACTTTGAAGAAGTTCTGCTCCTCCCTCCGAAGACAGTTTTACAACCTCCGCTCTGACTGCCCCCCTTCCCTCCAACTCTCAAGGACCCAAGCAGTCGTTCCAGGTGCGACAGAGGTTCACCTGCACCTCCTCCAACCTCACCTATTGCATCCGCTGCTCTAGATGTCAGCTGATCTACATCGGTGAGACCAAGCGTAGGCTTGGCGATCGTTTTGCCGTACACCTCCGCTCGGTCTGCATTAACCAACCTGATCTCCCTGTGGCTCAGCACTTCAATTCCCCCTCCCATTCCGAATCCGACCTTTCTGTCCTGGGCCTCCTCCATGGCCAGAGTGAGCACCACTGGAAATTGGAGGAGCAGCACCTCATATTCCGCTTGGGCAGTCTGCACCCCAGCGGCTTGAACATTGACTTCTCCAATTTCCGGTAGCCCTTGCTGTCTCCTCCCCTTCCCAGCTCTCCCGCAGCCCTCTGGCTCCTCCTCGTCCTTTCTTCTTCCCGCCCCCCCCCCCCACCCTGCATCAGTCTGAAGAAGGGTTTCGGCCCGAAACGTTGCCTATTTCCTTCGCTCCATAGATGCTGCCGCACCCGCTGAGTTTCTCCAGCACTTTTGTCTACCTTGTATGAAGGGTTAACATGAACCTGTTTAGGGAAAGAGTTAAATATTTCCTTGTTGCTGGCAACCATCAGTCATTTCTATATTGTCAAATAAAGTAAATAGTTAAGAAATATCACCATGTTCAATAAGGCATTTTTCTTTCTCGGATGCACAATGGCCTTATTTTTGAAATCAGGAAGTTTAGTGTGGTGAGTAGCCCTCTGGTGGCATGCTGAGAACTATGCACATGTGTCGTTGCTAAAGGCCTCAGAATTGTTTTTAGTGTCTGATGGTCAGAGATCCAAAACACTATTCAAAAAATGAATACAAATCTCCATAACAAGTCCAGCAGCAGAGCAGGAGGCCAGATGTGCAAGTATCTCATGTCCAGACTTCCCATATTTGGTTGAATGTCCTCGGAAGCCTGAAGTGCTGAGCTCCAAGCAGCTGACAACTGGCTGTTTTGTACGGGCATTCATCAGAAATGACCCTTTGACAAATTGTACTTATTTGTTCAGCAGGATAGAATAACAGAAGGCAGAGCTTTACTTATAAACGATCTTAGTTAAATGTTTGACATGTGCCAGCAACTGTTGAAGTGTTGGTAATGAATATGTAGCTGTATACATTCAACAAATATTGAGACATAAGATTGTTCTGACTGCACAACATTTTGAAACAACTCTCATACAAAGTACTGTGTGCAACCTATTTTTAATTGGTAACCCTTTTCAAATTGACTACAAAGATGTACCATGCAATTAAAATCAAATAAGCATAGATACAATATGTAATTTATTTAATAATTACAAAGACAAACAATCTGGTTAACATGGATCAGTTAAATTGTCATGATTACAGGTTTTCAGTTATAATCTCAAATTTTGTTGGTGAAACTTTGGTAATAGATAGTGACTTTGAAAATCTGTATAGGTCTCAGATGTTTTTGTAGAATTGTAGAATTATTTTTTAAAGCTGTTTTGCTTCACTTCGCTCATTGCTGAACTGAGCACATAGTTATGGTATAACAGGTATATTCAATGAATTTAATGAAGATTGTACACAATGGCAAACCATTTAAATGCGTTTGAATTAATCATAATTCATCACTCAAATCTTTTTTGGCTGTTACATGAAGCTCTGTTGAGCGGTTTTGTTGTCTTCTGTGGAAAAACTAAGCTGTGATGTCACTTCATACCTTAAACGTTAAAATAAAATATTGCTCTGTGGCATAATAATGTAGGTTATTCAGTGTTTGTTACCAGGAGCTCAGGAAATATCTTGATGGTGTGCCTAAAAGTTGAATCCGTGAAGTATTTAATTTCTTCTGTAGTTGTGAGTGTAATTTTCAATATTGTCTTCATATTCTTTAGAATAAAACTGTATAACCATTTCCCGTTCCACCAAAGTCTGCAAACTTAGATTTTTTTTTGTGTTGAAAATTCTGATCCCTTGAACTCAGAAGCTTAATACAAATGATCACATTTGGAAATAGAATCGGCTGCATTAGGTTTGCGAGTTATAGTACAAAACATTTTCAGATAACATGAGTATTTCAGATAAGGTTTGCATTCTTTTTTTTAAATTTTCATTATTTTGAACAATTGATACATTGCTGTTCACTTAGGACAGAACTGAATACTGGTTTTTTAAAAAAAACACACAAGGTGAAGATGACTTGTCTTCTCTGAGAACATTAAGGGCCTGTCCCACTTGGGCAACCTAATCTGCAAGTTTAGAAGAGTTTGCCCTCGACTCAAACTCGCAGCATGGTCGACACGAGGTCCTAGGAGGTCCTATGATGTTGCTGGAACTCTCCTGCATGCTCAAGGGACGTTCCCACATACTCGCGCCCTCAACTAGGTCGCGGGAAAAAATTCAGAGTAAAATTTGGTCGGCATGGGTCTTTTTGACTCGCAGTGGAGTGGGGTCGCTATTTACTTACAGGCACTCGAGGGCAGCCGTAGGCCATCTCCTTCGCTGACCGGCCATTTTGATTGGCTCATTGGAGTTTCAGGACCAAGTAAAATGCCCGCTAAACTTTATTAAACTTCTTAAAAGTGACCACTCCTTCTCCCCCCCCCCCCCCCCCCCGCGCTCTCTTAAGGACTTACCGTAACTGTGGCAGCCGTTTACCTTCCTCTTCATTGTGCAGACAGCGCTCCTCCGCTTTCCCTGACCCCACCTTCGCGATGTGCTTGTGTGTGTGTGCGGTCGGTCAGTGCAGCTCGCGGTTCGGTCGATCCAGCTCGCGGTTTCAACGCGGCCGGTCGATCCAGCTCGAGGCTTTCCAGGAGAGTGCCCTCGAGCTTGAAGGTCGAAGACACTCTTCTGGACTCGCGGTTTAGGTTGCCTAAGTGGGACAGGCCCTTAAGTGTAGGAAATTATTTTGTGCTTCACGGGCATTTGAACTAATTCTAGTTTTTGATATTCTCAGTTTAGTTTTCACCATGTGCCACAATTAAATGTAAGGTGGATTACTAATTCACTAACAATCACTGCACTTTTTCATATTACACCACAATCTGTATTAGTAACTTAAAATGGTTCAAAATAATCTGAGCCGTTTCAATATATTAATATACAAGGATCTTACTTGATCATTTAAAAAAAAATGTCATGAGGTTTGTAATGGCTGTGGAATTCAATGACTGGGGAGTAATTGGGTATAATTTTGAACAAAATATTGTAGTTGTAAAGTGATCTTATGTTCTCCATTCTTCTTGTGCTGTACAGTACTATGTTTGGGAGACATGAATTTGATTCTACCATGGCAGCAATGGAATTTATTTCACTTAAATTGATTTAAACTGAAAAAGCTAGCATCAGTAATAATGACTATGATTTTTTTAAGTTACTTTCTTCAGGGAATTAAATTCTCTTTTCTACCTAGATTTGGCCTAATTGTAACTCCAAACCAATGCAATATTGTTGTCTTTGAACTGTCCTAAAAAATGGCCCAGCAAGCTAAATATAAAGCTGCTACTTTAACACAATAAGAATAAAACAGAACAGGCATTGACCGTACACTGGATTTAGCCATAACTTAAGTACTGTCTGACCAGAGTCACCATGAGTGGTGATACTGTGGTATATTGTCAGGAGGCAGTGATCCTGAAGATTCTTCATTGCTGACATTTATTTTGTACCATGTGAAGTCTCAAGGCATCATATCAGGCAGAGGTAAGGATGAGTCCTAACTGATTTTCATTGCTTTCTCTCAGCTATGCAGATAGTCCAAGTTGATTATTGCTTAGAAAAAGCCTTGAGAGAAGCAAGGACTTTATCTGTACTAGAACAGTTATCTGGATGGAGAACATATGATCATGAGCATAGCTTGGTCCTGAAGGACTTAACTACCTTTTGATTGCAAGCACTATTAAAAACTTGATGCAGTCTTAATCTGGTTGGTTTCCTTCTTGATTGATTGATGGAACGATCTAGCATGGAAACAGGCCATTCATCTCATCAAATCCATGCCGACTATTGATCACCCGTTCAAACTAGTTCTGCATTATTCCCACTGTCACATTCACTCCATGCACTAAGGGCATTTTACAGAGGCCAATTAACCTAGAAAAAGAGAAATCACTACACAAAAACTACTTGATGTCTTCACACCATTGCATAGTGCTAAGTGCAATAGACTTGGAACAAGTGAATGAATGAATGAATAAATTTATTGGCCAAGTATTTACATACAAGGAATTTGCCTTGGTGCTGCGCCCACATGTGACAACATGACATACAGTGACGAATGACACATAAAACACTAAATAATAATAATAAAACAGCATTGATCAAACATGTGAAACAAACAAAATACCAGAGCAAAAGGAGGCTACAGATTTTTGGCCATTTGAGTAGAGCTACTACTCGGGGGGGAAAAGCTGTTTTTATGTCTGGCTGTGGCAGCTTTGACAGTCCAGAGTCGCCTTCCAGAGGGAATTGATTCAAAGAGTTTGTGGCCAGGGTGAGAGGGGTCAGAGATGATCTTACCCTCTTAGCTGGCTTCCTGGCCCTTGCAGTGTACAGTTAGTTCATCAATGGAGGGAAGGTTACAACCAATAACCTCAGCTGATCGGACGATTGGCTGCAGCCTCTGGGTGCCGTGCTTGGTGGCCGAGCCAAACCAGACCATGATGGAGAAGGTGAGGACAGACGATGGCCGTATAGAATTGGAGCATCATTGCCTGTGGCAGATTGTGCTTCCTCAGCTGCCATAGGAAGTACATCCACTGTTGTGCCTTTTTGACTGTGGAGTCGATGGTAGCCCCCCCCACCTAATGTCCTTGGAGATGATGATTCCCAGGAACTTAAAAGGCTCCACAGACTGTGGTGTTGTTGATGGTGAGTGGGGTGAGGGGAGGGGGAGCTCTCCTAAAGTCTACAATCAATTCCACTGTCTTAAGAGCATTGAGCTCCAGGTTGTTGAGATGGCACCAGGACGCCAGCTGTGAGACTTCCTGTCTGTAGGCAGATTCCGCCCCATCCTGGATCAGTCCAATCAGGGTTGTGTCGTCCGCAAACTTGAGAAGCTTGACAGAGGAGTCTGTGGAGCTGCAGTCATTGGTGTAGAGGAGAAGGGAGAGTCGCAGCTTGGAGCTCTAGCATGGGTGTTGTGGGCCGAAGGGACTGGTTTCCAGAGGGCTAGTATGGACATCGTGAGCACGCACACTCACTCACACACGGACACACACACACGCACACGCACACGCACACTCACTCACTCATAGAAACATAGAAAATAGGTCCATGAGGAGTCTATGTTTCTATGTTTCTATGAGGAGGCCATTTGGCCCTTCGAGCCAGCACCGCCATTTATTGTGATCATGGCTGATCGTCCCCAATCAATAAGCCATGCCTGCCTTCTCCCCATATCCCTTGATTCCACTAGCCCAGGGGTGGGGAACCTTTTCACGTTGGAAGGTCGCATTAAGTTAGCTGTAATCTAATAAAGCCATATCCAAGAAACATCAATTAGATATACTTCAAAATGTATATTATTTTGTAAAAATCTAACTACTATGTACTAACTTGAAGAAAATGAAAAAGAATTGTTAATTCTAAAGTTAACTAACCTTTTAATGACTTTGTTGTGACTGCTTTTTGTGGGAAAGTATTTGAATATTTGATTGCAACATGGAGGTACGCAGTTTCAGTTGACCTTCTAGATGGGTGTCCGTCATTTGTGACCTTAGGGCGTCTTGATTTGGGTTAGGTAGGAGAATGTAGATTTGCTGCAATAAGTGGTTGACAAGAAAGCCTTTTTCGTGCATGTTGCCGAAGACGTGGGCATTCTATTGTATTTTTCCATATTTCAATCGGATCTTTCTCAGCGTCAAATAAGGACTTTAAAATGTTATCTTCTGAGAGCTAAATCAATTCCATTTGTAGTTCTTTAGGAGCCTTGGAGACATCAACTAGGTGAGGTTGAAATGCTAATTTGAGTGCTAAAATGCTAATTTTGTTGAATCTTCTTTTACTCTTTGGTATTTTAAATACATTCATTTTAAGATAAAAATAAAAATAATAAAAGACGAACAAAAACATATTAATAAAAATAAAAGGATTTGTTCTACAAAATCTGGATTTGTTCAAAAGGCTGCACTTAATGGCCTAGAAGGCCGCAGGTTTCCCACCCCTGCGCTAGCCCCTAGAGCTCTATCTCACTCTCCCTTAAATCCATCCAGTGATTTGTCCTCCACTGCCGTCTGTGGCAGGGAATTCCGCAAATTCAGAACTCTCTGGGTGAAAAAGTTCTTTCTCACCTCAGTCTTAAATGGCGTCCCCTTTATTCTAAGACTGTGGCCCCTGGTTCTGGACTTGCCCAACGTTGGGAACATTTTTCCTGCATCTAGCTTGTCCAGTCCTTTTATAATTTTATATGTTTCTATAAGAACCCCTTCATCCTTCTAAACTCCAGTGAATACAAGTCTAGTCTTTTCAATCTTTCCTCATATGACAGTCCCGCCATCCCAGGGATCAATCTCGTGAACCTACGCTGCACTTCCTCAATCACAAGGATGTCCTTCCTCAAATTAGGAGACCAAAACTGTACACAATACTACAGATGTGATCCTACCGGAGCCCTATAAAACTGCAGGAGAACCTCTCTACTCCTATACTGAAATCCTCTTGTTATGAAGGCCAACATTCCATTAGCTTTCTTCACTGCCTGCTGTACCTGCACGGCAACTTTAAGTGACTGGTGTACAAGGACACCCAGGTCTTGCTGCACCTCCCACTTACCTAACCTAACCCCATTGAGATAATAATCTGCCCCCTTGTTTTTGCTGCCAAAGTGGATAACCTCACATTTATCTATATTATACTGCATCTGCCACTCAGCTGCCCACTCATTCAACCTGTCCAGGTCACCCTGCAACCTCCTAACATCCTCTTCACAGTTCACACTGCCACCCAGCTTTGTGTCATCTGCAACCTTGCTAGTGTTGCTCCTAATTCCCTCTTCCAAATCATTAATATATATGGCAAAGAGTTGCGGCCCCAACACCGAGCCTTGCAGCACTCCACTCGCCACTGCCTGCCATTCTGAAAAGGACCCGTTCACTCCTACTCTTTGCTTCCTGTCTGCCAACCAATTTTCTGTCCAGTCAACCCTACCCCCAATACAATGTGCTCTAATTTTAGTCACCAGACTCCCATGCGGGACCTTATCAAAGGCTTTCTGAAAGTCTAGATACACTACATTCACTGGCTCCCCCTCATCCATTTTACTTGTCACATCCTCAAAAAATTCCAGAAGATTAGTCAAGCATGAATTCCCTTTCATAAATCCATGTTGACTTGGGATGGGAGGACTTTCATATGAAGAAAGACTGGATAGACTTGGCTTGTACTCGCTAGAATTTAGAAGATTGAGGGGGGATCTGATAGAAACTTACAAAATTCTTACGGGGTTGGACAGGCTAGATGCAGGAAGATTGTTCCTGATGTTGGGGAAGTCCAGAACAAGGAGTCACAGTTTAAGGATAAGGGGGAAGTCTTTTAAGACCGTGATGAGAAAAACATTTTTCACACAGAGAGTGGTGAATCTGTGGAATTCTCTGCCACAGAAGGTAGTTGAGGCCAGTTCATTGGCTATATTTAAGAGGGAGTTAGATGTGGCCCTTGTGGCTAAAGGGATCAGAGGGTATGGAGAGAAGGCAGGTACAGGATACTGAGTTGGATGATCAGCCATGATCATATTGAATGGCGGTGCAGGCTCGAAGGGCCGAATGGCCTACTCTTGCACCTATTTTCTATGTTTCTAATCCTTTTACTGCTATCCAAGTGCCCCATTATTATCTCTTTAATAATTGACTCCAGCATCTTTCCCACCACCGAAGTCAGGCTAACTGGTCTGTAATTCCCCGTTTTCTCTCTCGCTCATTTCTTCAAAAGTGGGATAACATTAGCTAGCCTCCAATCAACAGGAACTGATTCTGAATCTATCGAACATTGGAAAATGATCACCAATGCGTCCACTATTTCTAGAGCCACCTCCCTGAGGACCCTGGGATGCAGACCATCCGGCCCAGGGGATATATCATCCTTCAGTCCCATTAGCCTACCGAATACTATTTCTCGCTTAATTACATTTTATTTCAGTTCCTCTACCCCCTTAGATCCTCTGTCCTCCAGTACATCTGGGAGATTGTTTGTGTCTTCCTTAGTGAAGTCAGATCCGAAGTACCTGTTCAACTCTTCTGCCATTTTCTTGTTACCAATAATAATTTCACCCGTGTCTGCCTTCAAGGGACCTACATTTGACTTTGCTACTCTTTTTCCCTTAACTTATCGAAAGAAGCTTTTACTGTCCTTCGTTATATTCCTGGCCAGCTTCCCCTCGTACTTCATCTTTTCAGCCCGTATTGACCGTTTTGTTTCCTTCTGTTGTCCTATGAAAGTCTCCCAATCCTCTGGCGTCCGGCTACTCTTTGCTGTGTTATACATCTTTTCTTTTAGTTTTATTCTATCCCTAACTTCTCTTGTCAGCCACGGTTGCCCCCGACACACACACACACACACACACACACACACACACACACACACACACACACACACACACACACACACACACACACACACACACACACACACACACACACACACACACACACACACACACACACACACACTAAGAACAAGGAGTGAGCCATTTAGAACGGAGACGAGGAAACACTTTTTCTCACAGAGAGTCGTGAGTCTGTGCAATTCTCTGCCTCAGAGGGCGGTGGAGGCAGGTTCTCTGGATGCTTTCAAGATAGGGCTCTTAAAAATAGTGGAGTCGGGATATGGGGAGAAGGCAGGAACGGGGTACTGATTGGGGATGATCAGCCATGATCACATTGAATGGCGCTGCTGGCTCGAAGGGCCAAATGGCCTGCGCCTATTGTCTATTGTCACACAGACACACACACACACACATTCACTGACACACACCATTTATATGGTAGTAAACTTTCTTGAATACTCACAAGCCTCTCCACTTTGGGGCTTCCGCAGTCAGCGTGACCTCTGCTCTTTCCGGAAATTATGCAATCAGCGCGACCTCTGCACTCACCGGAAATTACCCAATCAGCGCGACCTGTCCACTAAGCGGAACTCAGGAAATGAGCGGGACTTTTGAACCAATCACAGTCGGACCTAATAAAGCATTGCAGTTTCAAGCACAGGCAGGGCAGCAGGCCAAACAACTCATGGCATTGTCATTAAGGGCTGACAAATCATTTATTGCAAGTACATTGCAGACTCACAGTTCAGTTGATTCACAGCTTAGAATGCGAGTCATGGCCTCTCCCTCGTGATCTTGCAGAGTGACTGAGTCACGTCCAGGCATCCGGGGTTTTATAGTCCAGACCTCCCCCCCCCCCCCGGAAGGGTGATTGACAGGCGAGAGGATCTCAAGGTTTTTTAAACAATCGTAACTTTTTTATTTTTCATCAATGGGAAAAATCCTCGAGGCCTGCTCAGTGGAGGAGAACTGTGAGTAAGATGGCCAAAAATCATAGCGATATATGGTAGCGTTTCTTCTAAAATCAAAGACAGGAAGTGATCAAGATGACATTTTTAATGATATAGATGATGGAGAACTGATGTTGTTCAGCACGGAGGGTGTGGGTAATTTGGGTGTGAAGTGATAATTGGAGAGGAGTGGGTGGGAAAGGGTCCAGTCTTTTCAGCCTGGAGTCTTGCTTTAAGTAGATGTGAAGTGGTGAATGGGGAGGAGTGGGTGCAGAAGGGTCCATTCTTTGCAGACTGGGGTCTGGCTGTGTTTGTTGTAGGAGAGGGTGAGGGGGTACCAGGGTTACGTTTCTGCTTGTCAAACCGGCAGTAAAATGAATTCAGGTCGTTGGTCAGCTGACAATTGTCCAAAGAGCTGGGGGGCTTTCCTCTTGTAGCTGGTGATTTCTTGCAAGCCCTTCCAAGCTGAACTTGCTCCTCAACTTCTCAGAGTACCTTTCCTTGGCAGCTCTGATTCCTCTTCTCAACTTATACTTGGCCTGCCTGTAGACGTCTGCATCCCCGCTCCTGTAGGCCTCCTCTTTAGACTGTCGGAGCTGTCTGAGTTCTGAGGCTTGTTGTTGTTGAACCAGGTCTGGGTCCTAGTTGGAATGCAACTGTCCTCACAAAAGCTGACATATGATAGTGTCCATATAGTCATCGAGGCTTGTGGTTGCTTCCCTTAACACATTCTAATACGTGCAGTCAAAGCAGGATTGTAGGGTGCTCAATGCCCTCGCTTGTCCACCTTTTTGTTGTTCTGACCACAGGCTTAGCAGATTTTAGTTTTGGTCTGTAGGTCGGAATAAGGTGAACTAGACAATGATCAGAGAGACCCAGACCCGCCCGGGAAACAGAGCGATATGCGTTCTTGATTGATGTGTAACAATGGTCAAGTGTTCTCTCCCCTCTGGTGGGCCAGGTAACATGAAGTCTGTACTTTGGAAGGTCACAGCTGAGGTTAGCTTTGTTAAAGTTCCCTGAAAAGGTTCACTACTTAATAAACAGACAACTCACAAAAACGTTAAGTAGACCAACTCAAACTTTACTAATCATCGGCCGATGGAAGTGGCGAGGATACACCAGTCAAGTAAGCAACACAGACACTTGACTCTCCTCGTGTCACCACTTCAATGAACAAAGCTTTGCACGGTATTTTTATACAGAGTCACCGAATCATATTCCAAAGAGGTTAGTCATGGTCACAAGACTTAATCACATTCCAAAGAGGTCATTGTCTCAATATACATTGTAACCTGAGGTAATCCTGGGCTTGTCTTTCTCTCTTATCAATCTATTGGAGAAGACCTGCTTGAGACGAAATGTAAGCTATAAACCTAGTCCAGGATTCCATAGTATATCGTTTATATATTTAAAAGCATTTAACCGTTTCAAAGTCACTCTCTACCCTCATTACCTGGTCAGCGAGTTGCGTTTGCGCATCACGTACGCAGGCATGTGGGGGGGATGTAAACTCCAATGAGAATAAAGGAGAGTAGAAGCGTTTGCAGTTTATAAAGAAGGATTCTAGGTTGGGAGAGCAGTACCGTGATGTCACTGCACCAGTCCTGGTTGGTATAGAAGCATGTGTGTAGCTTCTATGAGGCAGCAACAGCATTGTATTCTATTATATACAGAATTGTATATATTCAGTCTTGGTGCATCCCATATTATAACATCACCATCAAGCAAGTATTTCAAAGGGGAATGAGAAAGAATAAGAACAGGCTGAGGAATTCCTGGAATGGTATGATACATATCTGTCTGTGTGCTGAACAAATGAACAACCAAAAATCACAAAACCAATGGATCAGATTCTATGATCATCTAATCATGAACGATCAATATCATTTAAATTGCTAAAAGGAGAAGAATGAGAGTGGTGAATGTCCCTTAATAGCAATAATGGCTGAGTCTCCACGCTTAAGTGAACAAAATCGTGCCTAAAGCATTTATAATTATCTTCAATCAGAACTACCGTGGGTAATTCATTTCTGCCTCTGAAGATCCTTTGCTATTGCAGAAACTAATTTTTAGCAGAAGCACTAAATACAGAGAATAGCAAGGGACCTATCGATGATTAAGTGGTGATGCTGAAGACAACCTCCAAAGCTTCTAAGTAGTTCCAGTCAGGGCTGTGGAGTCGGAGCAATTTTGGTGCTGCTGGAGTCGGAGTCGGTAAAAATGTCCCGACTCCGACCTCAACATAAATTTCAGAGACTACGTAAATCTCTGCCTTATCCACTGACTTGGCCTCCACCGCCGTCTGTGGCAAAGAATTCCACAGATTCGCCACCCTCTGACTAAATAAATTCCATCTCATTCCTAAAGGAATGTCCTTTAATTCTGAGGCTATGACCTCTAGTCCTAGACCAGAGGTCGGCAACCTTGTTCTGCAGGGACGCATGTCTGTGAGTGGATGGCGGGCCACATCTATCACGTGTTCGCATAGATCCCGCCCCTTCGAGCACTGGCCCCGAGTAACGGGCGCTCACGAACACGTCGTATCTACGGTTCATTGCCTTGGCTCTGTCCTGAAGTACTCACATACTCAAATACTCACACTCACTTGTCCCCAGCCTATTGATAACCCCGATCCTGACAGTGAAGCCCAGACACAGAAGGTGCGTGCCCGTGCCGGCGGCTTTGCGCAGGATGCGGTACAGCCAGAGCTCAGCCCCGCTCGGGTGCTCAGCGGGTCCACAATTGCGGCTGGCAGCGCAGGCCTCCTTGCGTCATTGCGTCACCGCACCTGGGCGCTTTGGGCCCGGGAGGTACCGGAGATGAAGGAAGTCTGCGGGCCGGATGACTACGGAAAAAAACCCCATCTACGGGCCGGATGATTTCGGGTTACGGGCCGCAGGTTGGCGACCCCTGTCCTAGACTCTCCCACAATTAGGAGCAGACTTAGGCCATTTGGCCCATCATGTCTACACCGCCATTCAATCATGACTGATTTATCTCTCCCTCCTAACCCCATTCTCTTGCCATCTCCCCATTACCCCTGACACTGTACTAACCAATTTTACTTTGGTACCATCTGCAAACTTGCTAATCATGCCGTGTATATTCTCTAAATGAATATATGGTAATAAAGCTAAACTGAACAGAATCAGGCCATGCTGACTATATGTCTCGGTCCACATGACAATAAATTAAACTCTCCACAGCAAAAGACGTAGTCCAGACCGTCACACAAACCAACCTCCCTCCCTGCAGAAGGACATACTGAAATCCTCTTGTTATGAAGGCCAACATGCCATTAGCTTTCTTCACTACCTGCTGTACCTGCATGCTTACTTTCAGTGACTGGTGTCTAAGGACAGTCAGGTCTCGTTGCACTTGCCTTTTTCCTAATCTGACACCATTGAGATAATAATCTGCCTCCTTGTTCTTGCCGCCAAAGTGGATAACCTCACATTTATCTACATTATACTGCATCTGCCCACTTACTCAACCTGTCCAAGTCACCCTGCAACCTCCTAGCATCCTCTTCGCAGTTCACACTGCCACCCAGCTTTGTGTCACGTGCAAATTTGCTAGTGTTACTTTTAATTCCATCATCCAAATCATTAATATATATTCTAAATAGTGCGGCCCCAGCACCGAGCCTTGCGGCACTCCACTTGCAACTGCCTATCATTCTGACGTTTATTCCTTCTCTTTGTTTCCTGTCTGCCAACCAATTATCTATCCATGTCAATACCCTACCCTCAATACCATGTGCTCTAATATTGCCCACTAATCTCCTATGTGGGACCTTATCAAAGACTTTCTGAAAGTCCAGATAGACTACATCCACTGGTTCTCCTTCATCCATTTTACTTGTCACATCCTCAAAAAATTCCAGAAGATTAGTCAAGCAGGATTTTCCCTTCATAAATCCATGCTGAGTTGGACCATACCTTTTACTGCTATCCAAATGTGCCGTTATTACTTCTTTAATAATTGACTCCAGCATCTTCCCCACCATCGATGTCAGGCTAACTGGTCTATAATTCCCCGTCGTCCCTGCTTATCCAGAAATAGCAAAATTTGCGGCTGTTATAGTAACAGCCATACCACCCACTCAGGTCATCGTGGAGATACTGTTCTCCGCACTGAAAATAATTAAATCAGATTTGAGGGCTTTGATGAAAGAGGATCTGGTAGAAGCAATTCTGTTCCAAAGGACAAGTTATTAATACATTTTAGGTATGTACTTTTGTAGCAAACCTAACTACCTATGCATTTACTTTTAATTTCTATTGGACGAGAATTTTTTTTTTGTCATAATTTAGCCATTTAGCTCATACCTGTGGCCTTAGTTTAATAAATTTTGGAGTAATGCTTTTATAATTTTTATTTAATTCAATGGAATTTTAATTTTGTCATAGTCCTTTCTGTAATATTTTTATTTTAGCATAATGAATTATGTTTTTTTTCAAGAATAAACAATAAAAAAAGCCACAATAGCATAGCTACAACCTTTAGAATCAAAACTATAACAATATGGTTTTAAAAGGTAGCTTGATGATTCATGTGGTTTTATGAAATGCCATCTTGTGTAATGTCATCATAGCAGATTTAGAATTTATAATATACAATAGACAATAGGCAATAGGTACAGGAGTAGGCCATTTGGCCCTTCGAGCCATTCAATGTGATCATGGCTGATCATCCACATTCAGTACCCCGTTCCTGCCTTCTTACCATACCCCCTGACTCCACTATCTTTAAGAGCTCTATCTAACTCTCTCTTGAAAGCATCCAGAGAATTGGCCTCCACTGCCTTCTGAGGCAGGGAATTCCATAGATTCACATCTCTCTGGAAGAAAAAGTTTTTCCTCATCTCCATTCTAAATGGCCTACCCCTTATTCTTAAACTGTGGCCCCTGGTTCTGGACTCCCCAACATCGGGAACATATTTCCTGCCTCTAGCGTGTCCAATCCCTTAATAATCTTATATGTTTCAATAAGATCTATTCTCATCCTTCTAAATTCCGGTGTATCCATTCTTTCCCAGTCGCTCCATTCTTTCAACATATAACAGTCCTGCCATTCCGGGAATTAACCTCTTGAACCGACGCTGCACTCCCTCAATAGCAAGAATGTCCTTCCTCAAATTTAGAGAACAAAACTGCAGACAATACTCCAGGTGTGGTCTCACTAGGGCCCTGTACAACTGCAGAAGGAACTCTTTGCTCCTATATTTAACTCCTCTGGTTATGAAGGCCAACATGCCATTAGCTTTCTTCACTGCCTGCTGTACCTGCATGCTTACTTTCAGTGACTGATGAACAAGGACCCCCAGACCTCTTTGTACTTCCTCTTTTCCCCAACTTGACACTATTCAGATAATAATCTGCTTTCCTGTTTTTGCCACCAAAGTGTATAACCTCACATTTATCCACATTAAACTGCATCTGCCATGCATCTGCCCACTCACCCAACCTGTCCAAGTCACCCTGCATCCTCATAGCATCCTCCTCACACTGCCACCCAGCTTTGTGTCATCTGCAAATTTGCTAATGTTACTTTGAATCCCTTCATCTAAATCATTGATGTATATTGTAAATAACTGCGTTCCCAGCATCGAGTCTTGCGGTACCCCACTAGTCACTGCCTGCCATTTTGAAAGGGACCCGTTAATCCCTATTCTTTGTTTCCTGTCTGCCGACCAATTTTCGATCCATGTCAGTACCCTACCCCCAATACCTAGGGGTCGGGGTCGGAGTCGGATACAGAAGAAACCAAGGAGTCGGAGTCGGGTGTTTTGGGTATCGACTCCACAGCCCTGCCACAATCTAAGAAAATCAAAACATTCATTTTAATCAAGCATTTAGTGCCTCCTCCTTATGGTTTGGTCCTTTACTTCCATTATCTTGGGATGTTTTTCTACATGAAAGGTGCTGTATACATAAGAACCCAACACCTAAATATGGAATTTCTGCCTATTTTTGTTCATTTTGTATTCACACCACTGACCCCCATCCTCACATGTTCTCCCTCGCTAAATAATTCATATGTTGATACACTTACAATTAATCAGAATGAACAATTAATCAGTATGACTGTGTTAACACAATAGTTATTGCCCTGCTGTTTTCAGTGTCTGCATTTTTCTGTCAGTGAAGTGTCTAATAGCCAGCTGGTGTTTATTTAGTGGGGGGGGGAGGGGGAGGGGGGGTTGAGGGAGATGGGTAGGCTGTGATTTGTGTGATGGACTGGGCTGCATCCCCAATACTGCAATATCTTGTGGTCTTGGTTAGAGCAATTGCTAAACCAAGTTGTGATGTATCTTGATAGAGTTAAAAAAATGGTTCTTGTTTAGGAAAGAACTGCAGATGCTGGTTTATATCGAAGATAGATACAAAATGTTGGAGTAACTCAGCAGGACAGGCAGCATCTCTGGAGAGAAGGAATAAGTGACATTTCGGGTCGAGACCCTTCAGACTGATGTCAGGGGAGTGGGCGTACAAGAGATAAAATGTAGTCGGGGACAGTAAGACTGGGTGGAGAACTGGGAAGTGGGAGGGGATGGAGAGAGGGAAGGCAAAGGTTACTTGAAGTTAGAGGTCAATGTTCATACCGCTGGGTTGTAAGCTGCCCAAGCGAAACATGATGTGCTGTTCCTTCAATTTGCACTGGGCCTCACTCTGACAATAGAAGAGGCCCAGGACGGAAATGTCAGTGTGGGAATGGGAGGGGGAGTTAAAGTGTTGAGCAACCGGGAGATCAGATAGGTTTAGGCGGATTGAGCGGAGGTGTTCAGCGAAACGATCGCCGAGCCTGCGCTTGGTCTCGCCGATATACAAGAATCCACACCTGGAACAGCGGATACAGTAGATGAGGTTGGAGGAGGTGCAAGTGAACCTCTGCCTCACCTGAAAAGACTGTCGGGGTCCTTGGACAGAGTCTAGGGGGGAGGTATAGGGACAGTTGTTGCATCTCCTGCGGTTGCAGGGGTTTGGGTGGGAAGGGACGAGTTGACCAGGGAGTTGCGGAGAGAACAGCGGTGTCTGCGGAAAGCAGAAAGGGGTGGATATGGGAAGATGTGGCTTGTAGTGGGATCCTGTTGGAGGTGGTGACAATGTCAGAGGATTATGTGCTGTATGCGACGGACGATGGGGTGGAAGGTGAGGACAAGGGGGACTCTGTCCTTGTTACGAATGGGGGGAGGGGGGGGAGCAAGAGCAGAGCTGCGGGATATTGAGGAGACCCTAGTGAGAGCCTCATCTATAATGGAAGAGGGGAACCCCCGTTCCCTAAAGAATGAGGACATCTCCAACGACCTGGTATGGAACACCTCATCCTGGGCGCAGACGGAGGAATTGGGAGGAGGGGATAGAGTCTTTACATGAAACAAGGTGGGAAGAAGTGCAGTCTAGATAGTTAAGGGAATCAGTGGGTTTGTAATAGATGTCGGTCAACAGTCTGTCTCCTGTGATGGAGACAGTCCGACCTAGAAACGGTAGGGCGATGTCGGAGATGGTCCAAGTGAATTTGAGTGCAGGGTGGAAATTAGTCGTGAAGTTGATGAAGTCAGTGAGTTCTGCGTAGGTACAGGAGGTAGCACCGATGTAGTCGTCAATGTAGCGGAGGTAGAGAATTTCCATCCTGCACTCAAATTCAAACGCGAAATGTCACCCATTCCTTCTCTCCAGAGATGCTGCCTGTCCTGCTGAGTTACTCCAGCATTTTGTGTCTATTTTCAAAAATTGGTACTTGTTGGAACCATGCTAAATTTCCTTAGTATCCCAATACAGTAATACTTTGCTAATGAGTGTCATCATCCATTAATTTATTCTATAGATACTAGATTATTGGCAGGAAAATGACAGATGCATTATATACTGCTTGACTCAAAGCATTGTCCGAAGTTGTTATATGTTCGCAGTCCATATTCCGCGAATCTTGTCTATCTTGGCACATAACACTAATGTAACATATCATTGTTTAATGCAGTGGTTCTTAACCTTTTTGCCCCCACGACCCCATCAGACATTCTTAGTCAGTACCGTGACCCCCGAAACAAAAATTGGAAAAAAAACTAGCCCGGTTTATTAAAACATGTCTGCCAATGCTCAGTCAATGGGATGGCTGAAATTGCTTCACAGCCATCAGGCAATCAAAACGAGGACGAATGCTCGACAGGCAGCACCTCATGTCAGCGTCAATCAAAAGCCTATTGCGTACCTTCGTTTCAGAGTTACCATGGTTGAGAATCCAGCCTCACAACGATAGGTTGAGGGGGGCTGGACCAATAGGGTCAGGGCCTTCTTTGAAAGAAAAGGACAGTCCTTCACTTTCAGCCAAAACGTGGCGAGCTCTTGTTCCATTAAGTCACTCTTGAGCTGTGCATCTTCACAAATTCGGTAAAATTCAACCTTCGCAGTCACGTCAGTATCGCTGATGGCACCGTTTTCAACAGAAAAGGGTCGGATGATCCACTCATCATGAGAGCGGTCGTCCAGTCCGGGGAAGTAACGTTCGATGGCTTCACTTATTGCCTGAAGATGGGTTGAGATCTCCTCGTGGAAGTGGCATTCAGCATCTGACGTAGCATCCAGGAGAGTCGTCATCTCAGGGAAGATAGTCGTGTCACCGTCCTGGACTCTTCTCTGGTAAAGGTTCCTCCTGAACGCTGCCACTTTGTCACGAGCCGTGTGTAGCATTGCAAGGTTTCCTTGAAGTGACAGGAGAAGAAGTCAGTCAAGTAAGCAACCTTCATCACGAACAGTTCATCCTGCATCTTTTCATGAAGCTGATTCTCCTTCTCAGTACACCCTCTCTCCGAGAACAGCGCTATTTCTTCTCAAAGTTGAATCATACGATTGAGTACTTTACCACACGAAAGCCAGCACACGTCTGTGTGGAATATCAGAACAGTGAAATCGGCGACCAGTTCTTCACGCATCGCTTTGAAGATTCTTGCGTTTGTTGCGCTTCCTTGGATGTGGTTCACAAACTTCACCACATCTGAAAGCACTTCTTCAAGACCAGGAGGGAGAGTCTTCATTGCTAAAGCATGGCGATGTATCATGCAGTGGGTGAAGGAGACATGGGGAGCGATATCCTTCACGAAGGCTTTGAAGCCGGGGATCTGCAACCGACCATGGAAGGTGCCCCATCTGTACACACCCTGACAAGGCGTTCCCAGCCAAGCTCATGTTTGATGAGGAAGGCTTCCCGCATTCTGAACACATCTTCTCCCCGAGTGGTAGTAGCCAATGGCTCAGAGAACAGGTACTCTTTCTTCATGTCTTCTCCATCGAGGTAACGAACGTAGACTAGCAGTTGGGAACATGAGGCAACATTTGTTGACTCGTCCAGTTGCAGTGAATACACTGGACTGCTCTTCACAGCGCTCACTACTTGCAGCATCTGAGATTCGACTTTTGACTGTGTCATTCGAAAGGGCAATATGCCTGAACTGGTTTGACTGCTGTTCCCCCAGCACCAACTTCGCTGCTTCAAGAAGGCATGGCTTGATAAGCTCTTCACCGATGCTGTGAGGTTTCTTGGTCTGTGCGATTCGATAGGCAATCCGGTATGAAACCTCCAACGCTGCTTCATTTTGATGAGCGCAGTGACCCGTCGAATCGATGCGGGAGCCCTTGAGTGTGGCTTCTTTTCATTTGAAATAGTCAATGCCCTTCCCCGCCAGTGTTGCTGTGACAATACTCCAAATGGATCTTCAGTTTGCTGGGCTTCATGCTCTCGTGGCTCAAAACCTTGGCACAGATAACACATTGCGGCTTGACCACAGATTTGTGAACAATACTTGAGAAATGCTTCACTATACGTGCGTGTCTTGGAAGACATGGTTCATAACACACACAGTTTGTGTGTGTATACGCAGGGCCTCGGAGGAATTTTATCAGTGGGTACCAGGCACATGCCGTGAGTAATTACTCAAGGTAGGCAGTCAGTCGGCTTTTTAAAAAAAATCTTAAACCGCACATGCGCAGATTGTTCTCCTCTCCTAAAAATAAAAAATAAAGATAAGTAACAATTCAATTTGCCCAAGGCTTCCAAATCTCCTTCATTTTGAATTACTGAATGGGTGGGGGATGGAGGATGACGGCAGGTGGAGAGATGGTGGGAAAAACGGGAGCACACCGGGACAAGTTGAAACAGTTGTCATTTTATTGTATGACAATTCTTGTTCAAGGGACCAATTGGGGAGAGTGTTCCTTTCACAGCGTGTGGAGAGTCTGGCCAGGGGTTAAAGTTGCAGGAAGGGCAGGAGTGTTGAGAAGGAGGGGGTCGGGGATCATGCCAGTAACCTACTCACTCACCGCTGCCGCGGCGCTCCGGGCACGGAGCCACCGCATTGTGGCTGGGGAAGGAAGCAGCTCAGGTGGCTGCGAGCGGCCGCCAGGACCTCAGCGCTTTCTGCTGAAGCGCGTACCTCTGGCAGTGCTTTCCGTCTGAAAACCTCTCTCCTGCCGATCGCCGGCCTCGCTCATGTCAGCTGCTTCCCGCGAATCCTTAAATTCCGACAGCCAAGTAACCTCAATTGGTCCCTTGATCACCAAGTCGGAATTTAAGGATTTGCGGGAAGCGGCTGGCATGAGCGAGGCCGGCGATCGGCAGGAGAGAGGTTTTCAGACGGAAAGCACTGCCAGAGGTGAGCGGGGGCCAGCAGAAGGGGCTGTCCAGTCCCGGTGGCCGCTCGCAGCCACCCGAGCTAATTCACTCCCCGGCCACAATGAGGGCAAGTGGGTTACTGGCATGATCCCCGACCCCCTCCTTCACAATGCTCCTACCCTCCCCGCAACTTTACCCCGGGCCAGACTCCCCAAACACTGTGAAAGGAGCTCTTCTGCCCCCCTTCCCTCCACACCCCAGGAAATACAGTATTTAAAAACATATAGCACCAAGAGATTTGCCTACCACATCATTTGTACACAAACTCCATTCTTCTCTCTTTATTTCTTAAGATATTCTTAGGATAATGACAATCCATATTTGAAAAACCTGCCAAGAAACTTGCGCTGCGCATGCGCAGTAGGCTGCTGCCATGCACAGTACTGCAAAGGCAGAATTTCAGCTGCCTTCAGCTCCCCTTGAAATTGACGGCTTGAAGCAGCGCCGATGGCACGTGGGCTGCACAGACCTTCGCGTGTTGCAAGTACTGTGCATGAAAGGCACGGAGAATAATGCCTACCTAAGAGATCGATTTCTTATGCAGCCATAATTCTCCCATGCCTTTACTATTTATATTTAATAATTACCATTTTATAATTTTAGTCAGGGTAGGCAGTGCCTACCCTGCCTATCCTGACGGCTCGTGACCTGGTGGGTACAACGTTTTTTTCGGGCCCCCTTCCCTTCCCTTCTTCATTAGTCATCCTGTTTTTATCCACTACGCTACGGTTTTATGCCATGAGCTGTAGCCTGTAAAGCAAAAAGGGGTATGGAAGATGAGAGAGGGAATGGAGCGCTCTGTTGATTTCCTGCATTTGAGGCCTTATGCTCCTATACTCCCTCCATGATAAATATAAATATAAATAAATAAAAAGGATCAGAAAGCACATTTGTTTTGAACATCTTTGTTTATGCTACAATACAGATAAGGAGAAAGAATTCATATTGAAACATCCTTTTATATTTCAATACAGATCAGATCATCAGAAGACATAATTATTAGTAAAAGAAGGTAGATAGGCTTAGTATTTACTTTAAATAAAGAGCTTTCCTGGCCTTTTTTTGTGAAAATTTTTGAATCGCAGCATGAACATTTATTGTTCTGGCAATGTTTGATTCAATACTATTAATTCAATACGTTGACATCGTGGGGCTATGGACCGCGGAGCTTCTAGCCGCAGGCGTGACGTGCATTTACCATCCGGAGCCTGGGATCCCTCGCTGGGGATCGCAAGAGAAGAGCTCCGACTGCCAGCCTGCGGCCTATAACATCCAGAAGCCGTGGTCTCCGGTAGGAAAGTGCCGAGCCTGGACCACCCAAGTGTGTTTGTCGGTCCCGACGTCGGAGTTTGGATCATCCCGACGAGAGGGACTGTACATCGGGCCGTCCGTAGTGGCAATTACGGAGGGGTTATGGCCCGGACCACGGGTGAACAAAGGAGGAGGACTGGCTGAACTTTGTTGTCTTCCACCACTGTGAAGAATGCTGTGGTTGATGTTTGTGTTAAATTTTATTGTGTATTTTGTGCTCTTTTACGTGTATCGCTGCTGGCAAATTCTTTTCACTGCACCTTCGGGTGTAGGTGACGAATAAAATTGACTTTGACTTTGACTTTGAATACTTAGCCAGGCCAAATCCACAAGACGTTTCTGAGACATTGTAGACCTTAAATAATTCATAATCAGCCGAGTTTGCTAAATGACCTCTCTGCAGAAGCTACTGTTGCTGGAATTGTTAATAGTATTCTTAAGCTAACACAAACATTTGGAAACAGGTTACCAAGTCTATACTCTGTTAACAAGTTCAACAGATCTAATGGTTTTAACTGCATTTACAAAATTCACCCTCCCACTAACGCACGCACTCAGACACACACTCACGCACACACTCACACACCCACACCCACTCACCCCCACACACACCTACTCACACCAACCCACACGCACCCACTCACACACACCCACACCCACTGACAAACCCACACACACCCAAACCCAGGCCCGGACCACTGAAACAGCCGCGTGGGGGCCATCTCACCGGGTGGGGCCACCACAGCCACTGTCGCCGACCTTCACTGTCTTCAGAAAGCTACCGATGCTGCTGTCCATATCTCTACTCCAGCTCCCCACGGGCCTCCACCAGCGACTCCGCCGACCCTCGCCTCTCCACCAGCCACCAGCGGGCCAGAGCCGTCACCTCACCAGAGTTCCAGGCCCACACGAGCACGAGGCCCACAACCTCCACGATGCAGACAGCACGTGGTCTGACTGCTCGGTCCCAGTCAGCGCTTCCACACCTCAAAAAAAAATTTCCTGAAATATAATTCCAAATTACCTGGAATTTTATGGTATTTCCCAGCCCGGTAAACCTTCCCCAACTGCGCATGCGCGACTGCCGCCTCAACTGCGCACGCGCGGATACCGGGCCCACTGCACATGCGCAGGGAGACGGTGTCCCTACCGCGTCACCGGCGCCATTTTCAATTGTAACGCGGCTGACGGTCCTCCCCCAACTGCGCAGGCGTGGTAGGCCGTAAATATACAGGTACATACTTTTTTTCTGCAAATCATCCCTCGGGCCGATTGGACCCTTTGCCGTATCCTCGCGCATGCGCAGTGGGCCCGGATTCCGGCAGTCGTACATGCGCAGTTGGGGAAGACTTACCGGGCCAGGAAATGTCCCGAAATTATTTAATTTCCCTAAAATTATCCGAAGTCTTCCCCTTCCCCCTCTTTTAATCAGGTTACCCGACCACACACCCGCCAGTTAAAATTCCCCGCATCATTATGGATCACAATTTCTACGAATTGCGATATATAAAACTATGTAGGCTCATACAAAATGTGAATGGTAGTCTTCACAAAATATATGCAAACATTTTCTGAGATTTCACGAAATTCCCGGCCCTCCTCGTTTGGCTCCCGGGCCACCTTTTGGACTTCGGGCCCGGCCCCTGCACGCCCCTCTCATAGGCCCTGTGTATACGTACGCGCATACGCGAACAAAATACTGTGTGACATGTACCTTTGTTAGGTTCCTAAAAATGGGCTCAACAAATTGATGTTATTTACAATCCCTTCATGACCCCCGGAAAAAACCCCAAATGACCCCCATGGGGGTCGCGACCCCCAGGTTAAGAACCACTGGTTTAATGGCTAATTCAATTTAGTATTAATGAAAATGGAAAAAACAAATCTGAAATAACAACTTAAATTGCTGCAAATACTCAACAAGTTAGACAGCATCTGTGGGAAAAGAAACTATTAATGTTTCAGGTCTGGGACCTTCGCAATAGCGCAGCGGTAGAGTTGCTGCTTCACAGCGCTTGCAGTGCCAGAGACCCAGGTTCGATCCTGACTACTGGTGCTGTTTGTAAGGAGTTTGTATGTTCTCTCCGTTACCGCAGAGAACGTTGGTTTCCTCCCACACTCCAAAGACATATAGGTTTGTAGGTTATTTGGCTTAGTATACGTGTAAATTGTCCCTAGTGTGTGTAGGACAGTGTTAGTGTGTGGGGATCGCTGGTTGGTGTGGACTCTTTCTGCACTGTATCTCTTAATTAAACTAAACTAAACCTTCCATCATATTTTGTGCATTAACTTTGGGCCCAGTATGCAACTTTCATTCCATGTATGTTTATGAAGTGTTAACTATTTTGAATTTCATCCTGCCTTTCTCACCTTAAGAAAGCGGGTCAATGAGGAAAGTGTAATCACATCTTATGAATAATGGCAACACTTTAGAACAAAATAACCTTCCACCACTAAAAGGAATATTTCCTAAATTTTGGTGATACCTTCCAACCAAAATACTACTGCTATAGTGAATGGAGATATTCAATTGAAGTGATTCGAAATTTAAAACTGGAATTTTCAACTTTTACTCTCTGGATTTGAGCTATTTTACATTTATTTGAAACATATGTATATGGCATCTTTAATGAATAAATACACCTGAATTCCTGGCCATTGTGCCAGAGAGTAGGCATGGATGCCTTTATAATGGAGTCATAAGCTGAAGGGAAATAGGAAGTTTGTAGATATTTTAGGTGGTACATTTATGATAAAGGCCAGGTCTCAGAAGGACCTTAATGTGATATTGCTTAAGATTTAATGTGATTTATAATCATTCTTTAATTGCTTATATTTACCAACTGCATTCATGTAACTTGTTCAAAAAATGTATTTCAATCTTCTGGTGAAAAACTTGCGTTGCTTAGAAATTTAGAAAGGTGCTAAGTTGCACCCCAAACCTCAAATTTAGATTGTTAATGCTCTTCTGTTCTTTTCTTTTAGGCACAGATTTCTTTCTTGCAAGGAGAGAGAAAAGGCCAGGAGAACTTGAAGAAGGATTTAGTCAGAAGAATTAAAATGCTTGAATATGCTTTAAAGCAAGAAAGGTGTGCTTTAAAAAAATATTTGTGCTGTAATCCAAATATTTTTAACATATGTACTCATATAAAAATAAATACAACAGTTTAAACTAAATTTCACACAATGTTTGCAATTTGGTGAGGAATAGTAGATAATTATTTTATAATTATCTTTTTAAAGGTTTGTGCAATGCTTTGTGTTCTACGGTTGCAGTTTAATGTAAAATCTACTTTACAACTTTTGAAATTATTTACTGTGCTATTTATGACCCCTTTATTGAAACGGTCTGCAGGTCTGCAGGTCAATTTTGTAATAGTTGAAAGACAATTGATTAAACGTTATTTTGGTACAGCTGACAATCACTTGGGACTCTCACACACAATTCTGCATATTGTCGAGGCTGTTGTATATCCCTGGAGTTCAAGTTATATTATCAAAAATTAGTATCCTTTCTTAGGAGGTGGTGATCATTGATAAGGTTGGCACAATTTTTTTCCAATTCGGGTTGTTCAAGAATGTAGTTGTATTACTGCTATCATCTGGATAACTCACCACAAGGATGTAGAATGGGGAAATCTAAGATTTTGATCCCAGGGGGTTGTACAACAAATATATCTCAGTCAGGATGATGATGAACCTAATGAAGAACATGGTACTTCTGTGCATCTCTGTTCATTTTTATAACACTTTTGGAACGACATTTTTTTGAGTTGATTTTGTAGACTTTCATGTTGCAATTCCAGTGTATCATTGTTGGAAGTTTAAAATGATTCGGCTGATAAATAAAACTAACTGCTTTATTCTCGGAGAGTTGTTGGCAGAACCAACAACCCAGATTAATGGAGATCATTCCATGATAGTATGACCAGATTGTAATAAGTGGTAAAGTGGCTAACAAAACCAGAAGATTAATGAACCAATGTGATTGTTGAGGTAAAACACTCAGCAGTTCAGGCAAGAGAAATAATTAATGGTCCAGATGGAAGACCATTTGTTATAAATGGCAAAGGGCAAAACAAGATATAGTGCAGACTCTGAAATTGGGTGCAAATTGAAGGAAATCTCGTCAAATGCAATGTGCTGTGGGAAAAGTAGTAAATGCACTGTAGTAAAAAGAATCGAAAGGCATTATTATCTAAATCGAACAAAACTGCAAATGGTTGAAGTACAGAGAGATCTTGGAGTGCTTCTGCAGTTCTTGGGGCGGCGCGACTCACCCGTTGCAGCGGCCCCTACAGCCTGTCTGTCTTTGTTTTATTTTTTGTCTAATTAAATGTAGTGTTGGTGTTTTTTGATACTGGTTTTAAATGTGTATATGTGGGGGGCGGGGGGAAACCGTTTAGAATCTCTTCCCTGTCCGGGAGACCCGACCTTTTCCCTGTCGGGTCTCCGTTGTCGTTGGGGCCTAGCACCGTGGAGCGGCCTCCAGCCTGAACGACCCGGGGGCTCGGGAGACTGCGGAGCTGCGGACTACTCACCATCGTGGGGCTGGCCGGCCTCGGAGCGTGGGGAGCGGTGGTGACTCGCTGCTGCGACTCGACTCCTGGGGCTCGGAGGCTCCAGCAACGCAGCCGCAGGTCCGGTGGACTGGAACATCAGGAGCTCGCGGGTCCGGGGGGAGAGAGAGACCGCTTCCCGGAGCTCCCGCAACGCGACTTCTCCAGCCCGTGTCGCGGGGTTGGAACGACCTGGAGCGGGGTCATACATCGCCCGGCACGGCTTCATGGCCGTGGGACATTCCAGCGCCCGCCGGGGGCTCCAACTTCGAGATTTCTAGACCGGGAGCGGGGCCGTAAATCGCCCGGCACGGCCTAAAATGGCCGTGGGACTTATCATCGCCCGCCTGGGGCTTGGACATCGGGAGAGACATGGAGAACAGGGGAGAGAAAATACTTTGCCTTCCATCACAGTGGATGTTTGTGTGAACTAAATTGTGTGTATGTCTAGGAATTGTCTTTGTTTGTATGGCTGTGGAAACAGAATTTCGTTTGAGCCTCACTGAGGCTCAAATGACAATAAATTGTATTGTATATTGTATTGTATATTGTATTGTAGTTCTTGGAGTTCTTAAGAAAAACCGCATATTGGCTTTTATTGCATAATTTAGAAATAGGAAAGTTTTGTTACAATTGTGCAAGGTATTGGTGAGGTCGCAACTGGAGTACTATGTACAGTTTTAATCTCATGACCCAAGATAGAATATTGTAGCATTGGAGGAAGTCCTAAAGAGATTCACCAACCTAAATTCTGGGCTGCGAGGATTGTTCTAATAAAATAGCTAAACCGGTTAGGGCTGTATTCTTTGGAGTTTGGAATAATGTGGACCTTATTGAAACATATGAGGGTTTTACAGAACAGATGCCAATACGCGTTCACTTGTGGAGGAGTCTCGAATGAGGGAGCTTTTGCTCTCTTTATAGATGTTGCCTGACCGGCGTGTTTCCCCCAAAAAATATTTTACCTCCACTATCAAATTGTTCTATTAATCAAGATGTTTGAAGAAAATGAGGGCAGCACTGTGGCGCAGTGATAGAGTTGCTGTCTTACAGTGCCAGAGATCTGGGTTCGATCCTGACTATGGGTGCTGTCAGTACAGTTTTACGTTCTCCCTGTGACCACGTGGGTTTTCTCCAGGTGCTCCACACTCCAAATACGTACAGGTTTCTAGGTTAATTGGATTCAGTAAAGTTGTAAAATTTTACATGGCGTGGGATAGTGTTAGCATACGGGGTGATCGCTGGTCAGCATGGACCCGGTGGACCAAAGGCCTGTTTCCATGCTGTATGTCCATAATAAAGTAAAAATATTATTAAAAGGGTTTGGAAATAAGTAGGCAGTAATTTAAAATGTTGATTTTTTTTCTCATAGAGCCTAGCGAATCACATAAGCTTTCTATCCAAAGAGTTGTATAAGCAAGCACATTGGAAATATTTAAAATAGAGGTAAATACAAATTTGAAATATTAAAGACTGGGAACTTGGTGAAGAGGAGGAGTTGAGGTTTGGTGTAGATCAGCTATGATCATATTGAGTGGTGGGGAAGGTTAGAAGGACCAAGTTCCATTTTCTGGCTCTTTTAAATTGAAGAAAACGTAGGGGAACTGCCACTTAAAACTACACTTACTTTTTCTCTTTATCAGTTCCGATGAAGCGCTCTGTGATCCAAAGCATTAACCTTTCCTCGTCCCACAAAAGCTGCCTGACCTGTTGAGTGATTCTAGTGCTTCCTGCTTTTATTTGAGATTTTCAGCATCTGCAGATTTTTTTTTCTGATAATAATAATAATAATAAATTTTATATTTAATGGGCGCCTTTCATACAAAATCTCAAGGACACCTTACATAGTAAACATATAATCGGAATATAACAATAAGGACATCACAGAGACACAAATTAAAAACAGGATTCAATCCAAAAACAGAAAATCAAAAACACAGTGTGAAGAGGGAGCAGCGGCAACCAATTCGCGCCAGCGTCCACTCTCCCTTCACGGCAGCCATCTTGGACACAGACCTACAAGACTACAAATAGACAAAAAAAATCATCCCCCCACAGTGGATAGCACTGTGGAGGAAGGCACAATGTCCAGTCCCCACCCCATGTTCACCCCAAAGTCAGGCCTATTGAGGCCACCGCAATTGCCTCTACGGAGGCCCGATGTCCCTGGCCGTTCTCACCGGGTGGTCTTGCCCCGGCGTCGGGAGAGTCCTCTCGGCGGCTGGGCCACTTGGAACGGCCGCTTCCTGGTTGGAGCCCGCGGCTGCCGAAACCGACAAGGCCGCGCCGGTTTGGAGCTCCCAGGCTCCCGTTGTTGAAGTCGGCGCCGCCTCTACGCTCCGCAAACCCGCAGCCCGGAGTTGTTGCTCTCGGCGGTCCAGCTCGCCAGAGCTCCAGCGCGTCGCCCCAGGCAAGGGATCGCCCGCTCCACTCCGCTCCGCTCCAGCGCTCCGATGCTGTGCCGCCGCCGAGGCCGAGGTGCTGGGCGGTTCCCGCCAGGAAACGGCGCTCCAAGCCCGCAGGTAGGCCACGAGGACGGATCGACGGGCAGCCCGGAGAAGAAGCTGCCTCACCGACCAGGTAGGGACCTAGAAATAAAGTTGAGACCTACCCCCCACATTAAAAAGTCCATATCCCCAACAAACGAAAAACAGGACTCACTAAAAACTATTAAAAAAAACGAATTAAAACGGACGGCTGCTGGCTAGCAGCCGTTCACCAAGATGGCTCCTCCTCCGACCGATAGATGAGGACTCCAGTCCTCTTCTGATAGATGAGGACTGGAGTTAACTTATTTAATTTTAAGAGGCTTTCTTTTCTGGTTACTTTGTTAGCAAGATCTTTAAGTGTTCTTTGTTATCCTATATGAATATCCACCAAATTATAACTATATCCAGTACTTCTAGGGATAGCACTCATGATATTTGATGAATAAAATTCCATATTGACAATGGCTGTAAAATCAAGTTTTTCACTACTTTTAATAATCCTTTTTTAATTGGATATTTCTGTTCATCCACCCCCCCCCCCAGGAGAAACAAGCTGTACTATGATATAATTAAGAAGATTAAAAACATATTTGTTCAACTTTTATAGTATACATTTTCTATTATGGAATATTTGAAGTACTTGACTCAAGCATCATCTGGTCTAGTCTGAATTCATCCCGATCATGCAACTGATTAACCTTGGTAATTATTCAGACTCCAGTTCAGATATAACATTACGGTTTTTGTAATGATTGTCTTATCATTGTAACTATCTTATCTTTGTAATGAGTACTCCTATCTTAATTTTACTCTAATGAGAACTATAAGACCATTTTTTTCCTATAACAAACCAGTACATTTCAAATTAAAAACAAGGAACTGCACATGCTGGTTTAGAAAAAAACACACACAAAGTGCTCGAGTAATTCGGGGTCAGACAGCATGTCTGGAGAACATGGATAGGTTTTGAGTCGGGACTCTTCTTCAGACTCAAGAACAAGTACATTTCAAAGGCCCGTGGACACAAATCACAGTTTACAATTTTACTGTCACTGAAGAAATAGTCAAATTCCACAGCACCACCTCATAATAAATTAATTTAATAAACTTAAAGAACTCCTGATTACCTTAAAAAAAGAATTAATTAACATAGAAACATAGAAAATAGGTGCAGGAGTAGGCCATTCGGCCCTTCGAGCCTGCACCGCCATTCAATATGATCATGGCTGATCATCCAACTCAGTATCCTGTACCTGCCTTCTCTCCATACCCCCTGATCCCTTTAGCCACAAGGGATACATCTAACTCCCTCTTAAATATAGCCAATGAACTGGCCTCAACTACCTTCTGTGGCAGAGAATTCCAGAGATTCACCACTCTCTGTGTGAAAAATGTTTTCTTCATCTCGGTCCTAAAAGATTTCCCCCTTATCCTTAAACTGTGACCCCCTTGTTCTGGACTTCCCCAACATCGGGAACAATCTTCCTGCATCTAGCCTGTCCAACCCCTTAAGAATTTTGTAAGTTTCTATAAGATCCCCCCTCAATCTTCTAAATTCTAGCGAGTACAAACCGAGTCTATCCAGTCTTTCTTCATATGAAAGTCCTGACATCCCAGGAATCAGTCTGGTGAACCTTCTCTGTACTCCCTCTATGGCAAGAATGTCCTTCCTCAGATTAGGAGACCAAAACTCCAGGTGTGGTCTCACCAAGACCCTGTACAACTGCAGTAGAACCTCCCTGCTCCTATACTCAAATCCTTTTGCTATGAATGCTAACATAACATTCGCCTTCTTCACTGCCTGCTGCACCTGCATGCCTACTTTTAATGACTGGTGTACCATGACACCCAGGTCTCGTTGCATCTCCCCCTTTCCTAATCGGCCACCATTCAGATAATAGTCTACTTTCCTGTTTTTGCTACCAAAGTGGATAACCTCACATTTATCCACATTATACTGCATCTGCCATGCATTTGCTCACTCACCCAGCCTATCCAAGTCACCTTGCAGCCTCCTTGCATCCTCCACACAGCTAACACTGCCCCCCAGCTTCGTGTCATCCGCAAATTTGGAGATGTTGCATTCAATTCCCTCGTCCAAATCATTAATATATATCGTAAATAGCTGGGGTCCCAGCACTGAGCCTTGTGGTACCCCACTAGTCACTGCCTGCCATTGTGAAAAGGACCCGTTTACTCCTACTCTTTGCTTCCTGTCTGCCAGCCAGTTCTCTATCCACATCAATACTGAACCCCCAATACCGTGTGCTTTAAGTTTGTATACTAATCTCTTATGTGGGACCTTGTCGAAAGCCTTCTGAAAGTCCAGATATATCCAGATATAACTAGCTTCATGTTTTAGATATTGCATGTCTCAGAGAGGATTCTTCAATTCTTCCGGTTGGTTGAAGAGACCTTATTTCTTGCCAGTTGACAGATGTCATAATTCTCTTGTAGAGAGGATGCTGTATCAGATGAATTAGCAAATTTCTTGCAAAAATCATGGAGGCAAGTGTCAATGAACTGAGGCAAGTGCTGATGCAATGCAGCTGATTAGAAAATCTTTGAGGGAGATCAGACGTGCTTGTATATCTGCTAAAAAGCTTGGATATTTTGTTATTGCAGAATGGAATTCATTCACAGCGTTCTGTTTTCTATATATGAAAATAACTTGGCTGGATTGAATAACAGATAATGGGTTTCAACAAATTTTCAAACAGATAGGAATAATGCAGTAATCTAAGACCAATTCACTTAATGTATGTGATGACAAAGATACTAGATTTTTTTTCAAAAATAGAAAGAAGCAAATTATTTGTAATGAGCAAATGCAAATATATACATCTCTATAATTATAAAACTCTGATCTTGGATGTGTGTGTATAATCACATCTTCTCGAAAAAACGACGCGCTCACGGTAATTTTTTTACATATTCCGGTAGAGATTTATAGAGATAAAATCGCCTTATCTGAAAAATTCATGGCTTTATTTCTTGAGTTATTAATGAAATTGTCCACAAATCTGAAATAACTGTATTAAAAAATGGTGTCTTTCGCTGATGACGTCACAATGGATCTGTTCCACGCGCTGCGAGTGAAGAACATGCTCTCGGGTCCATCTCAGCTCGGGTCCATCTCGGCTTGGGTCCTTCTCCCCCCTCCTCCTCACCCCTCTCTCTCCCCCCCCCTCTCTCTCTCTCTCTCCCCCCCTCTCTCTCTCCCCTCTCTCTCCTCCTTCTCCCCCCCCTCTCTCTCCCCCCCTCTCTCCCCCCCTCTTTCTACCCCCCCTCTCTCTCCCCCCTCTCTCTCCCCCCCCTCTCTCTCCCCCCCCTCTCTCTCTCTCTCCCCCTCTCTCTCTCTCCCCCGCTCTCTCTCCCCCCTCTCTCCCCCCTCTCTCTCCTCTCTCTATCCCCTCTCTATCTCTCCCCCCTCTCTCCCCCCCTCTTTCCCTTCTCTCCCCCTTCTCTCTCCACCCTCCTCTTCCCCCCCCTCTCCCCCTCTCTCTCTCCCCCCTCTCTCTCTCCCCCTCCTCTCTGCCCCTCTCTCTGTCTCTGCCCCTGTCTTGTCTCTGTCCCTCTCTATCTCTGCCCCTCTCTCCCTGCCCCTCGCTCTGTCTCTGCCCCTCACTCTCGCTGTCTCTGCCCCTCACTCTCTCTGTCTCTGTCCCCTCTCTCTCTGTCTCTGCCCCCTCTCTCTCTGCCCCCTCTCTCTCTACCCCCCATTCCCGCTCCCTCTCTAGACATGCCTGTGAGTTGGGGGCTATGCGTGTGTGGATAGGGCGGGGATGGGTTAAAAGGAGCGAATGAATAACATTAATATAATATCAAGGGGGGTGGTTAGTGTGTGTGCGTGCGTGTGGGGGGTGGTTAGTGTGGGTGTGTGTGATGCCGCAGGCTGCCCCCCCCCCCCCCCCCCCCAGCAACCACGCGTTGAGCGGACGGGACCCAACGGGTCCCACTTGGTCTAGTATATATTAAATATTGAAGTTTTTTTTCATTTGGTTTTCTGAATTTTAAAAGGGAAGGTCATATTGAACCAGTCTTATAATTCTTTGAAAACAAAATATGGGCAATACAATGATATGATATGATTATATATGGAATTGCCAAACACCTAAAACAAGAATGGACTTGGAAATGAATTTTATACATAGTGCAGCATTAGATGACTCGTGTTAGTGAGAGGGGGGACTGCACACTGATTGACAGTCATGGATTGGCATGGTACAATTTTACCTTTTGTAGATTAGACAAATATGCAGTGTAATATGTAGAAATGAGTGTTCAATAATTTACTAATGTCAACTAAATATGAACCAAGTGACCAATATAAATGCATATACACAAATCATTTCACACGTTCATTGTCAAAAACAACAGCCACCATTCCTAAGCAACCCTTAAAAATATGTAGTTGGTAAAATGTCTTCCAATTTATCGTTAATCGCTGGACAGGGCAAAGAACAGTAAGAAAATATTGAAATTACTTAGTAAAGCATTGTGTAGGCAATGCTATAACATTTTTTTTTAAAGTCATAGATTGTACAATAAAGAATGGCCCACCATGTCTATGCCAACCTTTTTGTCAATCTCTACAAATCCCATTTTCCCACTGTCAACTGAGGGACCTTATATATATAGGTGTGTACCTTTCCAAATCATGTCCAGTCAATTTAATTTACCACTGGTGGACTCCAATCAAGTTGTAGAAATATCTCCAGGATAATCAATGGAAACAGGATGAATCTAAGCTCAATTTTGAGTGTCATAGCAAAGGGTCTGAATACTTATGTAAATGTGATATTTCAGTTTTTTCTTTTTAATTACTTTGCAAAGATTTCTAAACACCTGTTTTCGCTTCTTCATTCTGGGGTATTGTGTGTAGATTGATGATAAAAAAAGAATTAAATCAATTTTAAAATAAGGCTGTAACGTAACAAAATATGGAAAAAGTGAAGGGGTCTGAATACTTTCTGAATGTACTGTATCTCTCGCATGTTTCTGTCAGGTCACCCCTCGGATTCCTTCACTCTGGGGAAAACAAACACAGCCTACCTAATCTTCCCCCAAAAGTAGTCATCCAATCCAGGCAACATCATGGCGAACCTCCTCTGTACTCTCCAGCACAATCACATTTTTCCTGCATCATGGTGACCAGAACTACACACAATACTCCATGTGTCGCCTAACCAGTGTTTTGTAAAGTAGCAACATAACATCCCAACTATTGTAAACTATGCTCTGACCTATGAATGCAAACATGTCTTATGGCTTCTTAATCATTCTAGCCACCTATGTTGCCACTTTTAAGGAACTGTAGACTTGGATTCCTCGGATTGTTTGTTCGTTAACAGTTGTTGAAGCCATACTGCTTACTGTATATGTACTATCCCTGTTTGACTTCACAAAATGCATCATCTTGCACTTGTCAGGTTTAAATCCTATCTGACAAAGTTTAACCCAACTGATCTGTATCTGGCTGTAGTCTTAGACCATGCTCTTCGCTATTCACAATCCCACCAGTTTTCATGTCACCGCAAGCTTGCTTATCATTCTTCCTATTTTCTTCAAAGTTTCCCATCTGGTACAGGTTTCAAAATGTCAATAAGGATGTTCTTTAGAATTATTGGATGTGTAATGCTTTACCTTGCTTAAATATCATGTAATTGCAGTATGGAATTCATTTATAACATTCTACAGTTTCCTGTTTTGTTTTTCCCTGAAAATGCAAAATTTTCCAGTTTTCTGGAAAAACGTTTTCTTCCACCTTTTTTGAACCATATGAACAAAATATGCACTTGTTTTCTTTGTTCAATTAATAGTTGAATGTTGGTGTATGCCAAAGAATTTGAGCGTTATTCTAATTCTACTTAATCTGTTATTCTGCAGTGAAATATCGCCTATGGGTGCCTTAGCTCTCCGATAAACCTTTTTCTCCATTTTCCTTTCAGAGCTAAACACCATAAATTGAAATACGGCACAGAGTTGAATCAAGGAGATATGAAGCCTCCAAATTATGATTCTGGTAAGATATGCTTGCTGAAGGTAGCATTCCATACAAGAATAGCCAACATATTTGCAGGCACTGTCATGTTAGTTTTGGCAGCGACATCTAAAATGTCAAGTTACTGAGCTTAGAGTACAGGTAAGAAATGAATTTGTAATTCAGGTTGAAAGATGTGGGCCAAAAGGTGCTGTATAGCTCTAATAGCGCTTTCTCACGGGGCGACTTGACGCAAGTTAACCAGAGTTGAACATCGTGGGAACCCCGTGCGATAACCGTACGGCATTCGTGGACCACCGTGGAGCTAATGGCAGGTACTCGTGTAACTTGGTGACTCGGGAGAAAATTCAAGCAAGTTTGACGTACACTTGTGGTTGAAGATTGCAACATTATATGCACGTAGTGGCCAGTGCGATATCCGTATTAACAATGTTCATTCAAGATTTAACAGGAAAGCTCGGGAGACGGACAAGTCACTCGCACAAATAACAGAAATGCCGAGTACCCGTGGGAACTCTTTATCTACCCCCCGTTATATCGTGCTAGACCACGACCACTTCACTCTGGTTACATCTTGCGTCAAGTCGCCCCGTGAGAAAGCGCTTTAAGTCTCTACCCCAGATGTCATAAGGGCAGAAGAAATTGTAACTGGTTCTGTTAATTCTGGAAGAGCATTTTATGTCCCAAAGTTTTTATTCATAGAGTTAAAGGTTCATTATTAACTTCTTGAATGTATTTTAGTAAGGCATTTGATAACATCCCTCATATTAGGCTGATCCAGAAGATTAAGATGTCACAATTGTTTAAGGAATTATTCACCTCAGTCGATTTGAATCCAATTAATATTGAGGAAACAATTGGGGTAAATTAGGGTTAAAAATTGTTCTGTTGTTGTATGGAAATGACATTTGGCTATTTCAAACTGATTCCTGGTAAGCTTGTGGAAGCATCATTTCATCCGGACCACCTGGTTAGCATGAAAATCCATCTGATTTCGTAATGTCCTGCGAGGAAAGAAATCTGTCTTTACCCAGTCTGGTCTACATGAGACTCCGATCATCATTGTGGTTGGCTCTTAATAGCTCTCTGAAATGGCCTAAGATTGTAATTGGAGATGCATAATAATGCAAATCTTGCTAGTAATGTTCACATCACACAAACAAGAAAAACCCAACTCCAAATCAGCTAATGTTGTTCTACACCCTCATATAAGAATGGCATTACTGCTGTTTAAATGTGTAAATTCGACTTCCTCTGACCTCATATTTCACACATCTTCTCTCCTTATCTCACAGCCTTTTGTCTTCTGTTCTCTGGCCTTTGTCCATCCATCTGCCTGTCACCCCCCCCCCATGTATCACTTGCCAGGCTTTGTCCACGCACCTCTTCCAACATTTTCCCACCCCCTACTACAATCTGAAGAAAGATTCCGACCCAAAACGTTGCATATCCATGATATCCAGAGATGCTGCTTGACCTGCTTGCTGAGCTATTCCAGCATGGTGTCTTATCATGTTCAGTTATCTGTCCAATGTGAGAGTATGCAGTGTGTTACCACAAGGAGACCAAAGTGTTTTTCTTTTCCTAACATCACAGAAAATAGGTGCAGGAGTAGGCCATTCGGCCCTTTGAGCCTGCACCGCCATTCAATATGATCATGGCTGATCATCCAACTCAGTATCCTGTACCTGCCCTCTCTCCAAACCCCCTGATCCCTTTAGCCACAAGGGCCACCTTGGCTAAAGGTGGCCCTTGTGGCCAATGGAATATCACCTTGGCTAATGAGCCTAAATTTGAAAGATTTATTTCCTCTGTGATCTCGCAGCAATTTTCTAATATTAGTACAAAAAGGCAATGAATATAAAGGTACAAATGTAATTGATTAAAAAAAATTGAGTTTAAAACTTCAAAACATTTATCATGGTAAATTAATGATAAGAACTAGATTTAAGCTAATGAATGGAATATTACTTGTTGAAAGGCATACGATTTTGTACAGCAGTGAGACAGTACCTTTCTCTGTGGGGTCTGCCTCACTAATACAGGAATTGCAGTTGAGCAGTAATTTCTCAAGAATTTGGAGTTGCAGGTGAAGTGTATCTTCAGAGGTAGTCTTGCCCTATTTCAACTGAGCAGTACAAAGTAAAAAGAGCATTTGCATTTGTCATTGTTTTAATTCTCAGCATATCTTAAATCAATTTCACAATGAATGAAGCATTTATGAAGAGCAGATACTGTTATTTAAGCAATTAGGAAAGCCTATTTGTTTAGTGTAGTCTCTCAAACAGCAAGCAACTAGCTTATCCATTATGTGAAGGAAGACACAAAGTGCTGGTGCAACTTAGTGGCTCAGGCAGCATCTCTGGAGAAAAGGAACAGGTGACATTTCGGTTTGGAACCCTTTTTTAGACTGAATGTTGGTTGAGGAATCATCCATATGTGATGTTGGTTGAGAAATGGATGTTTAGCAGGACAAGGTGGACTGTTCTTCAAATAGTGCTAATGACATATTTTACACTCACCAAAATCAGAAAACTCTGATTAACATCATGTCTAAAAGAATATTAATCAGTAATGCAGTACTAAAACAGTTAAACAGACTGTGATTAACTCCAAGAGCATGGCTTGGAAAAAAGCCTTCTGTTCCGCTTTTAGTACAGAGCTGATCAGTAAATTTGTTCTGAAATTGAAACAATCACCCAGACAGCTGATTCTGGAAGAGACCTGAATGCCACCGCCATCTCTAGCTGTATGTATGTCAATTGGAAGCCAAGGACCAGATTACTACTTTACCCTATGTAAGTGTTTAATTGGGAAGCACAACTTCTGGACATACCACTCTTCCTACAGCATTGTTCTTAATATTAGTATGTTTGTTAATGAGGAATTCAATCTGACTCATACCTTTCTAGATGAAGGGAATGAAAATGAAATACAGACCACACAAAATAATCAATTAACATGGAAGCAAGGGAGACAGCTGCTTCGTCAGTGAGTATTTGCAATTACTCTTCTAATTCAAAAATATTTTGTTTTTAATATCTCAACTCTTGGTGCCTTAACTGTAAAAACAAGCTTTTCATTCAATTTTGTGTTTAAATTTGAAAAACTATATAACAAGTTGAAAAGTAACCTTTAAATTGTAACTTTAGATATCATTATTCTGTGCAGAATTATAATGTAAAATATTTTTTGAAGGATTGGCTGTCCTTTGTTAATTAGCATAGTCAATTTCGCTTATTTCATCATGGATTTTTAATTTGATATTCAGATGACTCTTCAACTGTATTGCTATGAATAAATATTGTTGGAAGTTCCCCCTCCAACTAGATCCAAACAAGGAAACCGCTGAGTTTTTTTGGTATCGACAATGTAATGAATGTTGAATTGTTAACAATAGCCCAGTACTGGGAGCTTTCATTTTCCTGTGATTATAGAGGCTGGTACTGAAAGAGACTCATCACTTTCAATCTGCAGCTGGTACGAATGACTTTTTTTTTGCTAGTACTCGCAGCAGTAAAGCAGAATGTTGTAGAGTATTTCTTGCTGGTATATTTTCCTCATATTTTCAAAATAGTGCATCATTTGTATCTAGCTAATTTGCTGGGTAAATTGTGAAGAAGCTTCATAAGATTCTCATGTTTTAAAAAAATGCTGCAATCCACTGTGTTTTGTCAGATACTTGCAGGAGGTGGGTTACACAGATACCATAATAGATGTGAAGTCAAGGCGAGCACGGGCACTACTTGGCCTCACTGGTGATGATCCAGACAAATTATCAGAAAACAAGAGTTTGGAGTCTGTTATAAATGGTGGTGAAACGCTATTGAAAAGGACGGACATGATTGGGTAAGTGCCTTATACTGCCAAAGTGCATCTATTTTAGATCTAAATTTAAATCTAGATTTGATGTACTTCCTCTTCAATCTCTTGTACTAGATTTCTTAAAATAGTGCTAATAGTATGTTGGGTCACTTCTTCAATTTTATTTGTGTAATATTCTGGATTTTTTCAAAATTCATTAGAGACAAACAGGCAGGCTTTCACCCCTACTGCAAACATATAATATCACTATATACGGCATTGATTTACTCTGAATTAATTTGACTTACATGCTGGCCCAACCATTTATTTGGCCATTCCATTACGGTAGTTCCAACATTTTATGTATTTATTTGTTTTCATTTGGCTCGAGGCCAGAAACTTACATTCTTAAACCTTGTGCTTAAACTTTGAATTATTTCTTTTTGATGTTGCATATTTGCTGTTATGTGATTGTGATTAAAAAAATGAAAATTCTAGCATTAATATGATTGAAAAATGTTCAAGTCTCAAACAAAAAGCTTTCATTTTCTTTGGGGTGGCAGTAAAGACTGAAGTAAAGACTCGGTTATTTTTCCATGCTGTTCGAGGCAAATATTTTAGTGGCATTTAAGAGACTTTCGGTTAGCCGTATGGGTATGGAGGGATGTGGATAATGTGCAAACAGATAAGAGTTGGTGTCATGTTCGGCACAGACATTGTGGCCTGTAAGGCCTGTTCTTGTGCCATACTGCTGTGTGTTCTATATTCTAATTTGAACATTCATTGGATTTTTACCTTATTGCTACTCTTAATTAATATTTATCTTAAAAGTTGTTGATGTGATAAGACATTACAAAAAACATCTTACCTGGTAGGCTAAGATGTGAGTTCATGAAAAATTAAGAATCGTCTAAAAATGTATTGCGTAAATTTAGTGTGTGGGTTGGATTTTTTCTGTTTTTTTAATTTCATATATGATGTAGGGAATACAGATTGTCAAATGTTTAAGATGACAGTTTTTATCGTGTGAGGAGATTATTGTGCTGTCATAATAACTGGAACAAAATGATATGTAAAAAGATTATCTTGCAAGGAGCCAATGTGAGTAGAACGGCATCTTGCTGAGCTCTATAATTAGGAGAATATCTTTAGCATATATTGGCAACAAAATAACTATTCCAGCTGTTTTTTTCTGTAATCCCTACATTTTTTATCAGTTCTGTAAATCCTGGATAACATACTGTTTTACATCTGTAGGTTTGAGATGGGAAACATACATAGAAAATATATTGTATTTGTTTCACTCTTAAAGATATATGAAAGACATGCCCCCAGAAATCTTTCACATATTCCTTAATGGTCTGTTGTAGAGCAAATCCAAAGGAATTAGGAAATGATGTAAGAGGCTTGAGAGGAATGAATCATAGAAAGAAACATTTGCCTTTTATCAGTCAACATAGGAACAATGTGATATTTTGTGATCTCACATTTGCTGCAAGTTATCTACGAACTAAACAGATTATGTGATTTCCCCCCCCCCCCAAAGAAATTCCGGAGAGAAAGTTAAACCTCTTCTGACCGATTCAGCAGATGTGCTGGAAACGTTTAAATTTCTTGAAAATGCTGCAGCGGTATTTAGCGATGAAGATGACGATGATGAGTCTGATGGAAAAGAGCAAACCATTATTGATACCTCGGTAGGTTAAATATTTGGACACGAGTAAATAAGTTAACATTTCATATCAGTATATTAATGAAAAATGTGTCAAATTAATTCCATGTTTTTCTTCCATGGATTCTCAATGATGATCCTTTTGATTGTGTAAAACATATTCCCAATTTGTGTAAAAATCCACAAAATATAGTCGTTTTTGAAAATGTTTTATAATGGAACACTACGGCCCAGGAACAGGCCCTTCCAATTAGCAATGAAATCCAAATTAAACTGGGTTTGAAGTAACTGTTTCAAAGGATTAGTTTCAAACCATTGAAGCAGTTGTAAGTGACCTGATTGTTTTTAGTTTATGCAATCTTCTGAATAACAATAAATTAACCATCTAATTACATCCCTTTCCCTCTGTCAAGTGCCATATCTATTGTACATTCCTTCAAATTTACTTCAAGTTTACTTTGAACGTTTTTATCTTGCTCATTAGCTTTTGTTTACTATAATCTTTCTTGCTTGCTCCAATATGTCATTTTATTGGGATTCTTGATGACACTCCCCGGAAGAACCACAAGGTCGCTTAAATAAATACAAAGACAAAGTGCTGGAGTAACTCAGTGGACCTGGAAAACGTTTTGTATCAAGCCCCTTCTTCAGGCCACTTCAATAACATTTACCATGTTTGCCACGTTTCATCTCACTTCCTCCACCTCACTCTAATCCCCTCACACCACACCAGCTCCATAGTGCTGCTTGTGATCTTCCCATTCTGGATCTTTGGTTGTGTCCTTGTCTGCATCGTGAATATCTGAACATCTTGAATATCGTTTCAGATCTCCTTAGGTGGTTCTTTCTTTCCAGCAAATTAATTTCCCAAACTTTGTCTTGTTAGTCTCCCATCATTGTGATTATTTCTGAAGGATGCAAGGTAACTGCTTCTCGGTTTCAGCAACTATATCAAATACTAGACTAAGTGGGACCCATGGGGTCCCTGTCACACGGGAGGCCTGGTCCCACAACGCAATGCGTTCCCCCAACGCAATATTCCACCACTCACCGTAGCACCCAACTGCGCAGGCGCAGCTCATTTCCCCATATCCCCCAGCACTCCATCCCCCTCCTCTTCACCCTCCCTCATTTCCCCTCTCCTCCTCCCCTCCTCCAATTCCTCTCTCACCTCTCCCTCCCTCTCCTTTCCCCTACCCTCAATAACTCCCTCCCTCCATAAATCCTCTCTCCTCCCTACCCCCTCCTATCCCTCTATCCACCACCTATTCCACTCCTCACCTCCCTGTAACCCCCCACTGTCCCCTCCTCACCTCACCTCCCCCACTGCCCTCCTCTCCCTCTATTCCCCACTCCCTACTTCCCCCACTCCCCCCTCCTCTCCCTCTTCCCCCTCCTCCCCCACTCTCCCTCCTCACCTCCTCCCTTTTCTTTCCCCTCTCCTCCTACCCTCCCCCAATCCCTCCCTCACCTCTCCTTTCCACTACCCCCAGTCACTCCCTCCCTCCCTCCATAACTCCTCTCCCCTCCCTACCCCCTCTCCTCCCTACCCCCTCCTCCCCCACTCCCCCCTCCCTCTCCCTCCCTACCGCCTCCTCTCCCTCAATCCCCCCCACACTCCCTCCTCACCTCCCCAGGATCTCAAGGTTGACGCTCCTCTCCCTTCTTGCGTGCCCTGGCGGAGCATCAGTCGTCGGTGCCCTCAGAGCCAGGCTCAGCGCCCAGGCCTCGGGATCCCCCGGCAGAAACGCCACAACAGCAGGCAGGCAGGCGGGCTGCGCCAACAGGCAGGTGGGCGCCGGCAGAGAGACGGGCCGCACCGGCAGGCAGGCGGGTCACGCCGGCAGGAAGGTGGGCGGGCCATGCCGGCAGGGAGGCAGGCCGCAGCCGGTGACTGACAGCAGACGTTTTTAAACATTAATAACTTTTAAAATATACCACCGATCGGAACAAAGCGTGGTGCATTTGCAGCACAGGACAATGATGAGTAAGGTGGCGAAAAATCGTAGCGCTATCGCGCACCGTTTTTGCAGAGATGTGAAAACAATGCAAACTGGAAGATAACAAGATGAAAGTTTTAGTTATGTATGTATTGATAATGAGGTTTATTTGAACTTAGACTGGACAATTCCTCTTCGTGCAAGTTCTGTATAGTACAGAGACTTCCACTCTCTTGCCACACTGTGGTCTTAACCTGGAATTTAAAAAAAAAAATTTAAACCCAGATGCATTCTAGTGTTGGCTTCTAGGTCAGTCCCAACATGTTCTATTTACTTAATGCCATCTTCAATTCAAAAGCTTTTTTGCTTAAAATCTATTATTAAATTAGTTAAGCACTAGAGTGAGAATCAACTTAAAACATGGAGAATTTACAAAGCAGTCAAATCAGACCTCCCCACCAATACTCTCTGCCACAGAGGGTAGTCGAGGCCAGTTCATTGGCTATATTTAAGAGGGAGATAGATGTGGCCCTTGTGGCTAGGGGGATCAGAGGGTATGGAGAGAAGGCAGGTACGGGATACTGAGTTGGATGATCAGCCATGATCATATTGAATGGCGGTGCAGGCTCGAAGGGCCGAATGGCCTACTCCTGCACCTAATTTCTATGTTTCTATAATCCCACACTTGAGTTGTCTGAAACGAAGATGACAATCACTTCCAAAAGCAATCTTGCCAAAAATAACTCTGATTGGTGCCATGCTTTTATTACACTTAGATTAATTTTCTATCAAGTTATTTTTGTTTCATATTTCTTGTTTTTACAAATACATTTGTACGGGAAATGTATTAACAACAAGCAGTGGGTTGGGATTCCAATAAATCAGACCAAATTATAGTAATAAAAATAAGCAGAATTAGCATGGAGAAGGGAGAAAGTTAGAATGGAAATCAGGATGAGAAAGGAAAGGAAGCAGAACTATTCACAAATTTTAAAATAATCACTTTGCGTTTTCCAGTATATGGACTTTGCTGCAGCTGATGCTACGATGCAGCACCCTCTGATGGTGGGCATCTGGAATTGTACTAAACAGCAATTGACTCACAAAACCTATTCCAACAGTAATAAATATCACAACCTTATAGGCTCAGTGCAGAGGCTCAACGTTGTACATCAATAACATAATGTCTATAAATTAAGTAATATCAGAATATGAACTGAACATACCCTTATTATGAAAGTACGCTATAACATATGATGACAGCTGCAAATCAAACAAAGGTATATAAAGTCTGATTTTAACAGTGAAAGATTCTTGAATGACATCACTCTATTTTATAGTGTGCTACTAAATTCCAAAGAGCTTGATTGTCACTTGCTGATTAAATGACTCTTCCTTTGGCAGTTTGATAAAGTTGCACCTTCTAATGCAATAGAAGATATGGACACTGTGGAAGCACTGAGAGAGTTTGACTTCTTAGGAACTACTGAAGATGGGGAAGAAGCAGGGGAGTCCAGGAGTGCAGGCGATGGAACAGAATGGGGTAAAACCTTTTGATATCTTGTTGAATTCAAACTATCAACTTGTTCGCTTTAAATATTTGTTATGTATTAAAAATGATTAAAAAAGGTTTACATTAAAAATGGATATCTTCAGGTTAGATGCTTCATAAAAATTGGGATGTAAAATATACTTAAGCATTTACAGAAATGTGCCTACCTGAAATAAAAGTTGGGCTGCTAATGACAATTGTTAGCTCCTCTCTTTTATCTTTCTGGTTTATAAAATTCCTTAGTTCATGGTGAGCTGGAGGACATGTTCTTTGCTTTACAAAAATAAATGATCAATAAAAAATAATTGTCATTCTTGCGCATCATATTTATTAATGACATTCTCTGATTTGCCTGTTGTAACATTGGGCTCCCTGTTTGAAAATGAAAGAAAATAACAATGGTTCGAGTTTCTCAGTACTTCAAAAAAGGCATCAGGCTAAAGTTACTGGTAGTATGTGAGAGTATGTCAGTTTATTATACCGCTAATTTACCATTTGAAAGGCAAACAATCAAAACAATTGGTAATGATATCTGGAAGGTGCGTTATTAGTATGTTGAAATTGTTGTATTGCATATTTATATCAGTTCTAACTAAAGATGTAGATAATTCGGTACAGTGGAAGAGAATTAATGGAAAGAGTACATTATACTCTTATGTAGCTAGCTTTGAAGGCCATTGTAAAATGTTTGAATATAATTTAGTTAATTTGTAAGTATTTGGAAGAAAATCCAGTCTAGGAACCAAGCTGTGTTGTGAAGCTTGAACAGATATGAGGTCTGGGAGGATTAACCATGGCCGGGGAATCCACCTGGGTTGGTTGCTTTTCACGGGTTCGCTCTCAGAAAGGCTGATCTGAAGTCTACAACAGTAGCCCTGGGTACAGATATACACATGGCTGTTGGGGTGAGTGTTGCATTCTGCAGACTTTCTGTTCAATACGAACATGGAATGCATTGAGCTTGTCAGGGAGGGACGCGTTGTTGCCAGCATTCTGCCCAACTTAGCTTTGTAGCCCATTATAGCATGGGTCGTGCCACAATCGACAGATCTCAGTTTGGTTTGTTTGGAACTCTAGCTCAGTCTGGAATTGTCTCTTGGTACCTCTCATGGCTTTGTGAAGGTTGCACCTTGATTTACTGTACAGGTCAGAGTCACCCGACTTGAAGGCCTCATGATTTCATTAGGGAGTGGGTCTAACATGTTCATCCATGGTTTCTGGTTAGATACACTTGACTTCTGTGGCATGCATTCTTCACCACACTTACTGATGAAGTCTGTGATGGCGGTGACATTCTCATTTAGGTTGGCTGTTGTGTCCTTGAATATGGACCAGTCCACCAACTCAAGGCATTCACAGAGGAGATCATCTATTTCCTCAGAACAGAACTGTATGACTTTACCAAACCTGCTCTCTTCTACTTGTAAATGGGGAAAGTGCCTCATGGTCCGATTTTCCAAAATGCATGTACAGGATGGAGTAGTAGCCGGGTTATCTTCGACCAGAAATTCAGCTGAATTACTGTGGCTGCCAGAGTGGTCATTGACTGGATATGACCTCTTATTTAACTTCTTACAGCATCGTCATTACCTACGAGTCAGGAAAATTTAGAAACATTCTGTACTTACCGAAATGTATTTCCTCATTGTTGAATTGATTATAGTACTGATGAGTTTATTTTTATTTTGTATTTTGCAAAACATAGCTTGTCAGATATTTGGTGATAACCAAATAAAACACTGACCAGAAGTATCTGTGTACTATTGACAAATGTACAGGTTTGTTTTTTAGGCACTGTAGTCTCTAAGGGTATAAAGCATGGATAGGACTAGAAACTGATGATCTCTTTAGACCTTTTAAGAAGGTTTATAAATAAATTACTGGAGGTAATGATTTATCATAGCCTAAAAAAATATTTCCCAATAAATCTGATCACTTAATGGGTGTTTTGGGTACTTTGCTTCTGAAATTATTCCTTTGGTGTCAGCTGACCTGAATTTAAGAAGTGGTGTAGTATGCAAGGCATTCAATGCAAGCAACTTCTAGATGAGTGTTTTATTTTAATTATCTATCTGAACTGTTTAATTAATTTCTCAATGGGATTTCATTTCAGATTTTGAGAGGGTTGCTGATGAAAGTTCAACACTAGCTCAAGGTAAATTGGAGGAAAGTACATTAAAAGGAATCTGGATCTATGAGGAACATGCCACTGAAGATAGTTGAGGGAAGGAGTAGGAAATGATGAGGCCTAGAATAGTGTTAAAATGAAGATGAAAGCATTGAAGATGAAGTGAGTCAATAGAACGTTGTGACAGAAAAATGTCACTTTATGGTTGCAACTAAGAGTTTGTTCAAAATTGACCGATTTAGCAGCAGAATGCATAGAAAACTGGATGGGGGACATAGGGAGTCTCAAAATGATCTATGGGACTGGCTGAGGTTGCAAAGCTAGAATGAGATAAGGCTACCAGGGTATTTGAAATAAACATTACGAGTTTTGCATTGACTAATTGCTTGTTCCACCACCATATATAGAGATGATAATTGAAGTTGAATGGTGGAACCCAGTGTTGACAGTGTCAGTCAGTGGTAAAATGGCATACCATCATTAAAACCTTTTAAGTATGTGATATGTGGCAAAAATCATTAAAAAATGGCACCTGTTTATGTATCTCCTGTGTAAATTGAACACATTCTGGGAGTGAACTGTGCAATTGGAACTATACTAAACCAGTGCATTCTTTGTGAGGAACCGTGCAGGAGTAATAGCTGTGGAGGAAAGTTTGCAAATTTACTATGTACAAAGGATTACTACTAAATATCCACTAAACGTGTGATGTTAGGACAACGAGAGTTGTGTAATCCAGGGATTACCTGTGGAACAAATGATTAATGTTATATTGAAAATCATTTTGGATTCTGGTTAGCTGAATTTTGAAAGCGTGCTTAGGTTCTATCAAACCACTACCATGCACAAGTAACTAATATAGTAAAATTAACTCTATAAAATGGTAAAAACTTATGATGCTATAGCGAAGGGTTAACATAGCCATGACAAGATGATGCTCAGGATGGCCATTATTGCCAATAAAGTATTTGGGGTGCTTTGCATGGATATTTTCTAATAAAGCTTGCAAAAAAATCTGTAACTACTGCCAGAAATGTGAGTGTGTGTGAGTATTTTACTGTATTAAATCCCATGGCCCATTAATGGATTGGCTCCCCTTTCCCTAAAATAGCCAACGTGATGATATATTCAAGAAGACTCAAATATAACAAAACTCTAATGTCGATTATGATTAATTGTATTTTGATAATTAAGATAATCCCTGCTGAGATAATTTTTGTGGAACCATATAATCGTTTAGCTCTAATTATGGACTTGCTGTGATGTTTCTTTAATAGACCATTTTGGAACTTCCTTCTAATGGTGTAAGAGATGGATTGTTCCATTAGGCATTCTCTGATTTGTTTCACTATGCTGTGTTTAGACAAGGAAGATGTGTGTCCCACACCAGAGAGCTGGGACGTGGACCAGGGACTAATAACAAAACTCAAGGAGCAGTACAAAAAGGAGCGAAAGGGGAAAAAGGGGGTGAAGAGTAAGTGCGTATGAAATATGGTATACCTTTGGCTCAAACTCTCTTTTACCACACTTTTCCAACAAATGTATCAGATACTCTGGATACAAAAGTATCCAGTTCCTTTAAAACCATCTGCTTCGTCTGAGCTATTCTTGATCATCTCTTTCACCATTGCCTTGTTTTAACATTTTTGTGGGAACTTGTTGCTTAAAACTATATTTAATTCCTTTTGTCATTTGCCTGCTGTTATATTTTTCTGCAACCTGCATTTATTTTCCATGACTTAATGTCATAGATTTTAGTTTTGTGTGCTGATAAACAACTAAACTTTTATAACTCTCTACAAATGAAAAAAACATTAACATGGCTGGTGCCTAATTCTGTTGTCTGACTGGTTGATGGAAGGAAGTTTTATTTTCATGTATAAAATTAATCTTGTGAGTAGCAAAATAAATTAAGTTATTGCGGTGATCAAAATTATGGACTACAGATTCCATCTAAGAAATGATGGTCCACTACACCTAATCCGTCACTGTGAACCTATTCCAGAGAAGAGACAAGTGCATGGTATCACTTGCAAATGAGCATCATCAAAGAGTGTTAGGCTAAACAACTTGAAAGCTGTAAAGATATACAACAAATGCACAATTGCATTATAAACATTGGTTAGTATGAGAGCAAATTTGTTGTTTCCAAGTGTACTCCAAAATAGGGTACATTTTAATACCTTGCAATAGTTTTATATGCTTACTCAGGATTAGAATACAGTGCCCTCCATAATGTTTGGGACAAAGACCCGTCATTTATTTTTTTGCCTCTGTACTCCACAATTTGAGATTTGTGATAGAAATAATCACACGTGGTTAAAGTGCGCATTGCCAGATTTTATTAAAGGCCATTTTTGTACATTTTGGTTTCACCATGTAGAAATTACAGTTGTGTTTATACATAGTCCCCCCATTACTTGTCCATTTTGCTAATCCAATGCTTAAGAATATAATCAAGTCAATATTTTAAGACTAGGCAGACCTGAAATTATGCAATTCCATCACTTTTCATAGGGTGATAGGATGAAAGATCCAATGTTACTTTTAAGCTTTGCTTTACTTCTTAACAGGGCCGAACAGATCAAAGTTACAAGACATGTTGGCTACTTTAAGAGATGTAGATGAACTTCCTCCACTGCAGTCTTCAGTAAATTCTCCTCCCAGACCAATTAGCACACGACTAACTGAGCATGAAACCGGCAGGACAGAAGAAGGTAGGTTATAGGAAAAATGTATATCTTTTCAAAGTCTTAAATGCTGGTCAATGTAAATAGTTTTAGTTTAAAATGACAATGTATTCTGTGCCTTAGTAGTATTCTCAAATTTATATTGAATTAACAATTTTTTTTGTTTAATTCTGGTAGTTGAAGCATTGACCTTTCCGCCAGGATCGGGAAAATCCTTTATCATGGGTACAGACGAAGCACTGGAGAACGCATTGGGTCTTGGGGAGTTGGCCGGCCTTACAGTTGCTAATGAAGCAGACCCGTTAAATTATGATGTAAGTTAGATGTAAATTCTTCATGAATCGCACAATAGCATTAGGAGCAACCAGAATGCCTCCTTTTTCCATGTTAACAGCACAGGAGGAGTGAGGGGATGGGGGGAGGGGGGCTCTGGGTAGGGTAAATCACGAGCAGAACACGCAATTTCTGGTGTGTTCTTATAGCCTCATCATTTATGTTTTCAGAGTTGATAATGTTGATAAATACTGAGAGTTAGATAGACGGTTTAAGAGGTTTATCAGAACTTGCAAAAGGAAATTGGATAAATACTTAAAAATGGTATACATTGGTGCGACTGCATTTAGAATATTGTGTTCAGTTCTGGGCACCATGTTATAGGAAAGATATTGTCAAGATTGAAAGGGGTCCAAAAGGATTTACGAACATGTGGCTAGGACTAGAGGGTGTGAGCTATAGGGAGAGGTTGAATAGGCTGGGGCGCAGGAGGTTGAGGTGGGATCTTATAGAGGTGTACAAAATCATGTTGTGGGATCTTATAGAGGTGTACAAAATCATTGATAATGTTGATAAATACTGAGAGTTAGATAGACGGTTTAAGAGGTTTATCAGAACTTGCAAAAGGAAATTGGATAAATACTTAAAAATGGTATACATTGGTGCGACTGCATTTAGAATATTGTGTTCAGTTCTGGGCACCATGTTATAGGAAAGATATTGTCAAGATTGAAAGGGGTCCAAAAGGATTTACGAACATGTGGCTAGGACTAGAGGGTGTGAGCTATAGGGAGAGGTTGAATAGGCTGGGGCGCAGGAGGTTGAGGTGGGATCTTATAGAGGTGTACAAAATCATGAGAGGAATAGATCGGGTAGATGCACAGAGTCTCTTTCCCATAATAGGGAAATCGAGGACCAGAGGACATAGGTTCAAGGTGAAGGGGGAAAGATTGAATAGGAATCTGAGGAGTAACTTTTTCACACAAAGGGTGGTGGGTGTTTGGAACAAGTTGTCAGAGGCGGTAGTTGAGACTGGGACTATCCCATCGTTTAAGAAACAGTTAGACAGGTACATGGATAGGACAGGTTTGGAGGGGATATGGACCAAGCGCAGGCAAGTGGAACAAGTGTAGCTGGGACATTGTTGGCCGGTGTGGGCAAGTTGGGCAGAAAGGCTTGTTTCCACACTGTATCACTCGACGACTCTATGTGGAATGTTAATGGAACAAATCAAATAACTTTTCCATAGACTTGGCACTGGCTCAGTTGGCCAAATTCAGTGTTGCACTATATGATTCAAAAGTTTGGTTAAACCAGGGCAGAAATCCATAATTGATCTATGTGTTACTCTTGATAATTACATTCTGAAGTTTATTTGGACTTTCATTACAGATCGCAAACAATAAAGATGCATTAAGAAAGACTTGGAATCCTAAATTCACGTTACGGAGTCATTTTGATGGGATAAGAGGCCTTGCGTTTCACCCGGTTGAACCTGTTCTGGTAACTGCCTCAGAAGATCACACGGTGAAGTTATGGAATTTACAAAAGACTACTCCAGCAAAAAAGTAAGAATGATGAAACACACCAATACACCCTTGATTTGTAAGGCTTTTGGTGTCAATTCATAAACAAAGAATATTTTATTCACTTATAACGCTGCTCCTGCACAATAAATTTAAATCATTTAGAACATGCACTTTAATCACAACAGAACTCATTCATTTCATTAATTTGCTATAAAAATGATGTAAGTCACTTTCAGACTATTGTATTGTATCTTTTGTTTGTGGAATGTGCTGGTCAGTGGCGTGATTGTGATTTTTAAAATAAATCGGTTAGAGGGGGAAACGGGTTGAAAATTGAAGTAATAAGTGAGTTCGGTATTCCAACTGCATGCCCTGGGCATAAACAGTCCTGGAAAGCAGTGGACCTTCATTTCTTCCGTTTTGTCCAGCTTTGATTCTTCTAGGTAAGAAAATACTGCTTTCAAACGATGAAATAGTAGCAATTTTACAAAATTTTGAGATTTTAAAAATCAAGTCTGCAATTTATCCCATCAGATAAAGCATAAAAATAAGTTTAATTTGACACCCAATTCACTTTCATATCTCAAGTATTTAAAAGTTATGGCCATTTTCATACTCGGAAATTAGCATCTTGTTCCCTATTGATTTTCAATGGACATAACAAAAAAGCTGTGATCGTGGACAGTCAAAAGCACATAACTTTCTTAAAAATTAAGAGAACTGAATGAAATTTTCAGTTATCATAGATTGAAGCATTCTGAAACAAATATAAAATAATCTTACTTGGATGACCTGAAATTAAAGCATATAATTAGTTAGTTACCCAATTGTAGCTAATTTCAAACTTCAATTACTAGATCTAAACATCTATCCATTTCTTAATAAATGATTAACATTTTTAAATAGCCTAAGTGTCCAAATAATATTCACAAATAATTCACAATAAAACATGATTTTTAAATCTCATTTACATTAATTTATAGGCCAAATGGAAGGAATTTAGTGTTTAATTGCTGTAAATTAAAGTCCATTTAAATCAGCTTTCTAGTGGGATCCTGTGAACGCACTGGTTTAGAACGTTCACATTGCGGTAGATTTGTGCCCTCAAATGCCCAGAAAAATACTGCGGGATATATTGGGCCCAAAATGAGCTACTCGCAACATAAAACTTTGTATAAAGGGATCTTAAGAAGCCCTTTTTAATGTAAAAATAAACAGCCTACCTTCTGTTGTACCCTGTATGAGATCCGGCCGGTTGCCGGCGGTCGGGGGTTTAGAGGTTAATTTTTAAACTACTATAACAATTTGATAAAGCCCTTAAAACTAATAATAGCTAAAGCGACGGAATCTTCCAGCGATTTTTCGTTAATAATTAACTAGGCTGAACATCCTCGATTTGAACAGCCTAGGGAAAATCGCGTTTTAAACCCGCCCCCCTCTAAACGGCGCCAAAATCGCGCACACGGGCTGGGACAGGTTTTCAGCGACGCTTCAGGTACGCTTTGCAACATACCTAGAAATAGTTGTATTTATTGTTCCTTTGTTAAAAGCTAGGATTATTTTGTCATTTTTATTGCTTAATGCTTTGGTGAGTGAGCGAGGTCACGCTCGTCTGTGGTCGGTGTCGGGCCCGGATCTGTTGAATTGCTGCTGGGCCGTCCCCGTCCCCTCCCGGGTGTCCCGTCCCTGTCCGAGGGCGGCCGCAGGTGTCGGGCTGGGCTTGCAGCCTGCGCGGGGAGGGGGCTAAGTTGCTGCAGTGCTTTGTGTGTATGGCTGGTGCTCGGCTTTCGCCAGTGCCGGGCGGGGGGGGGGGGGGCTGGCCGCTGGCAGTCCCCGGCCCTTCGGGGAGCATGGTTGGGCTGGAGTCGGCGCTTCTTCTCCGCGCTGGCTGTGGGCCTGGGGCCGCTGGTGTCGTCGGTCCAGGACTGTCGGTTGGCTCGGTGGGAGTTGAGCTGGGGTTGGCTGAAAAATTCCATTGCCTTGAAATTAGCAGAATAGTGAAAGGCAATGGAAATCTTCAGCAAACCCCAGCTCAACTTCCGCCGGGCCAACTGATAGCCCTGGACCGTCGACACCAGCAGCCCCAGGCCTACAGCCAACGCGGAGAAGAAGCGGCAACTCCAGCCCAACCCCGCTCCCCGAAGGGCCGGGGACCGCCAGCGGCCACCCCCCCCCAGGCGCCGGCAAAAGCCAAGCACCAGCCATACACACAAAGTGCTGCATCAACTCAGCCTCCTCCACGCACCGGCTGCAAGCCCAGCCCCACACCTGCGGCCGTACCGGGACAGGGACAGGACACCCGGGGGGGGGGGGGGGGGGGCATGGGGATGGCCCAGCACCAACTCAACAGACCTGGGCCCGACACCGACCACGGACGAGCACGATCTCGCTCACTCACCAAAGCATAAAGCAATAAAAACGACAAAATAAACTTAGCTTTTAACAAAGAGCAATAAATACAACAATTTCATAGTTTGAAAGCAGTATTTTCTTACCTCGAAGAATCAAAGCTGGAAAAAACAGAAGAAATGAAGGTCCAATACTTCACTGCTTTCCATGGCTGTTATGCATAGTAATCTTTGACCTGGGCATGCACAGTCTGAATACCAAACTTGCTTATTGCAATAATATGGAGAAGCAAATCTAGTTGAAGAATCAATTGAGTTATCGACTGAATCAATCTGTAATTGTAATGTGGGCTCCCATTACAGATGGTCATTGCATTGGGTGTCATTTCATGTGTGTATGACATGTCATTTCATGTGTGTATGACTGCAGAAACAACATTTCATTTGAGCCTCTATGAGGTTCAAGTGACAAATAAATTGTATTGTGTATTGTGTATTGTATTTATGTGGCAGAAAGATTACATGCCACTTTGCCCAAGTCTGACTTGCCCAAATTATGTTGTGTGCAGGTTATGGACTGCATCATTTTCTGAGGAGTAGCTAATGGGAATGGTATATTGTGGATCATCAGTAAACGTTCCTAGTTGCAGGTTAAGATGGAGGGTTCATTGATGAAAGAACTGAAGAATGGTTGGGATAAGGACACTGCCCTGATAAATTCAGGCATGAATGTCATGTTGCTGAAATTGTTGGCCTTCAAACATCTTTGGATTTGGTGTGATTCTAACCAATGGAGTGTTACCACCCCTCAAACCAATCTTCATCTTACTTTTACTAAGTCCCCTTGATACCCTCACCAATCAAATGCTGCATTGATGTTAAAATCCATCATTTTAATCTACCTCCTTCCAGTGCTCTTGTTAATGTTTGTACTCTAATAGTGTCCCAGTAGAACCCAAGCTAAGCACCAGTGAACAGGCTTTAGAGCAACAGAAGGATGGATGACTTCATCTACACATCACTCTGCCTTGGAAAAGCAGCCAACATAATCCCAAACCAATTTACCTCCTTCATCTCCCTGCTCCTATCCGGCAGAAACTAAAGAAGCTTGAAAGCGCGCACTGTCACACTCTGGAACTGCTTCCCCTCCATTATGAGACTTCTGAATGGTCCTTCCACAAGCTAGGGTACTGTTTCATCACTTATCACCTCAGGATTCACCTCTAGCCCATTGGGGACATTGGACTTGTCTAAGGAACTAATGTGCTACAATGCTGAGAACTGTATTCTGCACTATATTCTCCTTTGCTCGGTCTATTGTACTTGAATTTGAACTGATTGTATCTATATATGGTATATCTGATATGTTTGGATAACATGCAAAACAAAGCCTTTCACTATATCTCAGTACATGCGACAATAATAAATCGAAACCTGTATAGCTAGTCATTGTGTAGTCTCATATAGAGGAAAGGCAAAAATTTCAGATTTCTGGTAAGAGAACATTAATTGGATTTGTATATATTTGGTTAAAATTTTGCTCTAACTATGAAAGTATTTCATTTAGGCTTCTGCTATGTCATGTGACAAAATAACAATCATTATTTATTTATTTCCACAGGAGTACATCACTGGACGTAGAACCCATATACACGTTCAGGGCTCACAGGTAAGCTGGAATACCTAGCAGTTTTCAGATATAGGGGCTCCCTGGGTTTGTGATGGCCTGACACGGAATGTGACTTTATATACATTCCCCCATACATTTTTAAAGTATACATTTTAAAGTAATATTAATAGTAATTATTTTAAAGTAGTAATGATAATAACATGTTTTGTGATATTCATTGATGATTTGATGCAGTACATATTACATTAGTTTAATTATGGGTATTGTTATGTTGAACGTTCAACGAAATGTAAGAATTGTAGCAAATATACACTGGGTGATATGATATGGGATAAATATAAAAAACAGATGTTTCTGACTTGGGGAGAAATCTCACAGAAAGTTCTCCCGCAATGGAATCCCAATGCAACCCAGCGACTTCCTGTAATGCAAAGGAAACTCTATTTGAAACACTTGGGATAGAGAATTAAATTTGTTTTAATTCCTTTGTGTTGGATAGGGGCCCAGTGTTGTGTGTTGTGATGAGTACCAGTGGGGAGCAATGTTTCAGTGGAGGAACTGATGGATTGATCCAGTGTTGGAATGCACCCAGTTCCAATGTTGATCCCTATGATTCATATGGTGCGTATATCTACCTATTTTGTCAATAGCTATTTTATGTACTGCCTGTTATTTCGAAAACTGTTTAAGTAAAATATGGCCAAGAAATTGCATTATTGCCTTTTAATCATATTGTAGGTCACCCTGATAACCTCAAAGTCTCATAAAGATTGACTTCAATCACATAATCTTCAATTTGAAGACTCACAGATCGGTACTCTTGGGTTACCTGTGCAACATTTTACTAGTGTTTTCATTGTGGTGTTCTGTTGGTCTTTACAAGTTCCTGCAGCTGTCAACCAGTTCTTAAAATGAAAATATCACACTTTTCAACCTAGAGGGGGTGCTGTGACTGAAAGAACAGATATTGCATAAATGTGAGGTAGAAAACTGATCCTTGGCAGTGTAATTTGCCTGTCCCACTTAGACGACTATTTAGGCGACTGCAGGAGATTATGCAGTCGCCACATGTTCGCGGGTGGTTGCTGGGGAGTCGCCTTCCTGCTCGTGAGGAATTCCCACATTCTGGGAACTAGTCGCAGCCTCATTATGGTCGCCGCAAATTTTTAAACATGTTGAAAAATTAGCGGCGACCAGAATGAAGCCGCCATGGAGGGTAGCGAGAATTCTCGTGCCGTAGGTGCAGTGGTTGTAGGTCGCCAGGAGGTCGTAGGTACTCGTAGATTGTAGCCGGTGCTGACCGGTGAGCTTCATTGGCTCATTGTGAAAAGATAACTGTAAGCAGTAGTTTTCAGAACCAAGGATAACCGACCGGTAATGTGAATGTCCGCCGAGCTTCACAGCCGTGTATCTCTGGCTTCTTAAAAGTTGTCTCCACTCCTTCTTCCCCCCTCTTTTAAAGGACTTACGTGACCCTTCCCGTACACTGTGCTTTCACCGTCTTAATTACAGCGTCAACCTTCCTGTTCATCGCGGTGTGTGTCTGTATCACATTGGCTTTGCACCATGTGAATTTCACTCAGTCAACGCTCCCCCCGCTTGCGCTGTCCCTCGCCTACATAACAGGCTGGTGAAGGAAGCGATGTGTTCCACTCTGACAGTCGCCATTCCAGTTGCCGGTTTTCAGGTAACTGCCGGCGGCTTGACGGTCGCCAGCAGTCGCCTGAAACATTGTCTAAGTGGGACAGGCCCATAAAGAGACCCAAACTGTCATGTTGAAGAACAGTACCTACAAGAGGCATGTTCTTTGTGCAAAAGTTCCATGAAGATTCTCCTAGTAAAAGATCCCCAGGGGAGCTTCTGTATGGACAGGGATGCAGTCTGCTAACATCTGCACTTTGGTAAACCTGCAATGTAGGCAGATGCTCTTGGGCTACTGGGCCAAAATAAAAAAATTCTCTCCTTGAGTACAGAATTTGAGTGTCCCTCCCCTCTCCTGGTACATTAATGAACAGCAAACTACAATGTGACAGAGACCAGCATCCACAGCTTGGAATTATTTCTGAGCTTAAGCTGTGCATGACTGGAATTGACCTCCAACTTCCTCTCACAACAAATTACTCTGTAAAATGTATGCTTTTGTTTGCATTTACTACATTATATTTTATCTTCAAATTAACTTTTCATGTGACAAAGTTGCATATTCACAGAAGTGATGCAGGATTTGGGAAGTCAGGGAAACTGCTGGTGTCCCTGATGCCTACACCACTGGGAATTCTGTCCAGGTGCAGTTCCTTACAACACTGTGTAGGGAATTGGAGCTTTGCTGGACGATGTCAAGATTGCCCGGGAGAATGAGAGCTTCATTGATAGGAGTTATAGTGAGTTGGTTACGCCTAAGGTTCAGGAAAAGAGTAGATGGGTGACCATGAGGAAAGAGAGTAGGCAAAGAGTGTATGGAACCCCTGTGGCCATTGCGTTTTAAAACAGGTACACCATACTGTTGAGAGGGATGACTTGTCTGGGATGGGCAGCAGTCACAGTCAGGTCTGTGGCACCGAGCCTGGCTCTAAGACACAGCAGGGAAGGGTAATATCAGGCAGGGCCATAGTTGTAGGAGACTCATTAATAAGGGGAACAGACTGGAGATTCTGTGGTAGCAATCAAAACTCCAGGATAGCGTGCTGCCTCCTTGGTGCCAGAATCCGGGATGTCGTGTGACTGCACGACATTCTCAAGGAGTAGCGTGAGCAGCCAGAAATTGTTATGCATGTTGGTACAAATGACATTGGTAAGAAAAGTAAAGATGTCCTGCGAAATGAATATAGGGAGTTAGGCATAAAGTTTAGAAGCAGGGCCTCCAAGGTAGTGATTTCCAGATTACTTCCAGTGCAACCTAAAAGTAACAGGATAGGAACAAGGAAATAAATGAATGCATGGGCGAGGAGTTGGTGCAGGGGGGAGGGATTCAAAATTTTGGACCATTGGGATTTCGTCTGGGGCAGAGGTGGCCTGCACAAGTGGAATGGGTTACACCTAGACTTGAGGGGGATCCAATATAGAAACATAGAAAATAGGTGCAGGAGTAGGCCATTCAGCCCTTCGAGCCTGCACCGCCATTCAATATGATCATGGCTGATCATCCAACTCAGTATCCCATCCCTGCCTTCTCTCCATACCCCCTGATCCCTTTAGCCACAAGGGCCACATCTAACTCCCTCTTAAATACAGCCAATGAACTGGCCTCAACTACCTTCTGTGGCAGGGAATTTCACAGATTCACCACTCTCTGTGTAAAAAATGATTTTCTCATCTCGGTCCTAAAAGACTTCCCTCTTATCCTTAAACTGTGACCCCTTGTTCTGGACTTCCCCAACATCGGGAATAATCTACCTGCATCTAGCCTGTCCAACCCCTTAAGAATTTTGTAAGTTTCTATAAGATCCACCCTCAATCTTCGAAATTCTAGCGTGTACAAGCCGAGTCTATCCAGTCTTTCTTCATATGAAAGTCCTGCCATCCCAGGAATCAGTCTGGTGAACCTTCTCTGTACTCCCTCTATGGCAAGAATGTCTTTCCTCAGATTAGGAGACCAAAACTGTACGCAATACTCCAGGTGTGGTCTCACCAAGACCCTGTACAACTGCAGTAGAACCTCCCTGCTCTTACACTCAAATCCTTTTGCTATGAATGCTAACATACCATTTGCTTTCTACAATGCCTGCTGCACCTGCATTCCTACTTTCAATGACTGGTGTACCATGACACCAGGTCTCGTTGCATCTCCCCTTTTCCTAATTGGCCACCATTCAGATAATAGTCTACTTTCCTGTTTTTGCCACCAAAGTGGATAACCTCACATTTATCCACATTATACTGCATCTGCCATGCATTTGCCCACTCACCCAACCTATCCAAGTCACCTTGCAGCCTCCTAGCATCCTCCTCACAGCTAACACTGCCCCCCAGCTTTGTGTCATCCGCAAACTTGGAGATGTTGCTTTCAATTCCCTCATCCAGATCATTAATATATATTGTAAATAGCTGGGGTCCCAGCACTGAGCCTTGCGGTACCCCACTAATCACTGCCTGCCATTCTGAAAAGGACCCGTTTACTCCAACTCTTTGCTTCCTGTCTGCCAGCCAGTTCTCTATCCACATCAATACTGAACCCCCAATACCGTGTGCTTTAAGTTTGTATTCTAATCTCTTATGTGGGACCTTGTCGAAAGCCTTCTGAAAGTCCAGATATAACACATCCACTGGTTCTCCCTTATCCACTCTACTAGTTACATCCTCGAAAAATTCTATAAGATTCGTCAGACATGATTTACCTTTCATAAATCCATGCTGACTTTGTCCAATGAATTCACCACTTTCCAAATGTGCTGCTATCCCATCTTTAATAACTGACTTCAGAATTTTCCGCACCAATATTCCAGCAGGAAGGTTTATTAATGCTACTCGGGTGAGTTTAAACTAAATTGGCAGGGGGCGAAATCCAATGCATGGTGATGAAACAAGTTCAGTGAACAGGGTAGGCAGGAGCATTGTAGGAGCTAGGAAGAACTGTCGGATTGAATCGCATTCATTTTAATGCAAGAGGCTTGACGGGTAAAGCGGATGAACTCAGGGTATGGATACGTACATGCAACTTGGGACGTTGTTACAGAAACCTGGCTAAGAGAGAGACGGGACTGGCAGCTTAATGTTCCAGAGTACAAGTGCAATAGGTGAGATAGAGCTGGGAGGTAAAAGAGGAGAGGTTGCTTTATTAATTAAGGAGAATGCCATGGCAGTAGTCCAAGATGACATTACTGATGGTATGAGTGGAGCTGAGGAATATAAAAGGGATGATCACCTTGTTGGAAGTGTACTATAGGCCCCCAAATATTCTACGGGAATTAGAAGAACAAAATTGCCAGGAGATTGCAGACAGCTGCAAGACTAATAGGGTTATCATAGATAGGGATTTTAACTTTCCCAATATCGACTGCATCTGCCATATGTCAAGGGTTTAGATGGGGTGGAATTTGTCATATCTGTACAGAAGAGTTTCCTCAGGCAATATGTAGAAGGGAGAGGGAAAAGCTTGAATTACTCTATGGAAATCGAAATGGACAAGTGACTGAAGTGTCTGTGAGTGAGCTTTTGGGACAGTGACCACAGTTCTATTAGCTTTAAACTTTGTTATGGAGAAAGACAATGCAGCCCACTAGTTAAAATTCTGAATTGGGGCAATGCTAACTTTGATGGTATTAGGCTGGAACTTGCTCAAGTTAATTGGAGATAGCCAATATTTATTATTTGCCAGCAAATAAACATCTGGAAATTGGGATGTTTTTTAAAGTGCGATGACATAATGTCCCATGCATCTTGGAGCAAAGGGTAAGGCAGGTGAGAGTAAGAAAGTCTGGATGATGAGAGAAATTGAGGCTGTGGTCAGGAAAAAGAAGAAGTAGGGCAGGTATAGTCAGTTGGGATCAACTGTAAACTGGATATATTTCAGGAACTGAAGAGCATACTTAAGAAGGAAATCAGGTGATGGCTCTGGCAGATAATATTAAGGAAAATCCAAAGAGATTTTATGTACAGTAAGGGAATGAGGGTAACTAGAGAGAGGAATAGAGCCTCTTAGAAAACCAAGCAGTCGTCTCTATGTGGAACTGCAGGAAATGGGCAAGGTCCTCAATTAGTATCTCTCCTCAGTTTTTACCATGGAGAAAGACATAAAGTCTGAAGAAGGGTTTCGGCCCGAAACGTTGCCTATTTCCTTCGCTCCATAGATGCTGCTGCACCCGCTGAGTTTCTCCAGCATTTTTGTGTACCTAAAGACTGGGGGACCTGGGAGAGTTAATGAGATAGTCTGTATTACCATCGACATCCTAAGGCTTATGAAGGTGGATAAATCTCCTGGGCCTGATCAGGTATATCCAAGGACACTGTGCTGTATGACTCTTAAGTGTAGGAAAATCTATGTGGAAGAGGACCTGAGAGTCTAACTTTGTTCTCGTCTGAATGAACAAATTCTATTTACAGATCCTTCGGTATTACGGGGTGCATTGGAAGGACATAGTGATGCCATTTGGGGATTGGTGTATAGCGCAGCTCATCAACGCCTACTGTCCGGTTCAGCTGATGGTACTCTGCGGCTGTGGAACACCACTGAAATTGCACCTTCGCTCTGTGTAATCAATGAAAACAAAGGTATGGACTTAATTTGCCCTATTGAATAATATATTATTTGGGTTAGAGGGTGAGGATAAATAGACTGAAATTTAGCCCACATATTAAAGTTTTTCATCATTTGAATTTTTCTCTCTGAAATTTGTGTCGAAATATTGATTGCAAAGTGGTACTAGTAAATGCTCATAGATGTATTTCATGCATTAAACATAGTTACCAAAATCGCTTTTAATTCCTGGGACTCCGTACCCAGTAGCACTGTTGTAATATCTTCACCTGATGGATTATCTTTTTGCCAACCGTCAATCACAGTCCAGATGAGCATGGTAGAAATCTGGGTCTTCATATCATATCAACCATGATATTTAATATTTTAGTAGGTGTATGCAAAATCGATTTACATTTCATCTCAAGTCTATAATAAAAGACTATAATTCAACATAACCAATTTTTAACAAAAGGAATGTACAATTTTATTTTTCTCCTGTAGAATGTGGAATCCCTACCTCTGTTGACATAGTCTGTAGTGATCCTTCTCATTTGGTGTCGTCATTTGTAAATGGACAGACCAGCATATTTGACATGGAGACATGCCAACGATTCCTCACCTTTGAGTCTAGTATTGATGGTATGTTTTTGAGAGTAAAATAACTTCTGACTATCAAAAAAAGTAAAACTAACAACATTGTAAACTGTATTATAAAAAGTGATTCAAATAAGAATCCAGATAATGTTATATTTTAAAACTAAATATTTATTTGTGTTCATTCAGCTTCATCTACATGCCAAATTAATAAAGTCATTAGTCATCCTACGCTTCCTGTCACTATAACAGCCCATGAGGACAGATACATAAAATTCTTTGACAATAACACAGGTAGGAAACTCTTTGTTCTTTTTTTGTTTGTTCCTGTTTGCTAATACCTGAGCCTCCTGTATTATTGCATGGTCATTAAGAAAGCTTTAGTTGCTATCCAACACCACCAGCTGAATAAACCCCACTTTTTAAACACGTTGTATTTATATTCGTCGGTGCTTTTCTTCACTTGGAGTTGTTGATCTTCTTGATATTGCCCTTAAAACAGTGCGTTCCCATATGGTCAGACATATTGGCAAACAAAAGGTTTTGATAGGATCTTCTTTGAAGCAAGCTAATAAATTGCTTGAATTGTTTATATGAAACAGAAACAGGCCCTTCTTTCCACATGACCAAGTACTGTCTACGCTAATCCCGTTTACCATTGCTTGTTGCTGCATGTTCAGAAGAAATGTGACCAATCCCAAACTGATTGCCAACTCCTAAAGTGGCTTGTTCTCCTGATGTGGCCTGACATCCATTTGAGAGATTATTTAGGATCACATTGACTACAAAAGGCTGGCCATTTGTGACAGATTCTGATGATGGATCATGTCATGTGTTGAGCCTATGCCTTCCCTAGTCAAGGTGTAAAACTAAGTGGATAAGTTCCCCTTCTCTCCACACCATATATTTCCCTGATTCTTGGTGAAAAATGACATGGCTGAGGAAGGGCTGTAGCTCATTGCCATAGATTAACAGAGTAAAAATTTAAAGACATATAAGATATTCAGCCAGTTCCAGTCTTTATAATAGTATAATAATGGTATATGGACACACTGATCTGTTTTGTAGTCAATGCCGACTATGTTCTGTTGTGCTGAAGCAAAGCAAGAATTTCATTGTCCTATCAGGGACACATGACAATAAACTCTCTTGAATCTTTATAATAGAAGCATTTACCTTGTTTAAGCTGCTTTCCTCTGGAACCAAATATATCTCCGAACATTTTGATAATTACTAAATAAACAGAAAGTCAAAATAGTGGTAAAGTAGTGAGCCACATTTTTCTGTTTTTGAAGTTCATGCTGTGATTTAGGTCGGTCCTGAACCATAACTGCTTAATATAATTCAATTATTCTTATCCTTGACATAGTAATTGATTTTATTGGACTGAACAAACAAAGCTTAAAAAGCAGGTGAATTTGATAATGTCAAATTCTATTTGGAATTGTGGTATCAGCTTCCTCCAAAATAAAAATACGCGTAATTTATTTCTTATTTTACTTATATTAGCCAGCTTTCATAAAAGGAAAAAATATTCAGAGAGATTAGCCCTGTTGATTTTTTTCTGCACTGCAAATGTGTTCATTTTAGTGCCCCGGGAGCTTTTAAAGTTATTGGAAAAGGTAAATACTACTCTAATATTCTATCCAAACGATGGCATCTGTAATAGCGCGATGTCAGTGGTTTTTACACTTAAATGTCAGCCTGGAGTATTATTTGAATCTAAATAGGGTGTCAGAATATAATATAAGGACGTAGGAAAATGGTGTTACAGTCGATTTCTGCAGTTGAATATCTAATACTTTTACAGTCTCAATAGACCAAATGACTATCTTCTATACTGCATCATTCATCTAGTTTCTAACAAGTCAACTATATTTATTTCCAGGAAAAATTCTTCATTCAATGGTAGCTCATTTAGATGCTGTCACAAGTTTAGCTGTGGATCCAAATGGCTTGTATCTGATGTCTGGCAGTAAGTATCCACTTAAATTACATCATAAATACATTAATAATCTGTGTGTACTTTCCCATGAACCCTTAGCACCCTCCTGAAACAAGTTGAAAGCTACATCAGTAATAATCCAAATCTAATTTTAACTGATGCAATTACTACTATATTACTATAATATTCATGCAGCCTCTTGGCAGGCATGTTCTGAGAACTTGTAAACCTGCCAAATGGCTGGGATTTCTTGTTCAAGATATGAAGGTACGATGGTACTTTCGAAACTTTATAGTTTTGATTTCTTGTCAAGTTGTTTCTATGGTTGGATTAGCACAGCGATTATTATCGATGCATTACTGACCAAGGAAATAATCCAACTTTTACTGTCTTTTACCAATAATTTATGTTTTTGCTCACCCTTAATAGGTCATGACTCTTCAATTCGTTTGTGGAGCCTCGAGACAAAGACCTGCATTCAGGAGTTCACTGCACATCGTAAAAAGTTTGATGAGTCCATCCATGATGTGGCATTCCATCCTTCCAAATGTTATATTGCTAGTGCTGGGGCAGATGCACTGGCCAAAGTATTTGTATGATAGTTTTCTGTATACTACTTCAGACCCTCTATTTTCGAATGGTGTCTATGACACTGCCAGACATGGGGATAACATTTGCTGCCCAGCACTCCTGATACTTGGATTGCAGAGACTGCAGTTCTGAAACAGCTGTGCTTAGGTCCAAGGGATTTGTTGTTTATGTTTTTCCTTAAGTTAATGTCTCTTATCCTGGAGCTGCCCTGTTTATCCAGGCAGGCCTGGATAAAACTGGGTGTGAGTATATTTCCTGCTCTTAGAGAATTCGGTACATCAAGCAGTACCTGTATGAAAGGTGAAGTCTGTTCTCTGTGCTGGGCAGCTAGCAAGGAATGTCTATTGAGTGGAGAGGCAAGCTGCAGTAATTCCAGGTTAAAGGGATCTGTAAAAGTCCAACAGTAGAGTATTTTCGAAGACAAGATGCCAAACATTTGCAAAACAATATAAAAACCTCTTAAACAATTGTACAATAAAACTGAATGTTTACATATGGGAAACAATATCTGTAGTTGATTATTGTTCTAGCTGCCTGACTGTATTAGACTTGTGCCAGCAGCTGTGTGATCCGTGAACTCATTTCTCCTTCAAGACTGTTTATGAAGTTTTAAGGTAAATTTGAATCGTCAGTAAATTTAATGGCATTTGGAGTTGTGAATAATTATACATTTAAGGCATTTCTTTAGCACTTAGATAAACACTGACATTTTTAACTACAGTTATAAGAAGGTATACTTTTTAAGCACAGTAGTAGATTTGTGTCTTAAATGGGACTTTAACATCGGGTATTTGAATGTCTAATCCTTTCACTAAAAAGTTCATTTTAATTTTAATGACCTGGAGAACTACATATTGTAAACACAGCAATGGAATGTTTAATAGTATTATTGTTGGGGTGTTTTTACTCTTGGGGTTTCTTTGTAATTCATAAACCTTGGCATTAACACTTCATTGAACTGGTATTGGGTGATGGTATGAGAATAGAATGTAGCACAGTGCTATTTTAAGAGATTTTACTAATCTGGTTTTCAAGTGACAGGCCATCTTTTTAATGGCACGATTGTGATTGCCACTGGACACGAGAGTAAGATAATTTTACAGCAATGATTCTTCATGTTGGAGGCCAAAAATGGCATTAAATCAAAGCCACTAATTCCTTTTAAAAAATGTTTAAATATTGAGCATGTTTGACATTGGCTGACAGTTGCAGCTGTTTGCTATTTCAAATAGGGAATCCTGCTTTAAAGTTAGCTTGCTAAAATTCCCCATTTCTTGGTCCAGTAGCAGGTTATTTAGGAAGGGAAATCTATTTTAAAAATGAATATATGGGCAGATAAACTATTTCAGAAAGGACCAACTTTAATGCTGATAGTGGTATGTATATGGAAGGAGCATCAATGCTCGAGTGACTTTGAGAGTTGGGCACATCTGCCACTTTTACCTGCGTTTTTGTGAAAAGTGATCATGTTTTGATCAAATTGCATAGGAGAGGCTTCTAAGCATCATGGTTATTTGATACTTACTAAAAGATAATTTTCTTGTAAAAATGCAATTGTTATTCTATGATGTATTCATCTCTTTTCTCAAATGGAAAGTGATAGATTTTATTGTAATAAAATTCTGATATTTCAGAAATTGATGCATTTGCAATGTATAAATTTAGCCAAGTCATCTGATTTTTAGACATCATGTGACAAAGATAATAAAAGTTTCCGAAAGGTGATCCCATGAAATTCCAACAAAACAGTCTTCGTAACAAACCGTCATCACTATTTCAAGTAATGGAATTTTGATCGATGTTTATCATTAAATGAACTCTCCTCTCAATTAAATCTTGGTTATACCCACATGCATTCGATCAAAATAAAGGACTGAAGAGGTTTTTCAGCCAGATTCCACAGGTTCTTCATTCTAACTCTCCTTTGGACACATGTTTTTGTTTTGGTTGGCCTTTAAAATGTAATTTTCCATTCCTTTCTCATGTAAACAAATATGTCTACCTATGTCATCAGTTCTCTGATGAAACTGACTGTCCATAAAGAGTTTTTATCTTGTTCATGGTGAGGGTGGCAGTTGTATGATTTCCCCCTCCCCGCCCACCCCACACCCACACCAGCTCCATGTACATTTATATGCTGACGTGTTCTTGGGTCTAATTCTTCAGCTATCGGGAAAGCGCTGTCTAACTCTGGGGAAAGACTACTCAGCTAGAAATATTTTCCACTACAAGGTGTTTATCATGAATAAACTGTCAACCTCTGCAATATTGTCATCCTGTCCATAATAAAGCTATTTTATCGTTTGGCACATTGTATTTGGTTTGTTTTCAATTGCAGTACAAACCTGTCCCAGTTGAACCATTGTGACGTGTTACAGTTTCTTACATTTAGGTCGTTGTATAGTCCAATTTAAATTTGACCATCTTGAAGGACTGGATAGTGAACAGAATTAGGACATCAGCAGTCTTTCCTTCTAGTTCATTCCAAAGGGTGTACCAAATGTATACCAGGTGTCACAATGAGTACCAGACAGTAGAAGGAAGAAATTGGTGTGCACTGGATATTCTGCCCGCAAATTAAATGAACACAATGCCCTTGTCCTTGGTAATAGCAGTCTTTAGGTTTGTGAGATGCTGTTGAAGGAGCAGAGACAAGTAGATGGTGTAAACTGCAGGCACCATGTGGTGGTGGTGGAAGGTGTGAATGTTTAGGGTGGTTGGTGAGGTGCCAGTCGAGCAGGCTGCTTTGCCCCAAATGAATTGGAGCTACTTGAAAGTTTTTGAACTGTGCTCATCCTGGTAAATGCTAAATATTTGTCATACTCCTGGCATGTGCTATGTAGATGGTGATGGGGTTTTGAGTTGGCATGAGGTGGGCCACTCACTTCACGATATCCAGCTTTTGACCTGCACATATATTGATAGATTGGCTACAGCATAAGAGGAGGCAATTTGTCCCTTATATCCATGTTAACCATTTTGCTGTAATCTTTACTTCATTATATTCTGAATCCAACAACACGCCTTAAACATTTTCTCCTCATTTCGCTCAACAAATACACACATCACAGAGTTAAAATGCCCGTAATTTTTATTTGGTTAGGGAATCATGTACGGTTCACATGAGGGCCAAAGTCCTTCAGAACCATCTCGACCACTGTTTTAAAAATTATTTTGCAGATATCCAACATTTGATTTTAGTAAATAAAATAACTGTACATATACACAGCAGTTCTTGGCTTCAAGTGAGGATTCTAAGCAAGAGAATTGTTGCACTAAACCAGTCACTGAATGCAGATGTCTTAGTTTCCCATTACAACAATACTTGAAAAGCAAATGCAATTATTTTGTTCTTGAGGTGTGGGCACCAGAGGTAGGGCAAGATGTGCTGTATGTTTGGTCATCTGAGGTCAGTTTGGGGATGTTCTTAAATGATTTTCAGAATGCAGAAATTGGTAACACGGCCAGCAATTTTTGTCCATCCTGAATGAAGAAGGTGGTGAGTCACCATCTTGAATTGCAGGTGAGAACTTACTATTACTGCTTCTCTTTCAAAGTATTGACAAATACACAGAAGAATGAAATTGAGGATATGACTGCAGTTGGAGAGAAGGCTCTGGGATTTGGAGCCTGTGATGATAAGACAGCAACAATATATTCCCAAGTCCGGATGGAGGTGACTTGGAGGAAGCCTATATGTGATCTTGTTCACCTTGGCAGCAACAAATTGCAGGTTTGAGTGCTGCTGTTGGAATAGCTCAGTTAAGTAAATGAGCCTGCTGCTGTGTAAATATTCATGGAGGTAGATAGCAGGACAGCAATTTGGTTGACAAACTGCCCTCTGAAATGGCCCAGCTTGTCATTCAAATATATCAACCACTGTACAACTTCAATCATTTTTGTTTTCCATAAATAATTACAATTTATTGACTGCGTAATGTGGAATTGAGTCTCCAAACTTCTTAACTGATAGTCTAATATACTCCATTCCATTTGTCTCCACTGGAACTTACTTTCTACTGAATAAAGAGCCTTATGGGTTGATTATCCTTTCCAACTGGATCTTGATGTTGAGCACCTGCCAGGTTTTGGGTTGTAGAGGCATTAATCCCTATTCTAAGATCACTGCACAGATGGAGGGTGATCAGATTAGGAAATGAACGTTGACTGCTTGCGCATCATTCTACTGACGTACATAACAGTCAGTCCTCTATTCACAGAAGGGTGCTGCTTCCTGCTTTCCAAGATGAAGGTCTGTGAACCAGCTGTTTGGGGTTGAAACTGTATTGACTTCCATTTCATTTGTTGAGCCTTCCTGAGCAAGGGTTATACTCCTCCTCACCCCAAAGTAAGCTCGGGGTTGTAAGATGCGTTGGGGTGCCTCAGGACCTCCTTCTAACACTATATAACATCTTTGACTTTTCAACTAGTTTGCATGTTTATACTTGGGGACTCCACCAGGATTCCAGGCCTGAGGTAATCTTATTTCCATCATAGAGGGGAATGCCAGTATGTGGATCTTCTGAAAGCAAACATCACCCACCATAGCAAGTGTGGTATGTGTTTCTAGCTTCTTCCATGAATTCTATCCTTTATCATCTACTGCACTGCGTCCCCATCAGCAGAATATTCTTCCTCAGGCCTTGATACCTTTCCTACAACATACATGGTTACCTTTTGGGGAGAGGGAAAGGGTCAGGCCATTTTCCCCCTTCCTTTACACCCCCATCCACCAATGGGCCTCACGCAGGAAGAACACAAGTTGTTCCATCTGACTCGCCCAGACCAATGTCAAGTGCCTATAATAGGAATTGATTTACCCAGTCCTGCCTGGTCCATTCCTATCCTCAGGGATCCAGGAGTGGGGCCTGCGCTGGCCAGAGATCCTTTGCTGTCATGGTTGGGATTCCCAAATGAGGAATCTTCAAGGATTTTAGGACAGGATCACCAAACCTGAGGGATAGTTTGCAATGGTAGGATTAGGTGAATTAATCTAGGAGTACCTCCTGCCCAAATATGGATGTGGGTTATGTGGTTGATCCTCAATAGATCACTCTGCTTTGCATCTACATGCCTCTAAAAAGCTTGGTGTCAGCAAGAAAACCGGAAGACATGGGACAAAGTCAGCCCACCTTGGTTGGATAGTTTAAAGCTGGCCTTTTAAGACGGTAAGTGTAAGTTGAGCAGCTAAAGGTTTTGCAGCCCTTTGTGTGGTTTGTTTAGTTGTGTGGCTGTGAATTGAATTCTTGGCAAATGTTGCGCACAATCCGAGGCACGAATTGATACAGACTGTCAAACTCGTCCACGAAGAAGGAATGGTCCTTGTCAGGATCTGTGGCAATGTATTCCAATTCATCCATCGCTGCCCAGGCGATCCCAATTGCGTACGCAATCACACCTGCAGAAGGAAGACAGGTAAGACGGCTTTATACATCTTACAGAATAGGACAGAACACAAAGTGCTGGAGTAGCTCAGGTGGTCAGGTAGATCTCTGCAGGACATGGATAGGTAACATTTCGGTTCAGGGGCCTTCAGACTCAACCAGCCTTTTGTGTTCTACTTACAGAACAGATCACTTCGACAAGGCAGTCCATATGGTGTTTGACATTCTCTTGCTCTATTCCTTATACTAGTAACACAGCTTTCTTTTTTTTTAATCTCACACATTCCCTTAAATGTATCGAAGCTACTTACAATCAATTACTCCAGCAGAGAATTTAAATGTTAGTCTTGCAGTGAATTCACCTAACTGCTCTCTAGTTGAAAAATTTCCAAACTTCCCTGTTGAATTATTATCAGCCATTTTATATTTATGGCCCCCAGATTGGACAACTTCACTCATGGAAAGATTCTCTATGCATGTACCCAGCCAAACACCTTCATTAAAGACCTACCAGGTTACATCTCTTCTCCTTTTATAGAGAAATGAGCCCCAGTCTGATCCATGGTACCAGTCTTTGGGAAGGACTGGATTGTCTACAGTAAGCACTGAAGCTCAGATTTGCCTAGATCACACTATCGTCATGGTGTATCACTAATGAATTTAGTAGAATAGCAGCAGGAGGGAGGGAAATAAAATAAGCCAGAATTGTTTTCATTAGGCCACAGAAGCTTAGACATTTTCATTTTCATTAGGCCACAGAAGCTTAGACATTTTCATTTTCATTAGGTCACAGAAGCTTAAACAGAGAATAAGAGATGGTGGGTTTCTTAAATGTGTATATTTTAATGCTAGGAGCATTGTAAGAAAGGTGGATGAGCTTAGAGCCTGGATTGACACTGGAAGTATGATGTTGTGGCGATTAGTGAAACATGACTGCAGGATGGCTGTGATTGGAAACTAAATATTCCAGGATTTCATTGCTTCAGGTGTGATAGAAATGGAGGGGCTAGAGGTGGAGGTGTTGCATTGCTTGTCAGGGAAGATATTACAGCAGTGCTTTGGCAGGATAGATTAGAGGGCTCGTCTAAGGAGGCTACTTGGGTGGAACTGAAAAATGGGAAAGATGTAGCAACACTTATAGGGGTGTATTATAGACCGCCTAATGGGGAGCGAGAATTGGAAGAGCAAATATGTAAGGAGATAGCAGATATTAGTAGTAAACACAAGGTAGTGATTGTGGGAGATTTCAATTTTCCACACATAGACTGGGAAACACATTCTGTAAAAGGGCTGGATGGTTTGGAGTTTGTAAAATGTGTGCAGGATAGTTTTTTGCAGCAATACATAGAGGTACCTACTAGAGAAGGGGCAGTGCTGGACCTCCTGTTAGGAAATGAGACAGGTCAGGTGGCGGAGGTATGTGTTGGGGAGCACTTCGGGTCCAGTGATCACAATACCATTAGTTTCAATATAATTATGGAGAAGGTCAGAACTGGACCAAGGGTTGAGATTTTTGATTGGAGAAAGGCTAACTTTGAGGAGATCTGAAAGGAGTGAATTGGGACATTTTGTTTTATGGGAAGGATGTAGAAGAGAAATGGAGAACATTTAAAGGTGACATTTTAAGAGTACAGAATTTTTATGTCCCTGTTCGGTTGAAAGGAAAGAGTAAAAATTGGAAAGAGCCATGGTTTTCAAGGGAAATTGGACACGGTTCGGAAAAAGAGAGATCTACAATAATTATAGGCAGCATGGAGTAAATGAGGTGCTTGAGTATAAAGAATGTAAAAAGAATCTTAAGAAAGAAATTAGAAAAGCTAAAAGAAGATATGAGGTTGCTTTGGCAAGTAAGGTGAAAGTAAATCCAAAGGGTTTCTACAGCTATATTAATAGCAAAAGGATAATGAGGGATAAAATTGGTCCATTAGAGTCAGAGTGGACAGCTATCTGCAGAGCCAAAAGAGATGGGGGAGATATTGAACAATTTATTTTCTTCAGTATTCACCAAGGAGAAGGATATTGAATTATGTGAGGTAAGGGAGCTATGGAAACTATGAGATTCAAAGAAGAGGAAGTACTGACACTTTTGAAAAATATAAAAGTGGATAAGTCTCCAGGTCCTGACAGGATATTCCCTAGTACGTTGAGGGAAGTTAGTGTAGAAATAGCAGGGGCTATAACAGAAATATTTCAAATGTCATTAGAAACAGGAATGGTGCCGGAGGATTGGCGTACTGCGCATGTTGTTCCATTGTTTAAAAAGGGTTCTAAGAGTAAACCTAGCAATTATAGACCTGTTAGTTTGACGTCAGTGGTGGGCAAATTAATGGAAAGGATACTTAGAGATAATATATATAAGCATCTGAATAAACAGGGTCTCATTAGGAACAGTCAACATGGATTTGTGCCTGGAAGGTCATGTTTGACTAATCTTCTTGAATTTTTTGAAGAAGTTACTAGGGAAATTGATGAGGGTAAAGCGGTGGATGTTGTCTATATGGACTTCAGTAAGGCCTTTGACAAGGTTCCACATGGAAGGTTGGTTAAGAAGGTTCAATTGTTGGGTATTAATGGTGGAGTAGCAAGATGGATTCAACAGTGGCTGAATGGGAGATGCCAGAGAGTAATGGTGGATGGCTGTTTGTCAGGTTGGAGGCCGGTGACTAGTGGGGTGCCTCAGGGATCTGTGTTGGGTCCACTGTTGTTTGTCATATACATCAATGATCTGGATGATGGTGTGGTAAATTGGATTAGTAAGTATGCAGATGATACTAAGAAAGGTGGTGTTGTGGATAATGAAGTATATTTTCAAAGTCTACAGAGAGGTTTAGGCCATTTGGAAGAGTGGGCTGAAAGATGGCAGATGGAGTTTAATGCTGATAAGTATGAGGTGCTACATCTTGGCAGGACAAATCAAAATAGGACATACATGGTAAATGGTAGCGAATTGAGGAATGCAGTTGAACAGAGGGATCTAGGAATAACTGCATAGTTCCCTGAAGGTGGAATATCATGTAGATAGAGTGGTAAAGAAAGCTTTTGGTGTGTTGGCCTTTATAAATCAGAGCATTGAGTATAGAAGTTGGGATGTAATGTTAAAATTGTACAAGGCATTGGTGAGGCCAATTCTGGTCGCCAAATTATAGGAAAGATGTCAACAAAATAGAGAGAGTACAGAGGAGATTTACTAGAATGTTGCCTGGGTTTCAGCAACTAAGTTACAGAGAAAGGTTGAACGTTAGGTCTTTATTTTTTGGAGTGCCGGGGGACTTGAGGGGGGACTTGATTGAGGTCTTTAAAATTATGAGAGGGATAGACAGAGTTGACGTGGATAAGCTTTTTCCATTGAGAGTAGGGAAGATTCAAATAAGAGGACATGATTTGAGAATTAAGGGACAGAAGTTTAGGGGTAACATGAGGGGGAACTTCTTTACTCAGAGAGTGGTAGCTGTGTGGAATGAGCTTCCAGTGGAAGTGGTGGAGGCAGGTTCGATTTTATCATTTAAAAATAAATTGGATAGGTATATGGACGGGAAAGGAATGAAGGGTTATGGTCTGAGTGCAGGTAGATGGGACTAGGTGAGAGTAAGTGTTCGGCATGGACTAGAAGGGCTGAGATGGCCTGTTTCCGTGCTGTAATTGTTATATGGTTATTTAATCCAGCCATATATTTGGCCAGCGCAGTGGCACAATGCAGCCTCACAGCTCCAGAGATCTGGGTTCAATCCTGATCTCTGCTGTTGTCTGTGTGGAGATTGCACCTTCTCTCTGTAACCGTGGATTTCCTCTGCGTTGCTCCCGTTTCCTCACACATCCCAAATGACGTGTAAATTGGCGAATCAATTGGCCACTGTAAATTGCCCCAAGTGCATGTGGCAGAATCTGGAGGGGAGGGTAAACGATGAGAATATGGGGAGAATAAAATTGATTAGGGCAACATTTGTGTAATGGGTACTCGATTAGTGACATTAACTTGGTGGGCCAAAGGGCCTGGTTCCATGCTATATCTTCAGAACACCATACCTTTCCAACTAAGTTTAGGTTTATTGTCACGTATACTGAGGTAGAGTGAAACACTGTTTTGCATGCTATAACGTATGTAACCAACTAAATAAGGCACAATCTGTTCTCACTTTTAAGAAGATTGGGACGCTTGGATTTAAAGTGAACCAGTAAGGGCAGAGTTGAAAACCTTTTCTCCCAGCGAGTTGTGATCTGGACCCGTCTGAAAGTCAGGTGGAGACAGATGAAGACAAGCTTTCAAAAGTGAAAAGGGACAATTACCCAACGGAAGAATTTGTAGAAGAGCACTCCACTCCTCCCTGCAGTGACTTACCATTCCTGTGGGCAGCAAGCGCAGGAGTCCGAACATCATCATATGAGCGGCCGTCAGTGATGACAATCATGAGCTTCCTCTTGTTGGGTTTGGACTTGCTGAAGAGGTGTTTGGAGGCATAGGTGATGGCTTCTCCTGTGCTAGTGCCTCCGCTCCAGTACCTAATGTTCTTGACGGCGCTGGACACTGCTTCCCTGGTGTTGTGTTCCCCAAAGCCAAACTCCAGCCTCTGATCGTAGGTGTACTGCACCACGCCCACCCGGGTGGCAGTGTCTGAGATCTCAAACTCACGGCTGATGTTGGCCACGAACTGCAGCACGGTGCGGAAGTTGTCAGTGCCCACGCTGCTCGAGCCGTCCACCACAAAGCCGATGTCGGCGGAGTTGAGGCAGGTCTTGCTGCAGACCAGGCGCTCGGTGTCGCACACCCTGTGGACCAACGGGACAACCGCATGCTGCAGCTGGAACCAGCTGGGCACATTGATGGCAAAGTAACCAGTGGTCCTACAGACAGACTGGTGTGAAAAGAGAGAGAAGGTTACAAACCCAACATGTGCCACCCTAGTATTGCCCCCATTCATCCAACCACTCACAGCCTTACATTCCCTGAATCAACATGTACCAACATTCAAATTAGAGTCAGTGTTGTACAGCACGAGTTTGGCCACACAGACTGGGAAGAAAGAACTCTGGATTGGAACAGACTGAGAAGAGAGCATCAGATGAACCACTGGAAGGAGAAAGTTAGCGGCAGAGAGAAAGAAAGCGAAAGTTTTTGGATGGCACAGAGAACAGAAAGGAAAACAGTGGCGTTGAAATTGATCTGTGGCCACAAGTGTATTAAAGGGCCAGCAAACTCTACTGCAGACTTCAACACCGTATTTTAAACTGCACACTTTCCCTCACATGCTCTGCAGCAAAGCCATCAAAAATAAGGTTAGTCCAGGCCAGGTCAGGGGAAAGTGGGGATTGGGGATTCCTGCAGATTATGAGAACAGTGCAGCGAGCAATGCTATGAAGACAGAAAGGGAATTGCTGGAGTAACTCAGCCAGTCAGGCAGCATCTCTGGAGAACATGGATCGGTGACATTTCGTGTCTTACTGTTTACCATTTAAAAATAAATTGGATAGGTATATGGACAGGAAAGGAATGGAGGGTTATGGTCTGAGCGCAGGCAGATGGGACTAGGTGAGAATAAGTGTTCGGCACGGACTAGAAGGGCCGAGAGGACCTGTTTCCGTGCTGTAATTGTTATATGGTTATATATGGAGTCGAGACCCTTCTTCATACTGATAGTTTATGGATTTCCCATCACAGTGCCAGATCTTCAATGGTGGCTACATTACGTTGGCTGACGGTCCCACAGATCCCAAGGATAACAGTTCTTGTTTTAATCCCATTTGCCTGCACCTAACCCATAGCCCTCTAAACCGTTCCCTCTGGTTTACAGCAAGAGGGGAGAGAGGCATAGAGAAGGACTGAGGGTCAACTATTTCACTCAAAGGGTTTTGCATGAATGGAACAAGCAGAGGGAGTAATAGAGGGTGCAATTACGACATTTGGAATGAATTAGAGGGTATGGCCCAATACAGGCAAGTGGGACTGGCTCGATTGAGCAATTTGGTCGTCCTGGATGAATTGGACCGAAGGGAGTGTTTCCTATATGCTAACATGCTCAATAGTTTAGACTGCTGCAGAATCTGTGAGTTCACCTTGTCCACAAAGTCACTCTCCACCATGTTCTGCCTTTCGTTTTGATCGGCACCTTCCACGGTGATGAAGAAGATGTTGATGCCGGACTCCCTGGCGAGGCGAGCGGTCTCCCCCACCTTGTCCGTGGGCCAGCCATCCACCAGGACCACCACCACGTTGGGGGCCCCTCCGCGGTTCCCTTGCTCGCTGGAGAAGAAGCTGCCGATGGTGTGACTGAGAGCTCTGCCTGCAAAAAGACAGGGTCCATGCTGTGATCGGTTTCCAACTTGCAGTCAAACCCTGTTGTTGCGATGCGCTAGAACTTTATTTATTCCAGGAGGGAAATTGATCCACCAACATTCGTAAAAACACAAAATACATGAAACATTAAATTAAAGTGACAAGTGGAAAGGATTGGGGATGTGCAAAGATAGGAAGGGGGGGAAATTAGAATTGAACCCGAGTGATTGACTATGTTTAAGAAGGAACTGCAGATGCTGAAAAATCGAAGGTACACAAAAATGCTGGAGAAACTCAGTGGGTGCAGCAGCATCTATGGAGCGAAGGAAATAGGCAACGTTTCGACCCGAAACGTTGCCTATTTCCTTCGCTCCATAGATGCTGCTGCACCTGCTGAGTTTCTCCAGCATTTTTGTGTACCTTCTGAGTGATTGACCGCTCAGTAGAGACACTGGGGTCCTGGTGTTGACAGCTACAGAGAAAGACTGGGAAGTAAGAACTCTGGAATGAGGCAGACTGAGAGGAGGGCATCAGATGAACCGCTAGAAGGAGAAAGTTAGCAGCAGTGAGAAAAAGAGAGAGAGAGAGTGAACGTTTTTGGATGGCACAGAGAACAGAAAGGAAAACAGATACTGGGGAGTGTCATCATCCGCAACCTATTTCATGACCCCTATTTGTGGCAGTTAACCTTAATGCCGTGTTGTTGACCCTGCGATAGATACTCCACCCCAAATCCGTCAAAAGTCATCACATTAATACTGAGTCTTAATAACCTAATGCGCATCGTGCACTGAAAATAGATCTCAGAGGTCATACAGAAAGGACACAGACCATTCACTAATCTCGCTAGAATTTAGAAGATTGAGGGGGGGATCTTATAGAAATTTACAAAATTCTTAAGGGGTTGGACAGGCTAGATGCAGGAAGATTGTTCCCGATGTTGGGGAAGTCCAGAACAAGGGGTCACAGTTTAAGGATAAGGGGGAAATCTTTTAGGACCGAGATGAGAAAAACATTTTTCACACAGAGAGTGGTGAATCTGTGGAATTCTCTGCCACAGAATGTAGTTGAGGCCAGTTCATTGGCTATATTTAAGAGGGAGTTAGATGTGGCCCTTGTGGCTAAAGGGATCAGGGGGTATGGAGAGAAAGCAGGTACAGGATACTGAGTTTTGTGTACCTTCGATCTTCCAGCATCTGCAGTTCCTTCTTGAACACCACAGGATACTGAGTTGGATGATCAGCCATGAATGACCAGAGAGAAACCCATGCTGCTGGCTTTATGAGAGTTTCATTAAACAGAGCTTCCCTTTCTCCTGCTGCCCACAAGTGCAAGCTGAAGAGTCTGGGTTCCAGTGTGAGGTTGTTGATCCTCAGATTCATTGCACGGGCAGTTTCCTGTCCGTTTGAGGACAATTGTAGAAGATAATCAACCAAACAAACGAAGGGCACTCTCATCTAGTTGAGTGGAGTCCACCAAAGTAGGAAATCGCTGCTTTGATCCAACATAAACTATCTCTATGGCACCGTGCACATCCATTTCAGGAAGTCCCAGCCTAAGTAGTTTTGTAATGCAGTCGCAGTTGCCATGCAAGAGATGCACACAGCAAGATCCCACAGTAGGGTAGGTGGAATAATCTAGAGAAGAGACGGATCACACCTGCTCGCTGTGAAATAGCAGCATTGAATCTCTTGTATCCTCGAGGGAGACCAGGCACCACCTCAGTCAGTGGTGCACCACTTCAGCTCTGCCCTTATGTTTGTGCTCCAGTCTCTGAGTGACTTGAGGTGAACCCACAACCTTCTGGCTCGGAAGGATGAGCAGTAGTAACAATAATGCTCTTTAAGCTAACCTCCACTGCAGCAGGGGCTTCTGAAGTAAAGCAGGTCTGTTTCACCACAGATGCTCTGTGGAACGTAGAAACATTCATTGTGATCATGGCTGATCGTCCCCTATCAATAACCCGTGCCTGCCTTCTCCCCATATCCCTTGACTCCACTAGCCCCTATAGCTCTATCTAACTCTCTCTTAAATCCATCCAGTGACTTGGCCTCCACTACCCTCTGTGGCAGGGAATTCCACAAATTCACAACTCTCTGGGTGATAAAGTTTTTTTCTCACCTCTTTTTATTCTAAGACTGTGGCCCCTGGTTCTGGACTCGCCCAACATTGGGAACATTTCTCCTGCATCTAGCTTGTCCAGTCCTTTTATAATTTTATATGTTTATAAGATCCCCCCTCGTCCTTCTAAACTCCAGTGAATACAAGCCTAGTCTTTTCAATCTTTATAACATTATAAGGGAAAGAGAGGTAGAATGGTTTGAGAAGGAATTCCAGAGTTTGGGAATATCAGAGTATGGTTTTGAGCTGGCACAGCTGCCAACTCGAAAACAAAGGATCCATCTCCTGGTGGAAGCGTGATAGGGAGGCTGGTGGGGAAATGCTGGCGAGGCGGATGGGGTTATAGGAGAAGAGCAAAGTTCGAGGGGTTGGGTGGGAGGTAAATGGGGCCGGCTGAACTGAGTGAGGTTGTTGGAGGCAAGGAGTGGGGAGTTGAGTGGGTAGGGATAGTTACCAGTGAAGCAAAAATAAAGTAAGCCCTAAACAGCACGTTTTAATTGGGGTGAAGGAACCCTTGTAAATGGATGACAGCAAGCTGGTCATCAGCTTCTGAGAAGGTTCCTTAAAACACAAGTTCACCAATGTGGCTTTGATACACTAGCATGCACACAGTGTGAAGCCTTGCCCTGTGCAAGGCACTGAAATAACATCCTTCTGGAAGGGGATAGACTGCTGGCTCTTACGAAGGACATCGCACTCACCCACATTGGAGAGACCACCTTTCTGTGGAATCTTCTCGATGGCACTTTTAAGATCACGGGAATTCTGGTAGGTCTGTAGGTTGAATTCAATGCTAGCGTTGTTCCTGTAATGACAAAATATTGCTCTCCATTAACATTCAATAAAGAAAGTTATGCCTTTCACAAAGCCAGAATATTTTAAAGTGCTCTCCTTCCTTATCTTGTTTGCATTCTTCTTTGCAAAATGGTGTCTCTGAATCGGCAGTACATTCCTAGATCGCTCCCAAGCTAAATTTCAGTTAGATGATCAAAGATTTGTGATACAGTCATAGAGGCATACTGTATGAAAACAGGTCCTTCGGCCCAACTTGACCACGCCGACCAACGTGTCCCATCTACACTAGCCCCACCAGCCTGCATTTGGTTCATATCCATCTTAACCTGTCCTATCCATGTACCTACCTGAATAAATGTTTCTTAAACGTTACGATAGTACCTGCTTCAACTACCTCCTCCGGCAGCTCGTTCCATACACCCACCACCCTCCATGTGGAAGATTCACCCCTCAGATTCCTATTAAATCTTTCCCCACCCCCTCCCCCCTCACCTTAAACCTATGTTCTCTGGTTCTTGATTCCCCTCCTCTGGACAAGAGACACTATGCATCTACCCGATCTATTCCTCTCATGATTTTGTCATCTTTGATGAAGGAGATTAATTTTAAAAAGATGGCGAGGAGGGGAAGGGAAGAGTGTTCCTGAGCTCAGGGCTTTGACTTTGCTGTTGATTCTACTCACCCAAACTGAACGATGCCAATGAGCGGGCCTGCAATCCCAATATCAAGGGTTTCTGCAACACTCATCAAGAACTTCTTCTGGATTCCAAATCTTCGCCTTCCTATGCTCCAGCTTCCGTCTACCAGGAATGCCAGGTCCACCTTGCAATCTGCAAGCGAAAAACAAACTGCTGGATGAACTCAGTGGGTCAAGCAGCATCTGTGGAGGCAAAGAATCAGTCAATTCTTGACAAATGCAAGAGGGAAGATAGCCAATCGAGGCAGAGGGAGAGGTGTGGTACCAGATGAGATGGGGAGGGGTGATGAGCAATCCGCAATGGTGGCGAAAGATTAGCCCCACACCACCCTCACCAGGAGACTTGTTTCCCAACCTTCTGGCGTGTGGTGTCAGGTGGAGCTCCTTGTTGGGAGCTTGACTTCATAAAATGTAGACAATAGACAATAGGTGCAGGAGTAGGACATTCGGCCCTTCGAGCCAGCAGCACCATTCAATGTGATCATGGCTGAGGTCCACGTGGCCAGTGGTAAAATATAACTTTGTTCAAACTCTTTACAGGCAACAATGAGGCAAAAATGTGTACGTACTTGGATCTCCTCGGGAAACCAGCTTCTCAATGAAGTCTTGGTCTCTTGTGCTGAAACCTGGTACAGGAGAAAGCCGAAATCAGTGTGTTTACCATCAATAATCCTTCCTCATCCTCAGCCCCAATGATTCCCCAGCTAGTCAGGACACATCTATCCAGAATAGAGCTTCCCAAAGTGCCTATCCATATATCTTTGATTTTACTTTCAGCTGGGATGCACTGCAGGATATCACATCCTACTACAGTGCAGGATATAATGGGTACTTGCTGCTTTTGTTTAAAGGTATTGCAGGAAACAGTTCCTGGTAAACTGGAGACCAAAACGAAGAAGACAGTGAATTATCCAAGTTTACATGGAGCCGTACGGCACATAAATACCACGTCCATGCCAACCATTGTACTTATCAGTACCACCTACATTCACCTGCAATTGGTCCTGTAGCTTTTTATGCCTTACTATACAAAGTAGTTGTTGTAACCATGCGCTCAAAGTTTAACTCACCCCTGGCATCAAAGTCCGATTTCCAAAAATTAATCTCTGTTTCATCGGTGTTCTGATCTGGAGGGGAATAAGGCAACCAAAAGGTTTAGCTCAGATTTTTAATGAGGATAACAAACTATGCCTCGGCTTTAGATCCCTGAGACGAGACACTCATATGCTGTTGCCTCCTATTCAGCTTAAAACCCCACAATACAATGTTTCACACACCTGCCCTAGTGCGTTATACCGTAAGATACAGGAAAGTCCATTCAGAGAATTCAAACTGTCCACATCAAAATGACAATCACCTGTGGGGTTGTGTTGTGTCATGGACTTCTGTGTTTGTGCTTTTTTTTAATTTTATTTTTAAATATGTTTTATTTATTTATTATTTATTTTATGTTTCTTGATTGTAAGGAAAATCCATTTTGTTGTCTCTTATGAGATAATGACAATAAATTGAATACAATCACCATGAGATGGAATAACTACTTCAAAGGAATAAAACCAAATGTAAATCTACAGATAAACAGCCACTGTAACTAATCAGCAGAATAATATCTACTAGTGGAGGAGGGATTAACCATCGTACAGGCCAGAGGCCTTCTCCTGTGTTTTTATGGCAGCCTTCTGTACAAAGGAATGTTTTTATGGCTTTTTCTTTGTGAATGTAAACACAAGAGAAAGTCAGTGGTGCATTATCTTGTGACATGTTGAATGTAACACCAGAAATGATTCACATACTTGGCAACGTGGGCGACTCTGGGCTGTATTCCCATGGTCTGTTCCTTGGTGCCGCAAGCCTTTGACCTTCAATGAAATAATAGCAACATTTATTTGTTGTGACCCCGAAATATTAATCACGCCAGGGGAGTTTTTGATTAGCAGCCCACAGTGCATTAGAGAATGTTGCTGTTTGCAGCCATGTCAACAAGTGTTCGCCAAAGACGTGCAGGTTTGTAGGTAAATTGCAGGATGTGAAACTGGGATAACAACTAGTGCAACACGGGTGATTGGTGGTTGGTGGAGTGGACTTGGTGGGCCGATGGGCCCATTTACTCGCTGTATGTCTAAACGAAACAAAATGTTAAATCGTGAGGGGAATGTCTATGCTCACTTGCATAGCTGTGAAAGTTGGCACAAGCACAATCAACACGTGAAATACAGAGCCACATACCATGGTCTAACGAGCTGAACGTCCCTAAGCTTGGATCGTGGACTCGGTGATCCTGGACTCGGTGGTCTGATAAGTTAAACAGAACAATTATTGAACTAAATGTGTATGATGGAACAGCAGATACTGGTTTATACCAAAGCAGGATCTGAAGAAGGGTTCCGAACCAAAACGTCACCTATTCCTTTTCTCCAGAGACACTGCCTGACTCGCTAAGTTACTCCAACATTTTGTGTCTAATTATTGGGCCAAGTCTGATCAATTTCTGGTCCAATAAAGTCTGCTCTATTTCACTGCCCTTCATGACACAGACTAATCACCATAACCTGATCAACACTGATAGCTTACAGCAAACTCGTGCACAGAGCAGGAAGAATTTGGCAACACCACAGATTCCTCCTGTGCTTGTCCTGTCTCAGGTCACATTGAATGGTATTGTCTTTGCATCATAACGGCAGTCCATTCAGCCCAGCTGCTGCTTGCTGGGATTTATACTCCTGCCACAAACACCCGATATCACCCTCAGCTTATCCCACCTACATCACCCCCCCCCCTGTTAAATGCATCCTGCTGCTCAGTCATATCCTTCCAGAGCCAGCGAGTTCCACATTCCCAACACTCAACAGGGGAAGAGATTTCTCCTCCATTTCCTGATGAATTTTGAATTGAAAGACACAGGATAGAAACAAGGGGAGAGAGGGATTCAGAGGGCGTGGAGAGTGGGTGAGGGTGATGGGAAGATGAATCTGAACACTTCTCTCCACAATCCCAGAATCAGTCCAGCAACAGCTCAGAGAGAGAAGTCAGGAGAACCTGTGGTCCATCCCAACAGCTGGAAGGATGGGAGATCAGAATGCACCCTCGTGTTGTGATGCTACACCTGGAGTTCCTTAATACCGTTCCTGAGAGCTACACTGGCTCGCACCCACCCACGACCGGTCTCCCACCTCATGAAGGGGAGCCTGCCCTCATCTAGTTTTGGACTAAGTCAACCCGTGGCCACCTCGCGTGTTGCATTCCTTAAACCTCTCTGATCCAGGACCTCTCTGATCCACTACCTTTTCCTGTTCGGCCAGGACTTTGCTCTGCAAATCCGTGAGGATTGGCTCGAAATCCAAGGGCAGCAAGAGTCTTGGTGAGTAGGACAAGCCCCTACTGCAGAAGTGTTCAAGAAGGAACTGCAGATGCTGGAAAATTGAAGGTACACAAAAATGCTGGAGAAACTCAGCGGGTGTAGCAGCATCTATGGAGCGAAGGAGATAGGCAACGTTTCTCCTTCGCTCCATAGATGCTGCTGCACCCGCTGAGTTTCTCCAGCATTTTTGTGTACCCCCTACTGCAGATAACTGGCCAGGCCTGTGACATGAATTAAACTGGGACATTGTTATGTAATCGGCACAACAGTACCAAGTGTACTTACTGCGAGCGTTCTGATCGAGGTCCAGTAACCACTTCTCGTATTCAGTCGGCCCGGGCTTGGAGCTGTACGCTGTAAGTGTGACAACAGTTAGCCAGGCCTGATCTACAGTGCGTGGGGTGTGGTGGGTGGGAGGACAAGGCAAGAGGTGGGATTCTACCTGCACACTCCAGCAGCGGTTATTAGACACGGATCACCTCTCGGGCAGAGGGCAGCAATGCTTCCCAACCCTCGGGCCCTGACCCAGGGGAGAGAGGTCAACTCCTCACCGCCATTATGGTCGGAGTCTGCTGGATGTCCAGAGAGGACTTTGGGATGATGGCAGCAGGAATTAATGGTGTAATGGTCCTTTATTGTCACGTGTACTGAGGTACAGTGAAGTTTGATTTACCACACAGTCATACCAAAAAAGCACCAAGATACAAAACTACATAAAGATTAAATATAAACAGCCACGTGTGATAATCCCTAGGGCACCCAGCTTAAGTGGAGACCCACAGCCATCAGCTCAATGTCCGGGCCACACACACACACGCTCCTTCACTGACCGCTGTACTCTCTCTGCAGTCCCCGTCTGCCCAAAGTCAGAAAGCCGTCCACACTCACAGAAACATAGAACATAGCTGCAGGAGTAGGCCATTCGGCCCTTCGAGCCTGCACCGCCATTCAATATGATCATGGCTGATCATCCAACTCAGTATCCCGTACCTGCCTTCTCTCCATACCCCCTGATCCCTTTAGCCACAAGGGTCACATCTAACTCCCTCTTAAATATAGCCAATGAACTGGCCTCAACTAACTTCTGTGGCAGAGAGTTCCAGAGATTCACCACTCTCTGTGTGAAAAATGTTTTTCTCATCTCGGTCCTAAAAGACTTCCCCCTTATCCTTAAACTGTGACCCCAACATCGGGAACAATCTTCCTGCAACTAGCCTGTCCAACCCCTTAAAATTTTGTACGTTTCTATAAGATCCCCCCTCAATCTTCTGAATTCTATCGAGTACAAGCCGAGTCTATCCAGTCTTTCTTCATATGAAAGCCCTGACATCCCAGGAATCAGTCTGGTGAACCTTCTCTGTACTCCCTCTATGGCAATAATGTCCTTCCTCAGATTAGGAGACCAAAACTGTACGCAATACTCCAGGTGTGGTCTCACCAAGACCCTGTACAACTGCAGTAGAACCTCCCTGCTCTTATACTCAAATCCTTTTGCTATGACTCCACTCCCACTCCCACTCCACCCCCACTCGCACCAGGCTCCAGGATTACCTCCAAGTCTCCACCGGGGCAGGCAGCTCGTCCATTGTGACCTCATATTCCCCACTGTGATGGACGGCCAATAACTTTGACCATCTTCCTAGTTTTCCACATGTTCCTGTTTCTCTGGCACCACCCTCCTGCAGGACTCTGCAGCTCCCACTGGTGAACGGCCACCAGAACTGGTGTGGACAATGTGGAGCAGCCATCCTTATGTGGGAAAGAAAAGCGTCTCCCAGACTCCAATCCGCATTCTCATCCTGAGCTTCACCTACCGCATTCTCATCCTGAGCTTCACCTACCACCCCCTCCTGAACCCATCACACCGCCTGCACCCATTCTGTTGAGGCCGACAGACTTGTCCCCAACCAACCAAGTCACACCCACCACCTGCGCCCATCCCACTCTGTGCTACAACCCCATCCGGAAAAAAACATCCTACATCCACCCCAACCTGCACTTTACTCCAACCTCCATGATCCCACCACCTGCACCCGTCCAGTTAAGGCCTTTAGACTTGCTCCCTCCCAACCCTGTCACATCAACAACTTGCATCCATCTGGATGCCTGCACCAAAGCCACTATGTCTGACAATCCCACCCCCACCCAACCAGGGCACATCCTGTTCCCATCCCACCCAACGTGCACTAACCGGAACCCGCCCCCCATCCCCACACACTCACAGCCCTTCTCCCCGTGGTACTGCAGGGAAACACACCCTTCAGAGAGGTGGGGGTTAGTTTGTGCTTCAGTGAACCTGACCTGGGTTGGCATGGGTCTTCACTTCACTCCAGGAGTAGGCAGGGTCGGGGGACAGGCCAGCATAGTCAGCTGTAGACACAGGGAGAGTCGCCTGTTAAACACCATCAATGGAACTGTAGACGTGTGCGGGGAGCCTCGACACCATCGTACCGCAGGGCAGAGGAGGGGCAGGCTTTGACACCGCAAGGACAACGCAACTCTCCTCCCACCTCCCATTACACCACAGGAATCAAACTCCCCCAGATAGAAAATTTGCACAGTACATGAATAATCTGTGTCGATATCATCTCTCCATAACACTCACACACTTGTGCACACACTCACTCACACATAAACAAACTCTCTCATGCACACTGACTCTCACCCACACGTGGACTCTCGCACGCACAATCTCACCGACACATATATACACATTGTGCACACTGACATAATGTGCATGCACACACATGCAAATGCAAACACGTACACACACATAGATTATACATGTGCGTATGTACACACACACAATGGTGTGACTCGGGTTGCCAACTGTCCCGTATTAGCCTGGACATCCCATATATTGGGCTAAATTGGTTTGTCCCATACGGGACCGCCCTTGCCCCGTATTTGACTGCTACTATCGGGTTGAGGGGAGCGCTGCATCCGGTCCCGCCTCACCCGTCCCAACGTAGTGCAGCCCATGGAGTGCAGCAGCAGCGCCTGGCCTGTGGCCCCGTCGGTCGGCAGCCCGGCCAGCTGCCCAACCTTCGGAATTTCTCTTACAGCCGACACCATCTCCCCTCCTTCTCATGGCCGATCATTGGTTCATGAGTTGGATCAGGGTGCCGGACTTTGAGCGCGGGCCAATACTCCTCAGCTGGCCCGCCGGCTGGGCTTTGTGTGCAGTCCAGCACCCGGGCCAACTCACCATTCACCCATCCACGGCCGAGTCGGTCAACAAATTGCCCTCGGGAATTTGTCCCTTATTTTGACCTTTTGTCCCTTATTTGGGAGTGAGAACGCTGGCAACCCTAGGTGTGACCATGACTGGGCCACACGAACTCCGTTATATTTCCCAGAATTATCAGTCTTCCCAACTCCAAACCTATGGCTCTATTTCTCAGCTGTATTTATATATTTGTGTGTCCCCCACCAATTCCCCTTCACAATAATGCACTCGCTGAAGCAAAAATTGCTGAGTCAGTGGAATGTCTGAAGGACAATGTATTTACTGTTCTGGGGAACTTTACACAAGACAAGGCAGTCTCAATGTACTCCACTGCTAGAGAGGAGCCCGTGTTGGAAGCCACAGCTCATGTAGCGATGGATGAAGCTCTGGCCCAAAGATCATAGAGCTCCGTGGTCTTTGCTCTGGCCTTCATTGTGAATCTCCCCATATGTTGTGAACCCACCCATGTGCATGTTGTGGGGGCTGTGGACTGCGGAGCGATGGATCAGTGGCGGCGGTTCACTCACCGTGTTGTTTTACCGGAGGAACCAGCCAATCCGATCTGGGCCGTGCCAGCTGAGCTTGTCTGGTGAAACCTGTCGCAAAAGAGTCACCGTCAGAGTGTGAGGGAAGAGATCACAGCAGCCCACTGCTCCCAAACCCTCCCTCCGGAGGGGTGAGAGAGAACAAGCTATGTCCAGAGAGGGTGAGAGAGGAGGAATGAGGGAGAGAGAGAGGAGAGGAATGAGAAAGAGAGGAAGAGAGAGAAGAGAGGAATGAGAAAGAGAGGAATGGGAGAGGAATGAGAAAGCAAGGAAGAGGAAAAAAGAGAGGAAGAGAAAAAAAGAGAGGAAGAGGAAGAAAACAGAGGAAGGGGAAAAGAGATGATGAGGAAAAGAAGAAGCAGAGAGAAAATAAATAAAGTAGATAGAATGAGATAGAGAAAAGAAGAAAGGAGGCGAGGTTAAAAGAGGGAAAGAAAGATGAAAAGCAGATAAATAAAGGGACAGGAGTGTGTAGAGGGGGCAGGGTGTAGGAGTGTTGGGTGCCAGGGGTTGTGTCTGTGGTGTCCACATGTTGCGAGTTACCCACCGTGAGTGGGGCCCAGGCCTCCCGTCTGACGTACCGCGACGGCCGGCTCTGACCGGTGAACCCCTGGTGGCAACAAGAGCAAGATGCGGCATTACACAGAGCGATCCCACCCACACATTGAATACAAGAGAGCGGAGGGGCGGTGTGGTACCTGCATGCGGCAGAGGGTAGAAGCTGTCGGCAAACCCGGACAATCCCGACTCCCGGAACGCTGGTAAGGAAAGGTCACTCAGTCAGCCTGGACTTTGACAGCATCATATGCCAGAGGCATCAGTTAGAGAGACAGAGAGACAGACAGTGCCGGCTACTTACCTGATCGCTGCCCAGTGCCCACTACAGAGTGACCGTGGCCTGGAACCAAAACAAGGCGTTAGACGTGGGTTAACAAGATTCACCCACAGTAGTGCGTTGTGAAAACTAGCGGCACTGTGTTAAAGGGACAGTCCTCGACGAGAGAGAGTTAATAATCCTACGACCGTCCAGAGAGAGAGGATGAGAGGGGGGGGAGAGAGGAGGAGAGAGGGGGGGAGAGAGGAGGAGAAGGGGGAGAGAGGAGGAGAAGTGGGAGAGAGAAGTAGAGGAGGAGGGGGGAAGAGGATGAGAGGGGGGGGGAAAGAGAGGAGGAGGGGAGAGAGAGAAGGAGAAGGGGGAGAGAGGAGGGGGGAAAGGGAGAGGAGGGGGAGAGGGAGAGAGAAGGGGGGAGGGGAGGTGGAGAGAGAAGAGGGGGGGAGAGAGGAGGGGAGAGAGAGGAGGGGAGAGAGAGGAGGGGGAGAGAAAGAGATAATGGGGGAGGGGGGGGGAAAGAGAGTCAGAAAGAGAAGATTCACAGAGAGAGGGCCGGAGAGCGAAGGTCAAGAGAGGGAGGATCGGGGGGGGGGGGGGGGGGGGAAGAGAGAGGGCCGGAGTGGGAGAATGACACAATTATAGGGCAGACCACCAGAACCTTTTTCCAAGGTCCTGTTCCTGTGCTGTACTGATCCATGTCCCACCCCTGCATTCTCCACCCCACTCACCTGGTTCCCTTGCCCCTGGCCACGGCGAGGCGGGCTGTCGAGAGGCGGGGGTCGCCCCGGGGGTTTCGGGCTGGGGGAGGTGGGTCGGGGAGAGTTGGCGTGGAGCCGGCCGCGGGGTCGCGGGCTGCCGGGCGATGGGGATGCTGGTGGGTGCCGGCGCTGCCGTGGTCTTCAGCCTCGCTGCTGCCCAGAGCACAGAGCCAGATAGAAACAAGGTCAGTGAATGAGGGGCCACAGACCCACCCTAACCCCGCCCTTCACCACTACCACCACCCTCCCCCGCCCCTCGCAACCCACCCCGCACCACCCACCTTGCCATCCTCCTCTCTCTTTCCCCTGCCCTCCCATCTCCTCTCCCCTCTCACACACACACACACACAAAGACTCCCACACACACACACACACACACACACACACACACACACACACACACACACAAAGACACACACACACACACACACACACACACACACACACAAAGACTCCCACACACACAAACTCGCATACACACACACACATACACACACACACACACACACACACAAAGACTCCCACACACACAAACTCGCACACACACACACACACACACACAAACACACACACACACACACAAAGACACACACACACACACACAAAGACACACAAAGACACACACACATAAAGACACACACACAAAGACACATACACACACACACACAAAGACACACACACACGCGTCAAATTACCGGTTCTTATACTAGAGCGTCGTGGAGGTAGGTATTCCAGGATCGATGGGTAGGTCACTCCTTTCTGCAGCTTGGGAGCTGGGGGAACAGATGAGACCAGGAGGGGGGTTAGCTGTGAGATCCATGTCCGTGGTGGGCAGCCCAGCGACGTCATTCCCACCCTGCCCCGTGGAGCACAGTCAGCTCTGGGTCAGACCACAGGTGCCACCGCTCATTGAGCCTGCGCTCGCCAAGGACGAGTGTTGTGCTGAGGGACTGTGACTCCCGCACAGCTGATGACCCTTCACCTGAAACAGCAGCCCACACCTTTGGATCGGTGTTTGGATCACGCCGTGCGAGCAGATTCTGACAGGGACCGGCACCGGGAGTTACAAAGCAAGATAACAAACAGTTCCCAACCTCTGGAAAAACAGAGGCTGAGGGGAGACCGGATACACATATATAACATTAGAGAGTATTAGATAGGGTAGACAGACAGAATCTTTTGGAAATATCAAATACTGCATAGATTTACAGTGGGAGTGGCAAAGTTCAAAGGAGATTGCAGGACAAGTTTTTTGACACAGTAGGTAGGCGCATGGAACAATAACGGCGTTTAAGAATCTTTTGGATATTACAATCTGGTTTGGGAATTGCTCTGCCCAGGACAAGAAGGCTCTGCAGAGAGTACTGCGTTCGGCCAAACGCACTATGGGAACTTCACTCGCCCCCCTGCAGGAACTATACATCAGGAGGTGCAACTCCAGCGCCAATAAAATCATGGGAGACCCCTTCCACCCCTGCAACGGACTGTTCCAGCTGCTACGGTCAGGCAAACGCCTCCGTTGCCATGCGGTGAGAACGGAGAGGTTGAGAAGGAGTTTCTTCCCAGAGGCCATTAGGACTTTAAACTCCTATCTCACCAGGGACTAGCTTTACTGAACCACTCTACTGCTTTTTCTTAAAATTGCTGAGGTTTTTTCCCTTTTTCCTTCCGCCCACAATATTTAATATGAAAAAGAATATGTGATTCTGTTCCATTCTGTTTGTAGTTTGTTTGGTTGTTTGTTTGTTTGTCTTTTTGCACAAAGTCCGCGAGCATTGCCACTTTTCATTTCACTGCACATCTCGTATGTGTATGTGACAAATAAACTTGACTTGACTTGACTTGGATGGCCACATGGATATGTAGGGAATGGAGGAATATGGATTACGGGCAGGGAGATGAGTTGGTCTTGGCATCATGTTTAGCACAACAGTGTCTGGCGAAGGGCCTGTCCCTGTGCTGTAGTGTTCTATGTTGGTATGGTATGGCTGAGCATCTCTGCTTATTAGTTACATAATCAAGTCAGATTTGTTTTCAGTTGTACAGTAGGGTGAGGAACAGGTCCAATCAGTGTGTGCAGCATACAGACATGGCCAATGTGATCGGAAAGTCTCCAGGAAGACGTCAAGTCAATGTGAACCCCCCCGCTAATGTGACGTTTGAGCAGAGAAAATAAGCCAATGGCCATTCCAGTCAAAGCAAGATTACAAACAGATAAAAACATCACATGTTGTTCAGCAACACTAGGAAGATTTGTTGGCGTTCATCTTAAAGACAGAGAGATCCACTGTTGACATGGCCAGCACAGAGGCACAGCTAGTGGAGCTGCCATCTCACAGCTCCAGAGATCCAAACATAGACACCAGAACCAGGGGCCACAGTTTAAGAATAAGGAGTGAGCCATTTAGAACAGAGACGAGGAAACACTTTTTCTCACAGAGAGTTGTGAGTCTGTGGAATTCTCTGCCTCAGAGGGCGGTGGAGGCAGGTTCTCTGGATACTTTCAAGAGAGAGCTAGATAGGGCTCTTAAAAATAGCGGAGTCAGGGGATATGGGGAGAAGGCAGGAACGGGGTACTGATTGGGGATGATCAGCCATGATCACATTGAATTGCGGTGCTGGCTCGAAGGGCCGAATGGCCTACTCCTGCACCTATTGTCTATTGACACAAGATGCTGGAGTAACTCAGCGGGTTGGGCAGCAACTCTGGAGAAAAGGAATAGGTGCCGTTTCGGATCGAGATTCTTCTTCAGATCCAAGTTTGATCCCGGGGTGCTGTCTGTATGAGGTTTACACGTTCTCCCTGTTGACTACATGGATTCTGGTTTCTTCCCATATCTCAAAGGGGTGCAGGTCGGTAGGTTAAGCGACCTCTGGAAATAATTTCGTGTCGATTCTGGAGGAATTCAGTGGGAACAGCAAATAATAAAATTGGATTGATGTAAATGGATGCTTGAAGGTCAGCACAGGCTCGATGGGCTGAATGGCCTGTTTCCCAGCAGTGGCTCTATATGTAGGGACGGTGGGCTAGGACCCTGCGCTGCTAGTACGTATTGGGATCTGACCATTCCTTCCATTTAACCATAATGAGAAGACAATTAGGAATAAGATCATTCTGATCCCATCCCATTCTCTTGTGTTGAGCATCATGTCACCTGTAAAACCCGGCGTGATGTTGTTACCCTTCATACCGGTCAGCTGATAAAATCACAGATGAAATAGACCAGAACAGTCTGTGATCTCAGTAAAGGCAGCTCGGAGATAATTACCCAACACGACGAACGATTCCCTCCACCGGGGGAGGGACAGGGAGCGGACACCATTAGACAAAGTCCCCTTGTAGCTGGAACTGTTGGGAATCTTCCGGACGAGGATCTTCCCTCCTCCATTGCTGATGACACCACTGCGGGAGACAAGGGCAGGTTAGTCATTCCCCCACATCCACCCTCCCTCCCTCTGTTATCTCCTCTTTTATAACCCTCTCAAGGGGCAGGAAAGCAACCCACAGGGGTTTACAGGACATGGAGGAAGGAACAACACATGTTGGTTTTTACCGAAGGTTGATACAGAATGTGGGAGTAACTCAGCGGGTCAGGCAGCATTACTGGAGAGAAGGGATAAGTGATGTTTTGGGTCGGAACCCTTCTTCAGACTGAATGATATGGAAACATAGAAACTAGGTGCAAGAGTAGGCCATTCGGCCCTTCGAGCCTGCACCGCCATTCAATATGATCATGGCTAATCATCCAACTCAGTATCCTGTACCTGCCTTCTCTCCATACTCCCTGATACCTTTAGCCACAAGGGCCACATCTAACTCCCTCTTAAATATAGCCAATGAACTGGCCTCAACTACATTCTGTGACAGAGAATTCCAGAGATTCACCACTCTGTGTGAAAAAATGTTTTTCTCATCTCGGTCCTAAAAGATTTCCACCTTTATCCTTAAACTGTGACCCCTTGTTCTGGACTTCCCCAACATCGGGAACAATCTTCCTGCATCTAGCCTGTCCAACCCCTTAAGAATTTTGTAAGTTTCTATAAGATCCCCCCTCAATCTTCTAAATTCTAGCGAGTACAAGCCGAGTCCATCCAGTCTTTCTTCATATGAAAGTCCTGACATCCAGGAATCAGTCTGGTGAACCTTCTCTATGGCAAGAATGTCCTTCCTCAGATTAGGAGGAACCCTTCTTCAGACTGAATGATATGGAAGGCCAGAACAAAACATTGACATTGGAGAAATCAGCGTTCATACCGCTGTTGCAAGTTGCCCAAGCAAAATAGAGGATGCTGTTCCTCCAGTTTACATGTGGACTCACTCTGACAGTGGAGGAGGTCCAGGATGGAAAGGGCAGTGTGGGAATGGGAAGGGGAGTTGGAATGTTTGGCAGCCGGGAGATGGTGGAGGCCAAGGCGGGCAGGGCGTGGGTGTGCAGCGTAATTATTGCAGGAGTCTGTTTGGCACAAAGTAAACGTCAGTGCAGTGGTCCAACGCCTTGTCAAACCAATACCTTCCATGTAGCATCTTAAAGGGGCGGTGAGGTGGACAGCTTTTGGGAAGGGAACCCGGAACTTTAGACAAAGAGAATTCAAGGCGCAACTATTGGTCACGGTGTGAGTCGTGAGCAAGAATTCAGGTCCTTGGAACCAAATATGGAAACGATCACATTCTCGAGTGTTGTTTTCACTCAAGCTGTGATGCACCCCGACAGTACACTCTCTGTGATAAAGGGTGAACCAGTGGATATGATATATCTGGCTTTTCTAAATGCTTTTGGTTGGGTCCCACATCAGTGAGTCATTCAAAACAGATGTTGATAGATTGCTGAGCATTTGGGGAACCAAGGGATAGGAGGAGAGGGTAGGAAGGTGGGGCTGAAGGAAACCAACCAGTATCGTGCTGAAGAGCAGAGCAGGCTCAATGGGCTGAATGGCCTACTCCTGTCCTCCAGCCAGCACCAACATGGCCCCTGTCAGTTTGCTTCCTCCGGCTTGTATCCTAGCACAAACATTCCCTCCAAGCGCCCCACTCCTCTAACTCCTCTAAAACACAAAACACATTTGAATTCTAACTGTTCCTTCTTCTTGTGAAGTGTCTTCAATCAAAAATATGAAGTCTGTTTCTTTCTCCACAGATGCTACCTGACTCGTTTCTAACTCACATCACAAGACACAGCAGAGTGGTGAAAGTGAGAGGGCACAAAGGCATGGGGTGAATAGCGAAAGGGAGCAAGAGAAGGGGGGGGGGGGGGAGAGAGAGGGGGGTTAGAGAAAGGAGGTGAAGGAAAAAGGAAGGAAATGAAGAGATAAAGAAAAAGGGAGAGAGGATAGAGAAGGGGGAAGAGTACGTAGTGAAATTGGCAGCGGGGTAAAAGAATGAGCATAGAAACATAGAAAATAGGTGCAGGAGGAGGCCATTCAGCCCTTCAAGCCAGCACCGCCATTCATTGTGATCATGGCTGATCGTCCCCTATCAATAACCCGTGCATGCCTTCTCCCCATATCCCTTGACTCCACCAGCCCCTAGAGCTCTATCTAACTCTCTCTTAAATCCATCCAGTGACTTGGCCTCCACTGCCCACTGTGGCAGGGAATTCCATAAATTCACAACTCTGGGTGAAAACGTCTCACCTCAGTCTTAAATGGCCTCCCCTTTATTCTAAGACTGTAGCCCCTGGTTCTGGACTCGCCCAACATTGGGAACATTTTTCCTGTATCTAGCCTATCCAGTCCTTTTATAATTTTATATGTTTCTATAAGATACCCCCTCATCCTTCTAAGCTCCAGTGAATACAAGCCTAGTCTTTTCAATCTTTCCTCATATGACAGTCCGGCCATCCCAGGGATCAATCTCGCTGCACTGCCTCAATCACAAGGATGTCCTTCCTCAAATTAGGAGCCTAGTGAGCGAGAGAGAGGGGAGGAAGGGAAGAGAGAAAGAGACAGTGAGAGAGAGAAGAGGAAGGAATAGAGAAAGACAGGCAGAGAACGGAGAGGGGAGAGGGAGAGGATAGATGAGCAGGAAAAAGAGAGAACAAAAAGACTTAGTACAAGACAGCCACTCAGTCCCCAACCTCCCCTCAGTTAATGTCCCTTTCTCACCTGATCCCCTCTCCTGACACTCATTGCTCTCTGCCTTGAGCAGAATTTTACTTCGGAGTCACGTGAGTGACTTCGTGAAGAACCCCGCCTACGGCGCATGCGTGTCATATCGCATACACGCATTGAACGTGTCGGACCTGGGGAGGACGTCCCCTTGAACGGGAGAGTTAACAAGCCGGTCGACGGCAGGTAAGTGATTCTGCATTTTCACCGTTTTTTAGGAATGGATAGAGGACGCAGAAAGGCTGTGAAGAAGCTGCAGGATGTCGGCGGTAAAGGTGCCGGGGACCCGCAGCAGCAGCCGACGGCACAGGCAGTTTGCGTTGAGCCAGCTGTGCCAGATTCAAACCCCGCGCCGGGAAAAACTAATTCTAGACCGGGCGGGAAGGCGAAACGCAAAACGAACCGCTGGGAAAGTGAGCCCGAAAAATCGCCGGTAAATACTTACTTGTATAGCAGTGATGATGACCAGCTGCAGGGCATAGAGCAGCCGGCAGCGATCGCATCTGCAGAGCTCGGAAAACAGTACGAGTGGCTGCAGCATGTGGGGCCGTCATCTATCTGTTTGGAGGAGTACCGGGACGGCGAAAAACGGCGTTTGCAGCGGCCGGGAGCAACCAGAGCCGGTAGGCATGGCGACGAGTTGCGATTTAAACCGCGTGCGACTAGTGCCCGAGGGCACGAAAGTCGGCAGGAGCGGTGGGCTAAAAAGAAACACCCGCGAGCGACTAGTGCGGGAGAGCACGAAAGTCGGCTGGAGCGGTTGTGGGAGGAACATCTCCATAGTGTCAGGCTCCAGAAAATGGATAAAAGCCGCACACATACAGGTGTAAGTCCCTCAGAGCATGGCCAGAAAAGGCTGCTGGACATATCATCCTCATCTGAAGAGGGTGTTCAAGGGCTGCCTGACTCGGACTCTGAACAAGAGTCAGAGCCACGTTCCCATATGGAGGATGAGGGAACACAGTTGCTGGACATGGTGCACACATATTTCCAGCAAGAAGAAACTGGAAAAGACCTAGAGGCCAGGATGGCGGCCAGCATTGATTATATGACGACCCATCACCTCAAAACTGATACCTTAGCTGAGGTATGGGCAAGACATTTACCTCCGCGAAATTGTGCGGCTCTGAATGTACCCAAGGTGAACCGAAGCATTTGGAGACACGTGGGGCAGGATATTCGGAGTCTGGATATAAAAATACAGAATGCTAGTAAAGGACTCTCGGCGGGTATAACAGCTTTGGCCCGTAGGCTGGAAAATGTGGATATGTCCAATGACATGAAAGACGCTTTAGCACTGTTTTGCAATGTTCAATTTGAACTGAACAACATCAGGAAAGGGGCTATTCAGCCAACGTTAGACCCAAAATTTGCAATCCTGTGCAAACAGAAAGCCATAAAACCTCAAAATTTGTTGTTTGGGGGTGACCTATCAAAACAGGTCAAAGATTTGGAGGAAGAGGCCAAAACGTTGGGCCTAATAAAAGCGACCAAAGGATATGTCGGAAAACGGTATCATCCTTATGGGACGACTAAAAAAGCAAGTACTAGTATGTATAGTACGAAAAATTGGAGAGAGGCCAGAGGAAACCAGCAACAGCGTCCTTTTTTAGGGGTTGGCCCGGGACGCCCACAATGGAAAATGCGGAAGCCTCCACTTCAACATTTACCCCACTTTCAACCTCAAGGCCCTCCGCAACCTCGGTTAAGACCAAGAAAGTAACACCACCGATAACCATGGAGGTAGGTGGGTCTGTGCCTCAAAAATTAATAAGGAGCACAGAACTTGGAGGGAGGTTGCAATTTCATTTGGAAGCATGGTGTAAGTTAACTGTGGATAGGTATATCCTTAGCAGTATTAAGGGATATCTTATAGAGTTTATACACATACAAGAACCTCCAGTACAACATACACCGGACAGAACTTATATGCTTACCAAATTAGACAGAGCTAAAGCAAAAATTGAAATACAAAGGTTGTTCACGAAAGGAGTAATTGAAAAAACCAAACATGAACAACAGGAATTTGTCTCAAATATATTCATTAGACATAAGAAAGATGGGGGTTGCCGGATAATTATTGATTTATCAACACTTAATAAGTTTGTACAATATGCTCATTTTAAAATGGATACTTTTAGTACTGCTACAGAGCTAGTGTCGGCAGGCTACTTTATGGCAAGTATTGATCTGCAAGATGCTTACTATACGGTACCCATCAGAGAAGAACACAGACGGGTTTTGAAATTTAATTGGATGGGTCAGCTTTGGCAATACAAGGCGCTACCAAACGGGCTAACGTCAGCCCCTAGATTATTCACAAAAATTCTTAAACCAGCTTTGGCATTTCTTAGACAACAAAACTATAGAGTGATGGCATATTTGGATGATATCTTGATTGTGGGGAAAACTTATGAATTGGCTAGTAGAGCAGTGGTTGCCACAAGAAAATTGATGGAACAGCTGGGATTCATTATCCATCCAATTAAGTCAAGATTAACACCTGCAACTAATATTGATTACTTGGGGTTCACTATTAACACACTTGATATGTTAGTGACTTTACCTATAGGGAAAGCCACTGAGTTCCAAGAGGATTGCACAGAGCTTATTAATACCGTTAAACCATCCATTAGACGGGTAGCCAGGATTATTGGGAAAATTATAGCCACGTTTCCTGCCATTCAATTTGGACAAACAGATGCCAGTGCACTGGGTTGGGGAGCAACGGATACCATCTCGAGCTCTGGAGGGAGATGGAATATACAGGAAACTAACCTACTTACCACAAAGGGTATAAATTACTTAGAAATGTTGAGTGCTTTTTATGGTTTAAAATCTTATTGCTCGGGAATGATTAACCAGCATGTTAGATTGCAGATAGACAATACCACGGGGGTGGCATATATAAATCATATGGGTGGAAATATATCAATATCCTGTGATGAATTGGCAAACCATATTTGGGAATGGTGTATCCAAAGGAATATTTGGTTATCGGCTACGTATCTACCAGGGATACTTAATTCAGTGGCAGACGCCAGGTCACGAAAATTTAATGAAAATACGGAATGGATGTTAGACAGAAAGATATTTTCTGATATCACAGCAAAGTACGGAAGGCCGGATATTGATCTTTTTGCATCCAGGTTAAATCATCAGTTACCTAGGTATATATCATGGGAACCAGATCCTGAGGCAGAAGCTACAGATGCTTTCTCTTTGCACTGGGGGAAATGGTTCATTTATGCATTTCCTCCTTTCTGCCTCATCAATCGGGTACTACGGAAAATTCAGCTAGACTCGGCATCTGGGATTCTCATAGTACCTGATTGGCCTACCCAACCATGGTTCTCGGTGCTGCAGGATTTGGTGCTTACACCATATATTACTTTAAAACATAGTCCTCAGTTGCTGGTGCATCCGGTGACTGGGGACAGCCATCCTTGCCATAATTATCTAAATTTATTGGTTTGTAGACTCTGAAGGAACCATTTCGGCATATGGGTTTATCTGATAGAACTGTGGACATGATCACAGCAGCACAGAGACTTTCCACTCAAAAACAATATTTATGTCATGTCAAGAAATGGACTAAATACTGCCTGGACAACAATCTAGACCACAGAAAGGTGGATATTCCAGCTGTCCTAGAATTCCTCACAAGCCTGCACTTTGAAGGACTCAGTTACAGCACGGTCAATAGTGCTAGGAGTGCCTTGTCCAGTTATTTATGGGAAGGCACAGAAAGACAGGGTGTCGGCTCACATCCTCTAGTAATAAAACTGCTACGAGGCATCTTTAACACTAACCCACCAAGGGCTAGATATAGCCAAATCTGGGATGTGAGCGTAGTCCTAAAAATGTTACGGAATTGGTCACCGGCTACGGCATTACCGCTAAACTATCTAACTATGAAAATGGTTATGCTTATGGCGCTGGTCACAGCGCAAAGGGTCCAGTCATTACAGAAGTTAAGATTGGATAACTTGACGGAGGCGACAGGAAGGCTGATTTTCGTGATCCAGGGCCTTATTAAGCAAAATAGACCAGGATCAGCGGGTCAGGTGATAGAGTTCATAGCCTATCCACAGGATGAACGTCTCTGTGTAGTAAAACACATCATGTTATATATGGACAGAACGAAGGCTATCAGAGGCAATGAAAAGGCTCTTTTAATTAGCCATAAGAAGCCATACCATAAAGTCTCGACTCAGACCATTTCACGGTGGCTGAGATATTGCTTAGTTCAGGCAGGAGTGGACACTAATGTATTCAAATCTCACTCCACCAGGGCTGCATCTACATCAGCAGCTAATCGCCTGGAGGTACCGATGGACAATATCCTCAGAACTGCAGGATGGTCATCAGAGAAAACGTTTCGCACATATTACAACAAACCAGTTAGAAAAGAAGAAACGTTTTCGGGCAAAATTTTGAGTTCTATTTAATTTACACCTGAAGCTTATAAGGTTTATAAATTGATTTAATAAATATTATTTACAATTTTTGCTTAAAAATGTTGGTATCATTGTATTTTTTTTTTAAATACCAGTAACAATTTCTCCCAAACTACCAAGGCAGTTGTGAAGATTGGACTCGTTCCACGGCATGAGGTCACAGAGCTTTGAAGTCTTCACGAAGTCACTCACGTGACTCCGAAGTAAAATAGTAAGATTAAACGAGAACTTACCAGTTTGAAGTTTGATCTTTATTTTATGAGGAGGAACGTTGAGGGAATACGTGCCCTCCGCTCCCACCCTTATATGGTCATATCTTAAACTGGTATCTCTTTAATAATCTTACTATCTTAGGTCATTATTTTCTATCTGTGACCTCACACCGCTGCTTTGAAGAATGACACGCATGCGCCGTAGGCGGGGTTCTTCACGTATTCCCTCAACGTTCCTCCTCATAAAATAAAGATCAAACTTCAAACTGGTAAGTTCTCGTTTAATCTTACTATTAATGACGGGTCCTCCACAGCTTGGAGTAGCTCGCTACCCACCAGGAGAACATAAGCAATCTCTCACCTCAGTCCCACACCCGAGACGGTGCTCCTCGTGTTACAAAACACAGCGTCCACCGCATCCCCACCCCTCGCAATCCTCTTCACCTCCCGCCTGTCATCGCCGCCTGTGCTGGCTCAGTACTGCTCCTGTCTGCTCTATCGTTCCCAAACCTCCCACCCCAAGGACCAGCCCAGAGAATTGAGACAGCACGGGAACCCAGGGCCGAGTGGTCTCCCCGTAGCTGGTTCCCAGTGAATTGGGGTGCAGGCGGATGCCAGGTGGTGCTGGGCAGGAGAGAGTGGAGTTGGAGGGAGAGCGAGCGGCTGACCTGTGGATGGCAGCCACGCAGACGCTGGAGACAGAGGCGTAGATATCGGTGCCCCACACTGCCTGTTTGGTGCCCGTACACCCGGGCGGGCATCGCGCCACGAACTCCGACACCTTCACCTTGGCCGCTCGGATATCACAGTCTATCTGAGGCACCGCTGCAGCAAACAACACAAGTGGTGGTCAACATCGCGGTAATAAAGACAGGGAAACTGTTAGAGATAGTCACAGGAATCGGTTCCACCCAGGGCACCATCTCCCCTGTCTGAACAGCCCCCCAGCCCTGAACAGCCCCCCAGCCCTGAACAGCCCCCCAGCCCTGAACAGCCCCCCAGCCCGGGACGGTCCCATCCCTGGATCGGCGCCAGCTCAGAATTCGTCTGGGCCAAACAGCCGTCCGAGGGTCAAGCCGTCCTGGCACAATATCGGACTCTACATCAGACCTCCTCCGCTCTAGAGTCCCTCGCTATCTCCCGAGTACCACCCCGCGCCCACAGTTAGCCGGCGCCGGGCTCATCGCTTTGTGCAGTGTTTGGTCCGGGTGCTGCCGACACCTTCCACCTACATGGTCTTTTTTTCCTCCGCTCCTTCCCGCTCACACCGGCGGCCAGGGTCAGCAGCAGGGCTGTGAAGAGGAGACAGAGAGAGAAGCGGTGGTCAACACAAGCCATGCTTGGGAAAGAGGACGGAACACAAGCTGCTCAGCACACCAGGGAGAACATACCCGCTCCCTCAGCGGTTGCAACCAGCTGGGTGTACATGGTGTGTTTAAAGGGAATGTGGAGTTTGATGAGAGTGCAGGAAACAGATCTTACTGAGCTTTGGAGCATGCAGCGATTATTCAATGGACGCCTGCATGCACTAAACAATTGATATATGCACTGGAGCATGCAACAAACAATGGGTATATGCACTGGAGCATGAAATAAACAATGAGTATATGCACTGGAGCATGCAATAAACAATGAGTATATGCACTGGAGCATGCAATAAACACGGATGGACACCCATGATGACTGTAAAAGAATCCTGCGTCAGACTGGTTCAATAACACGGGTGTGAACATAGACGGGGCGATTGATCTTCAATCAGAGGGTGGTGAATCTGTGGGATTCATTGCCACAGAAGGCTGTGGAGGCCAAGTCAATGGATATTTTTAAGGCAGAGATAGATAGATTTGTGTTTAGTATAGGTGTCATGGGTTATGGGGAGAAGGCATGAGATTGGAGTTAGGAGGGAGAGATAGATTAGCCGTGATTGAATGGCGGAGTAGACTTGATGGGCCGAACGGCCTAATTCTGCTCCTATCACGTATGAACTTATTGTGACAGACACTCGGTTACATATGGGGCAATATGTCGGATACAGAGAAACTACACGGCACCTGCGCTCAGTATCACATCCCTTCAGCTACTGATCCATTCAAAGCAGAGGCAGGAGGGACGAGGCTCACTTACCGAGGGTGGAGGCTGTTGCAACAGAGAACCACATGGTGGGACTGGGGATGCGGCGCCGTTAGACTTCCGGCCAATTCACTTCACGAACAAGGCTTCTTCTGACCATGAGATGAAATAACGAGCAGTTATCCGAAATACTGAAAAAAATAAAATTCTGATTTGCAGCAGCATAACAGGCCTATAAATACAGATCATATATAATAGATAAAACATTGAATACATTATTAACCACAACACTGGTGCAATCAAACCCAAGTTCCTTAGTTCAATCAAAAATAGTACCTAGAAGTTCATAGTTGAGGTTAGTGGTTTGTAGTTCATGGCTGTTGAGAAGAAGCTATTCCTGAACCTGGTGACCAATGTTTTCAGACTCCTATACTTTCTTCCCGGTGGCAGGGGTGAAGAGAGCGTGGCCAGGGTGGTGTGGGTATTGATGATGCTGGCTGCCTTATTGAGGCAGCGCCTCCAGCAAATCCCTTCATTGGTGGGGAGGTCAGTATCCGTGATGGACCGGCTTAGGTCCACCACCACTCACTGTGTGTAGTCTTCCACATCCCCGGGCGCTGGAGATGCGGAACCAGGCTGTGATGCACCCAGTCGGCGTGCTCTCTAACGTACACCTATAGAGGTTTAAGAGAATATCCGCCCTCCGTCCCCACTCGCAACACTGGGTTGCGCCCGATCAGGTTCCTGGTGGAAGCTTCGTTTCAGCTCCAGGGAACAGGAGGGGAATGTGGCAGGACTGGAGTTGTGCCCCCTCGTGGACTGATGCTCCAGGTGCAGGGGCCAGGGTCAGTTGGAGTCACCTTGTACCACACCCGGGCAGAGTGTGCCAGCTATTTAGGGCACTGCCCATGGAGGAAACGCGGCGAGGCCGGCAACTTCAGGACAACGTGCATTAGTGGCAGTGTTTGAGTGAGTGATATGGCTCAGCTGCAACGTAGGTTGAGCGGCCGCTGACTCACAGTGCGGGAACCCCCGGTTCAATCCTGACCTCGGGTGCTGTCTGTGGCGAGTTACACTTTCTCACCCTGACCTCCGGTTTCCCCTCACATCCCAAAGACATGGTGTTTGTAGGTTAATTGTCCTCTGTAGATTGTTCCTAATCCTGGTGTGTATGGGGCGGATGTAAAAAGTGGGATGATTTAGAATTAGGTGAATGAACGAGTGATCTATGGTCAGCATGGACTTGGTGGGCCGAAGGGCCTGTTTCCATACTGTACCCTCAAATCAATCAATCAATCTCAATATATGTTTTACCTCAAGCCCGGAATGAGAGGGTGCAGGCAGGTTTAAATATCTACCAGACGATCTTGTGACAGAACAGCTCTTCCTCACTAATAAACCAGACACGGCAGCAGAGACTGAAGCCTTTGGGAGGGTGTTCAACTTTAGACGGAAGAGATGTGGATGTTATTGGTGAGCCGTGGCTGGAAGCCATCTTACAGGAGGTAGAGAACACAGAACTTGTTTTTGAAAGTGTAGAGAGAGTTAACTACATTGCGTTTTGGCTTGGTGGTGGTGGGGTCTATCTTATGTGGACTGTTTTTGTTGAGTGGGTCTCTTATTAAAGTTCGGGTGACCACAAAGAAACAAGCAAGACTGTCTGACTGTGTCTGGTGGGTGGGTCTAGAATAGTAAGATTAAACGAGAACTTACCAGTTTGAAGTTTGATCTTTATTTTATGAGGAGGAACGTTGAGGGACTACGTGAAGAACCCCGCCTACGGCGCATGCGTGTCATTCTTCAAAGCAGCGGTGTGAGGTCACAGATAGAAAATAATGACCTAAGATAGTAAGATTATTAAAGAGATACCAGTTTAAGATATGACCATATAAGGGTGGGAGCGGAGGGCACGTAGTCCCTCAACGTTCCTCCTCATAAAATAAAGATCAAACTTCAAACTGGTAAGTTCTCGTTTAATCTTACTATTTTACTTCGGAGTCACGTGAGTGACTTCGTGAAGACTTCAAAGCTCTGTGACCTCATGCCGTGGAACGAGTCCAATTTTCACAACTGCCTTGGTAGTTTGGGAGAAATTGTTACTGGTATTTAAAAAAAACACAATGATACCAACATTTTTAAGCAAAAATTGTAAATAATATTGATTAAATCAATTTATAAACCTTATAAGCTTCAGGTGTAAATTAAATAGAACTCAAAATTTTTCCCCGAAAACGTTTCTTCTTTCCTAACTGGTTTGTTGTAATATGTGCGAAACGTTTTCTCTGATGACCATCCTGCAGTTCTGAGGATATTGTCCATCGGTACCTCCAGGCGATTAGCTGCTGATGTAGATGCAGCCCTGGTGGAGTGAGATTTGAATACATTAGTGTCCACTCCTGCCTGAACTAAGCAATATCTCAGCCACCGTGAAATGGTCTGAGTCGAGACTTTATGGTATGGCTTCTTATGGCTAATTAAAAGAGCCTTTTCATTGCCTCTGATAGCCTTCGTTCTGTCCATATATAACATGATGTGTTTTACTACACAGAGACGTTCATCCTGTGGATAGGCTATGAACTCTATCACCTGACCCGCTGATCCTGGTCTATTGTGCTTAATAAGGCCCTGGATCACGAAAATCAGCCTTCCTGTCGCCTCCGTCAAGTTATCCAATCTTAACTTCTGTAATGACTGGACCCTTTGCGCTGTGACCAGCGCCATAAGCATAACCATTTTCATAGTTAGATAGTTTAGCGGTAATGCCGTAGCCGGTGACCAATTCCGTAACATTTTTTAGGACTACGCTCACATCCCAGATTTGGCTATATCTAGCCCTTGGTGGGTTAGTGTTAAAGATGCCTCGTAGCAGTTTTATTACTAGAGGATGTGAGCCGACACCCTGTCTTTCTGTGCCTTCCCATAAATAACTGGACAAGGCACTCCTAGCACTATTGACCGTGCTGTAACTGAGTCCTTCAAAGTGCAGGCTTGTGAGGAATTCTAGGACAGCTGGAATATCCACCTTTCTGTGGTCTAGATTGTTGTCCAGGCAGTATTTAGTCCATTTCTTGACATGACATAAATATTGTTTTTGAGTGGAAAGTCTCTGTGCTGCTGTGATCATGTCCACAGTTCTATCAGATAAACCCATATGCCGAAATGGTTCCTTCAGAGTCTACAACCCAATAAATTTAGATAATTATGGCAAGGATGGCTGTCCCCAGTCACCGGATGCACCAGCAACTGAGGACTATGTTTTAAAGTAATATATGGTGTAAGCACCAAATCCTGCAGCACCGAGAACCATGGTTGGGTAGGCCAATCAGGTACTATGAGAATCCCAGATGCCGAGTCTAGCTGAATTTTCCGTAGTACCCGATTGATGAGGCAGAAAGGAGGAAATGCATAAATGAACCATTTCCCCCAGTGCAAAGAGAATGCATCTGTAGCTTCTGCCTCAGGATCTGGTTCCCATGATATATACCTAGGTAACTGATGATTTAACCTGGATGCAAAAAGATCAATATCCGGCCTTCCGTACTTTGCTGTGATATCAGCAAATATCTTTCTGTCTAACATCCATTCCGTATTTTCATTAAATTTTCGTGACCTGGCGTCTGCCACTGAATTAAGTATCCCTGGTAGATACGTAGCCGATAACCAAATATTCCTTTGGATACACCATTCCCAAATATGGTTTGCCAATTCAGCACAGGATATTGATATATTTCCACCCATATGATTTATATATGCCACCACCGTGGTATTGTCTATCTGCAATCTAACATGCTGGTTAATCATTCCCGAGCAATAAGATTTTAAACCATAAAAAGCACTCAACATTTCTAAGTAATTTATACCCTTTGTGGTAAGTAGGTTAGTTTCCTGTATATTCCATCTCCCTCCAGAGCTCGAGATGGTATCCGTTGCTCCCCAACCCAGTGCACTGGCATCTGTTTGTAATACCACAGATGGGTTTGGAATAACTATTGGGTTGGAGCTATATATAACATTTTGTTCCCACCATTGTAGTTCTTTTATAGCTCTAATTGTTAGCTCCATAGGCCTATCAAAATGGCCTCTATTAATTTTTAGTGCTCTAATTTTTTCTCTTTGTAAATTTTGGTAATGCAATCGTCCAACTTGAATGGCAGGAAACGTGGCTATAATTTTCCCAATAATCCTGGCTACCCGTCTAATGGATGGTTTAACGGTATTAATAAGCTCTGTGCAATCCTTTTGGAACTCAGTGGCTTTCCCTATAGGTAAAGTCACTAACATATCAAGTGTGTTAATAGTGAACCCCAAGTAATCAATATTAGTTGCAGGTGTTAATCTTGACTTAATTGGATGGATAATGAATCCCAGCTGTTCCATCAATTTTCTTGTGGCAACCACTGCTCTACTAGCCAATTCATAAGTTTTCCCCACAATCAAGATATCCATTTTAAAATGAGCATATTGTACAAACTTATTAAGTGTTGATAAATCAATAATTATCCGGCAACCCCCATCTTTCTTATGTCTAATGAATATATTTGAGACAAATTCCTGTTGTTCATGTTTGGTTTTTTCAATTACTCCTTTCGTGAACAACCTTTGTATTTCAATTTTTGCTTTAGCTCTGTCTAATTTGGTAAGCATATAAGTTCTGTCCGGTGTATGTTGTACTGGAGGTTCTTGTATGTGTATAAACTCTATAAGATATCCCTTAATACTGCTAAGGATATACCTATCCACAGTTAACTTACACCATGCTTCCAAATGAAATTGCAACCTCCCTCCAAGTTCTGTGCTCCTTATTAATTTTTGAGGCACAGACCCACCTACCTCCATGGTTATCGGTGGTGTTACTTTCTTGGTCTTAACCGAGGTTGCGGAGGGCCTTGAGGTTGAAAGTGGGGTAAATGTTGAAGTGGAGGCTTCCGCATTTTCCATTGTGGGCGTCCCGGGCCAACCCCTAAAAAAGGACGCTGTTGCTGGTTTCCTCTGGCCTCTCTCCAATTTTTCGTACTATACATACTAGTACTTGCTTTTTTAGTCGTCCCATAAGGATGATACCGTTTTCCGACATATCCTTTGGTCGCTTTTATTAGGCCCAACGTTTTGGCCTCTTCCTCCAAATCTTTGACCTGTTTTGATAGGTCACCCCCAAACAACAAATTTTGAGGTTTTATGGCTTTCTGTTTGCACAGGATTGCAAATTTTGGGTCTAACGTTGGCTGAATAGCCCCTTTCCTGATGTTGTTCAGTTCAAATTGAACATTGCAAAACAGTGTAAAGCGTCTTTCATATCATTGGACATATGCACATTTTCCAGCGTACGGGCCAAAGCTGTTATACCCGCCGAGAGTCCTTTACTAGCATTCTGTATTTTTATATCCAGACTCCGAATATCCTGCCCCACGTGTCTCCAAATGCTTCGGTTCACCTTGGGTACATTCAGAGCCGCACAATTTCGCGGAGGTAAATGTCTTGCCCATACCTCAGCTAAGGTATCAGTTTTGAGGTGATGGGTCGTCATATAATCAATGCTGGCCGCCATCCTGGCCTCTAGGTCTTTTCCAGTTTCTTCTTGCTGGAAATATGTGTGCACCATGTCCAGCAACTGTGTTCCCTCATCCTCCATATGGGAACGTGGCTCTGACTCTTGTTCAGAGTCCGAGTCAGGCAGCCCTTGAACACCCTCTTCAGATGAGGATGATATGTCCAGCAGCCTTTTCTGGCCATGCTCTGAGGGACTTACACCTGTATGTGTGCGGCTTTTATCCATTTTCTGGAGCCTGACACTATGGAGATGTTCCTCCCACAAACCGCTCCAGCCGACTTTCGTGCTCTCCCGCACTAGTCGCTCGCGGGTGTTTCTTTTTAGCCCACCGCTCCTGCCGACTTTCGTGCCCTCGGGCACTAGTCGCACGCGGTTTAAATCGCAACTCGTCGCCATGCCTACCGGCTCTGGTTGCTCCCGGCCGCTGCAAACGCCGTTTTTCGCCGTCCCGGTACTCCTGCAAACAGATAGATGACGGCCCCACATGCTGCAGCCACTCGTACTGTTTTCCGAGCTCTGCAGATGCGATCGCTGCCGGCTGCTCTATGCCCTGCAGCTGGTCATCATCACTGCTATACAAGTAAGTATTTACCGGCGATTTTTCGGGCTCACTTTCCCAGCGGTTCGTTTTGCGGTTCGCCTTCCCGCCCGGTCTAGAATTAGTTTTTCCCGGCGCGGGGTTTGAATCTGGCACAGCTGGCTCAACGCAAACTGCCTGTGCCGTCGGCTGCTGCTGCGGGTCCCCGGCACCTTTACCGCCGACATCCTGCAGCTTCTTCACAGCCTTTCTGCGTCCTCTATCCATTCCTAAAAAACGGTGAAAATGCAGAATCACTTACCTGCCGTCGACCGGCTTGTTAACTCTCCCGTTCAAGGGGACGTTCTCCCCAGGTCCGACACGTTCAATGCGTGTATGCGATATGACACGCATGCGCCGTAGGCGGGGTTCTTCACGAAGTCACTCACGTGACTCCGAAGTAAAATGAGCCCTCAGTCAGAATAGATCACCGGTTTAAGGCGGAGTTAGTCATAGAGTGATACAGGCCCTTCGGCCTACTTCCCCACACCGGCCAACATGTCCCAGCTACACTAGTCCCACCTGCCTGCGTTTGGCCCTTTTCCCTCTGAACCTGTCCTATCCATGTACCTGCCGAATTGTTTCTTAAACGTTGCGATAGTCCCAGCCTCAAGTACCCCCTCCGGCAACTCGTTCCATACACCCACCACTTCTGAGGGAAGATAGACACAACAAGCTGGAGTAACAGCGGGACAGGCAGCATCTCTGGAGAGAAGGAATGGGTGACGTTTCGGGTCGAGACCCTTCTTCTGAGGGATTTGGGAATTCTCCGCCATTGAGAGCTGTGGAGGCGGTGGCATTGAATAGGTTCAGGATAAAATAAAGGAGTGATGTATGGTTCCCAATGAGTCCCGGGTTATGGGAAACCGGCAGGAATGTGAAGTTACAACGCGAATATGGACAGGTGGAGGGGAAAATCTCTTGCCCTGTATTTCGACGCTGTGACCTGTCGTCCCAGGCTCCCAGCCAGGGGTCATAGAATAGAATAGTTTCTTTATTGTCATTGTAACATGAACCATGTACAACGAAATTGTAAAATGTCAGCCAGTCAGTGCACCATTTAAACATTTCTAAAAGCTAACGATACATACAAGGTAAAATATTTAAAAAAAGATAAACAACTAAAATAAATATCATGAAAATAGCACGCATAAACACCCAGCCCTACATCCTTCTGTCGATTTCACAGTCTCTTATTATGTATCGCCCCTGCGTTCCTTGGCATCCTCCCCGTCTCAGCCTCCCAACTTGGTCTCGATTTGGGAAGATCTCTAAACTCCAGTGCAGCAAATCCTGTCGACCCGCTCCTTCCCCCACACGATAGTCCTGTCGTCCCAGGATCAAGTCTGACCAGCCTTCGCCGAACTCCCTTAATAGCAAGTAAATCCTGCTTTCTTAAATAAGTAGACCAAACCTCTGCACTGTACTCCAGGTGTGGTCTCACACCTGCTCACTGTACTTTATGGATAGTAGCCTTAAACCATAACTATGGGGATGACTGCATCTGGGCCACGTTCCAATGATTGCATTTTATTACTAGTAGTTTTGTTAATAATAACAGTTAAAATAATAATAATCAGTATATAATAAAAAACAATGAAATGCAATCATTGGAACGTGGCCCAGATGCAGCTGTAGTACCGCATGTGGGCAGCGTGTGGCGCATCATCCCACGGTTAACTTGGCAGCCAAGTTCAATAACTCAAACTCTCCCAATAACATTCTTGGCTGGAGGCAATTTCATTCCTGTCGGTACTAGATGGGTTTTTTTTTTTAATTTGCATTTCTCTAGCCGGTGTGGGTTTTTAATGGAAGTAATGTGCAGTGAAGAAAATAGGAGGGTGACTCTGCGAGCTGCTGTAACGGGTGTACATATAATACAGAGGCAGAAACACACACAGCTACAGAGAAACTTGCATGGGTGTACAGTACATCACACAGACACATCCAGCCAACGGACATCCTGATAACATGGGCAGGACAACGCAACAACAACATGCACAGAAAGCAGCATCAGGTGTACTGCATTTACAGATTAACGTGTTATTTATCTGATAACACTCACCGACTGGGTGTTAGCAGGAAGAAGCGGGCGATGCGAGAGAAGACTGACTCTTTCTGACACTCACAGTATCTATCTCAGAGGCGAACCCAGATGAACGGGGGCATTGAACAAGGTGGAGCGATGCTGGCGACGGTTCCGGCGCTCTGTCCCCAGGGAAGTGGCCGCATTCTCGCCGCAGGTCCCCGGCGCTGCAAGCACCCGAGCCCCGCTGAGCTCGGCTCGAATGACTGTCCCCGAGTGACGGGGAGGCAGAGCGGGATGAGGGGGCGCGGCTGAGTAAGGAGGGGCGGGCTACCGCGGCAATAAAACCTGCAGCACCGGAGGGGTCCGAATCCTTAGAGAAAGAGATAGAGAGTTCGTCTCACCATCTTATTACCCCTGTCCCACTTAAGAAACCTGAACGGAAACCCCTGGAGACTTTGCGCCCCACCCAAGGTTTCCGTGCGGTTCCCGGAGGTTTTTGTCAGTCTCCCAACCTCCTTCCACTATCTGCAACCTCCGGCAACCACCTGCAACCTCCGGGAACCGCACGGAAACCTTGGGTGGGGCGCAAAGTCTCCAGAGGTTTCCGTTCAGGTTGCGTAAGTGGGACAGGTTAGTTTTTAACAGTACCACCCCCCGTTTCAGAATCTCCCACAAAAGGAAATATTCGCCCTGCATTCTCAGGATCTTAGACGTTTTAATTAAATCCACGGTAGAAGGGGAAATCATGTTTGATTAGTCTATTGGGGTTCTTTGAAGAGGGAACAGGTGATCTATTATAAAGGGCAACGATGGATGTACAATTATCTAGACTTGCAGAAACCATTTGAAAAGGTGCCCCATCAAATATAACTGGAACATAAAAGCTTGTGGTGTCAGATGTAACATGGTATAGATAGATATGTAGGAGGGTTTACGCCGAGGATAGACACAAATTGCTGGAGTAATTCAGCAGGACAGTCAGGCAGCATCTCTGGCGAAAGGCAATAGTTGACGTTTCGGGTCGAGACCCTTCTTCAGACATCACTGACCAGTAGGAAACAGAGAGTGGGCATAAAAGGGTTGGCAAGGTGTGGCAAGCGGGGTGGGTGGAACAGCGTTCGACAACGCGCCCCCCATGTTTTAAACTTTGCACAAACGATGTGGACAAAGGCTCAGGATGCGCGGTTGGCAAATCTGCTGAAAACACCAAGGTACAGAGGATGTTACGTTGTGAAGAGGGCAGGGGAGAGGTTACAAAAGGCTGGCGTTTGTAGAAACTCCAAGATGCAGAGAATTCTAGGTGTGCTTGGACATGATCATTTACCGCGGGAAACGGGTCCTTCGGACCAACCTGTCCAAGACCACGCCGACCAAGATGCCCCATCTACCGCTGGTCCCATCTGCGTTTGGCTTAAATCCCACTAAACGTACTGTACGTACCTGAACTGATTCCTACATTTACATCAACACGTGGGGGACAATTTACAGTGGCCGATGAATTTAGCAACCTGGATCAGGGTCAGGGTTCACACGAAGCTGCACACCGGGTAAACCATGCAGTCACAGTGAGAATGGACAAACTCCACACAGATAACACTTGGTCAGGATCGATGGCCGGGTCTCCGGCGCTGTTTGGCAGCAACTCTTACCGCTGCGCCACTGGAGCTGCCCTTCTTATTTAGTATTTAAGGGAGGGGGTGAGTGCATTGGGAGCGGCTCAGACCAAAGCCCAGAATGGGCGAGGTCTCTAATGAGGAGAGATTGGACAGGCTCGGCTTGTACCTGCTGGAGCTTAGAAGAGTGAGAGTGGATTTAATTAATTGCTTAAGAAGGAACTGCAGATGCTGGAAAATCGAAGGTAGACAAAAGTGCTGGAGAAACTCAGCGGGTGCAGCAGCATCTATGGAGCGAAGGAAATAGGCAACGTTTCGGGCCGCCTGTTCCCTCTTCAAAGAACCCCAATAGACTAATCAAACATGATTTCCCCTTCACAAACCATGTTGACTTTGCCTGCTTGCCTTGAACTGATCTAAGTACCGGGACATCACATGTTAATCATAGCTTACAACATTTTCTAATGACTGGCGTTACGCCATTTGTTTCCGGCTTCATATCTCCCTCTATTCGAATACATAGAACCTTCCAGAGTCTATAAAAAATTGAACAGTGCATTAACTAGCTAGTAGAAACAGGACCCTCGCTAGAATTTAGAAGATTGAGGGGGGGGGGATCTTATAGAAACTTACAAAATTCTTAAGGGGTTGGACAGGCTAGACGCAGGAAGATTGTTCCCGATGTTGGGAAAGTCCAGAACAAGGGGGTCACAGTTTAAGGATAAGGGGGAAATCTTTTAGGACCGAGATGAGAAAAACATTTTTCACACAGAGAGTGGTGAATCTCTGGAATTCTCTGCCACAGAAGGTAGTTGAGGCCATTTCATTGGCTATATTTAAGAGGGAGTTAGATGTGGCCCTTGTGGCTAAAGGGATCAGGGGGTGTGGAGAGAAGGCAGGTACAGGATACTGTGTTGGATGATCAGCCATGATCATATTGAATGGCGGTGCAGACTCGAAGGGCCGAATAGCCTACTCCTGCACCTATTTTCTATGTTTCTATGTTTCTATGACCCGCTGGAAACACTCAGCAGGTCGGGCAGCATCTGTGGAGAGACATACAATGTCAAAGACTGCTCAGCAGAACTGAGAGAGAAAGCAATGTTTCCTATTTTAGGTTTAAGAAGGAACTGCAGATGCTGGAAAATCGAAGGTAGACAAAAATGCTGGAGAAACTCAGCGGGTGAGGCAGCATCTATGGAGCGAAGGAGGTTTGACTTTTTTAGGTAACCGCTCTCCTCCTTCCTCTTATCGACCCCGCCACACGAGGCAGCCCTGAGACATCCAGTAGGTCCTCCCGATGCCTATATCTGAAAGCTACATAGTACATCAATCCATTTCTTTCCCCGAGACCTTTCCACAAACAGTAGAAAACCGCGCCTGGTTGTCGACCATAGCATTTAGTTTGACCCTCTTTCACCGGAGTAGTAGAAATAGTCCAAGCTAAGTGTGAGAGTAATGCATGTGATTTAAATAGTGGTTGGCGTGCCTCTCCGCACCAAATAACAACTTGGATCTACATACATTCATTTAGCATTCAGTCCTTCAATTAAATCTATAAATGTCATCTCCACTGCTCAATCCATGGGATGGCAAATAGCGTAACAGGTAGAGAGCTGCTGTCTCAGCGCCAGACGCCCAGGTTCAATGCCCCCCCCCGCTCCCCTCCCCCCCGGTGTTGTCTGTGTGAAGTTCGCATGCTCTCCCTGTGCCCAGCTTGACAATTACAAGTGTTAATGATTGCTTTATTTCCTGTTGTGTTTGAAAATGAGCACGTTTTGTAGAGGGAACCTGTGCCAGGTTGGAAGCAGAGGTTGTTTCAAGGGACAGCGGTGCAGCTGGTGGAGCTGCTGCCACAGCGCCAGAGACCTGGGTCGATCCTAACCTGGCACTGTGTGGAATGTGTACGTTCGCCTTGTGACCGCACAGGGCTGCTCCGGGCATTCCGGTTTCCTCCCATGTCCCAAAAACATGTTGGTGGGTATGTTAATCAATAAATTGCCCGTAGTGTGTAGGTGAGTGGTGGAATCTGGGTGGAGGGTGGAAGTTTAAGATGATGGAAATGTAGGACAATGGGTGACAGAAAAAATAGTGAGGGAATGGGATGGTCCTTAGCTTAGACTGGATGGGGCAATGGACTCATCTTTTAGCTTAGTTTAGAGATACAGCGCGGAAACAGGCCCTTCGGCCCAACGACCAGTGACTCCCGTACACTAGCACTATCCTACTCACACTATCCTACTCACTACAGACAATTTACAAGTCTTTCCGAGGCCAGATTAGCCTACAACCCTGTACGTTACTGGGGTGTGGGAGGAAACCGCAGCACCCGGAGAAAACCCACGCGGTCACAGGGGGAACGTACAAACTCCGCACAGACAGCACCCGTAGTCAGGACCGAACCCGGGTCTCCGGAGGTTGCAGGTGGTTGCCGGAGGTTGCAGGTAGTGAAAGCAGGTAGGGAGACTGACAAAAACTTCAGGGAACCTCCGGGAACCGCACGGAAACCTTGGGTGGGGCGCAAAGTCTCCAGAGGTTTCCGTTCAAGTTTCCTAAGTGGGACAGGGGCACTTTAAGGCAGCAACTCTACCGCTGCACCTCCCTCCGTACTGCCCCAGCCTGAGATGACCTCACCATTCTCCCCTCCTATACTCCAGGGAGCTTGCTGTGCCCTAATCGCCTTGGCAGTTTCGTGACGGGAGAAATACTTCATCGCCTGCAAAGCATGACGTGACGGCTTGGTGCTTCTGAAGGGAGGGCAGGTTAATACAAGTCTTGCTGCATTCAAATACACCAGCAGATTTTGATTCACAATTGTATTTATCAATGCTTCTGTGTAGTGTGATTGAGCAGAGATTGTTCTGTTGTTGGAATCAAATGTCAAAGATATGCAAAGATAAGGTGGTCATGACCTTGGAATGATTCCATGTTTCTCTCGCTGCAGAAGGCCACAAGGCACACTCATCCCCCGGGTTAGGACATTTCCCGGTGAGAGTATCACTCACGACCATTCAATCCCTGTCATGAAAGACCAGACCATTTTATTTAGCTAAGAGATACAACATGGAAAGAGGCCATTTGGCCCACACCACGCCAACCACCAACCATCTGTTGACACAAGTTCTATGCTATCCCACATTCGCAGCTACAAGACATTTGGGAGGGCACATTGGCAGTATTGTACTCAGTTTCGTAACCTTGATAAGGGAATATTTGCGCGCATGTTGCCAGGACTCAAAGTCCTGAGCTGTAGGAAGAGGTTGAGCAGGATAAGACTTTATTCCTTGTAGCACAGGAAAATGAGGGGTGATCTTAGAAACATAGAAACATAGAAACATAGAAAATAGGTGCAGGAGTAGGCCATTCGGCCCTTCGAGCCTGCACCGCCATTCAATATGATCATGGCTGATCATCCAACTCAGTATCCTGTACCTGCCTTCTCTCCATACCCCCTGATCCCTTTAGCCACAAGGGCCACATCTAACTCCCTCTTAAATATAGCCATTGAACTGGCCTCAACTATATTCTGTGGCAGAGAATTCCACAGATTCACCACTCTCTGTGTGAAAAATGTTTTTCTCATCTCGGTCCTAAAAGATTTCCCCCTTATCCTTAAACTGTGACCCCTTGTCCTGGACTTCCCCAACATCGGGAACAATCTTCCTGCATCTAGCCTGTCCAAGCCCTCAAGAATTTTGTAAGTTTCTATAAGATCCCCCCTCAATCTTCTAAATTCTAGCGAGTACAAGCCGAGTCTATCCAGTCTTTCTTCATATGAAAGTCCTGACATCCCAGTAATCAGTCTAGTGAACCTTCTCTGTACACCCTCTATGGCAAGAATGTCTTTCCTCAGATTTGGAGACCAAAACTGTACACAATACTCCAGGTGTGATCTCACCAATACCCTGTACAACTGCAGTAGAACCTCCCTGCTCCTATAATCAAATCCTTTTGCTATGAATGTTAACATACCATTCGCTTTCTTCACTGCCTGCTGCACCTGCATGCCTACTTTCAATGACTGGTGTACCATGACACCCAGGTCTCGTTGCATCTCCCCTTTTCCTAATCGGCCACCATTTAGATAACAGTCTGCTTTCCTGTTTTTGCCACCAAAGTGGATAACCTCACATTTATCCACATTATACTGCATCTGCCATGCATTTGCCCACTCACCCAGCCTATCCAAGTCACTTTGCATCCTCCTAGCATCCTCCTCACAGCTAACACTGCCCCCCAGCTTCGTGTCATCCACAAACTTGGAGATCTTGCATTCATTTCCCTCTTCCAAATCATTAATATATATTGTAAATAGCTGGGGTCCCAGCACTGAGCCTTGCGGTATCCCACTAGTCACTGCCTGCCATTCTGAAAAGGACCCGTTTACTCCTACTCTTTGCTTCCTGTTTGCCAGCCAGTTCTCTATCCACATCAATACTGAACCCCCAATACCGTGTGCTTTAAGTTTGTATACTAATCTCTTATGTGGGACCTTGTCGAAAGCCTTCTGAAAGTCCAGATATAACACATCCACTGGTTCTCCCTTATCCACTCTACTGGTTACATCCTCAAAAAATTCTATAAGATTCGTCAGACATGATTTACCTTTCGTAAATCCATGCTGACTTTGTCCAATGATTTCACCACTTTCCAAATGTGCTGCTATCCCATCTTTAATAACTGACTCTAGCAGTTTCCCCACTACCGATGTTAGACTAACTGGTCTGTAATTCCCCGTTTTCTCCCTCCCTCCCTTTTTAAAAAGTGGGGTTACATTAGCTACCCTCCAATCCTCAGGAACTACTCCAGAATCTAAAGAGTTTTGAAAAATTATCACTAATGCATCCACTATTTCTGGGGCTACTTCCTTAAGTACCCTGGGATGCAGCCTATCCGGCCCTGGGGATTTATTGGCCTTTAATCCATTCAATTTACCTAACACCAGTTCCCGGCTGACCTGGATTTCACTCAGTTCCTCCATATCATTTGACCCGCGGTCCCCTGCTATTTCCGGCAGATTATTTACGTCTTCGTTAGTGAAGACGGAACCAAACTAGTTATTCAATTGGTCTGCCATGTCCTTGTTCCCCATGATCAATTCACCTGTTTCTGACTGCAAGGGAGCTACATTTGTTTTAACTAATCTCTTTCTCTTCACATATCTATAAAAACTTTTGCAGTCAGTTTTTATGTTCCCTGCCAGTTTTCTTTTATAATCTATTTTCCCTTTCCTAATTAAGCCCTTTGTCCTCCTTTGCTGGACTCTGAATTTCTCCGAGTCCTCTGGTAGGCTGCTTTTTCTGGCTAATTTGTACACTTCATCTTTTGTTTTGATACTATCCCTGATTTCTCTTGCTATCCATGGATGCACTACCTTCCCTGATTTATTCTTTTGCCAAAGTGGGATGAACAATTGTTGTAGTTCATCCATGCAATCTTTAAATGCCTTCCATTGCATATCCACCGTCAACCCTTTAAGAATCAATTGCCAGTCAATCTTGGCCAATTCACGTCTCATACCCTCAAAGTTACCTTTCTTCAAGTTCAGAACCCTTGTTTCTGAATTAACAACGTCACTCTCCATCCTAATGAAGAACTCAACCATATTATGGTCACTCTTGCCCAAGGGGGCACGCACAACAAAACTGCAAACTCGTTGGTTCCTCTACATGTTGGTTTAGAAAACTATCCCGCGTACATTCCAAAAAATCCTCTCGTCAGCACCCCTGCCAATTTGATTCACCCAATCTATATGTAGATTGAAGTCACCCATTATAACCGTTTTACCTTTGTTGCACACATTTCTAATTTCCTGTTTGATGCCATCCCCAACTTCACTACTACTGTTAGGTGGCCTGTACACAACTCCCACTGGCATTTTCTACAGAGTTGTATAAGATCATGAGAGGAATAGCAAGGGTAAATGCACACACAATCTTTTACATAGAGTAGGGGAATCAAGAACCAGAGGACATAGGTTTAAGGCGAGAGGGGAAAGATTTATTAGCATTTAATAATTGTCCCCAGTGTGTAGGATGAAGTCAGGGCCAAGGAGCTGTGTGATGAATGGGGTAATATTAAGCAGAATGTGGCCTGAGGGATTTTCAGTTAATAAAGTTAAATCAGGCGAAAAAGTCACAGTTATAGAGTCATGAAGACCCAGCACAGAAACAGGCCCTGGAGCCCACCGAGTACACGCCGACATCAACCACTCATTGACACTAATCCCACAATAATCCCATTTTCTATTCTCCACATTCTCATCAACTCCCTCCACATTCTTCCACTCATCTAGTTTGATGAATTTCAAGCAGGTTCATTTGTCACACGCACCAGGTACGAACAGGAACAATGAAAGTCTTACTTGCTGCAGCTTTACAGGCATAATTAGATACAAAAAATGATGAATATAATTTTGAAATTATCTTATTCTAAGGAAACCAGACCATGATGGTGCAAACCCCCCCCCCCCCCCCCCCCCCCCCAATGTAGGTGGAGCAACCATAGTTGTACAAAGTCGATAGTGGTCGGTGCTGTGGGAGGGTTGTGGAGTCATCGAATCGTACAGCATGGAAATAGGCCCTTTGGCCCAACTTGCCCATACTGCCCAACATGTCCCATCTACACTCTTCCACTCCCACCGGCCTGCATTTGGCCCATATCGCTCCAAGCCTATCCTATCCATGTACCTGTCTAAATGATTCTTAAATGTTGCAATAGTACCTACCTCAACTACCTCCTCCGGCACCTCGTTCTGTACACCCACCACCCTTTGGTTAGGGTTGTGCGGGGTGGTTCCAGAACCAGATGGTTGTTGGGGAAAAAGCTGCTCTTGAACGTGGAGGTAACAGTTCTCAACTGGATTACTAGTTAAGAGTGCCTCTCTACACTCAATACCATTTGAAAAGGCTTCTCCTCTGCTTGAATGCACTGCATATTACTCTTCCAGCAGTTTGTTTTTAACTCAGTAAACAATCCTCTCTGGAAGAATGATCAAAGTACAATATAATTTTATATTGAATAAAGCTCCTAAATTACATAAATCAGTATAGGACAAGGTTTTGATAAAGTACAATGTGAATTAAATTAAAAAGTAGGACAGTCGATTAACAATGACAAACATTTAACAAATAATTGGATAATCTTAATATACCGTCCATGGTGAAATAGACACTCTATATTGGTGTTGGGGGTTATGGGGAGAAGGCAGGAGAATGGGGTTAAGTGGGGGAGATAGATCAGCCATGATTGAATGGCAGAGTAGACTTGATGGGCCGAGTGGCCGAATTCTGCTCCCTATCACTTATGACCATATGAACTCTCTTGGATAAATTACCACCCTGTTGCCAACCAAAGTGATCAAAGATAATACCAGATCAAAAGCAGCTTAAAGTACTGAGTACAGAAAGACATTCTTGCCATAGAGGGAGTACAGAGAAGGTTCACCAGACTGATTCCTGGGATGTCAGGACTTTCATATGAAGAAAGACTGGATAGACTCGGCTTGTACTCGCTAGAATTTAGAAGATTGAGGGGGGATCTTATAGAAACTTACAAAATTCTTAAGGGGTTGGACAGGCTAGATGCAGGAAGATTGTTCCCGATGTTGGGGAAGTCCAGAACAAGGGGTCACAGTTTTAGGATAAGGGGAAAGTCTTTTAGGACCGAGATGAGAAAAAAAAAATTCACACAGAGAGTGGTGAATCTAATTCTCTGCCACAGAAGGTAGTTGAGGCCAGTTCATTGGCTATATTTAAGAGGGAGTTAGATGTGGCCCTTGTGGCTAAAGGGATCAGGGGGTATGGAGAGAAGGCAGGTACAGGATACTGAGTTGGATGATCAGCCATGATCATATTGAAAGGTGGTGCAGGCTCGAAGGGCCGAATGTCCTACTCCTGCACCTATTTTCTATGTTTCTATGTTTCTATGTTTCTATTAAAATGTTGGGAGATATTGTAAGCCTTAGGACTGAGAGTTTTTTAGAATCAGCAAAAGATTAACAAAAAGGGAAAAAAAAAATCATATGAGTTAAGCAGGGAATGGTAAATCAGACAATGAGGGCTGTGTAAGAGAGGGGAACATTATTCCCTTGCCATGTATCTGTACACTGTGGTTGGCTCGACTGTAATCATGTATTGCCTTTCTGCTGACTGGATAACAACAAAAGCTTTTCTCTGTACCTCAGTACACGTGACAAAAAACTAAACTGATCCACCCTGATCTGCAAGAATAGAAAACAAGTAAATGAGGGAACATGCAGAAGAAGAGGGCCTATAATAGGATAACATCATTGCCCTGAACATGAAAGAAATATTGTTAATTTAGTTTTTATCTGCGTTAACAGTGGAAGGCACAAAAAAACATACCAGGAATCATTGGGAACCAAATATTTAACAGGAGTGAATAACTTAATGTAACACAGCCATCGAACTGTAGAGTTACAGCATGGAAACAGACCCTTCCATCTGACTCACCAATGCTGATCAAGCTGCCTAGGTGAGCTTGTCTCAATCTCCTGTGTTTGCTCAGTAAATAAAAATTACTGGAGAAAGTAAGAGAAATAAAAGCTAGGAAAACCTTTGAAGCCAACAGCTAATTTTGTTGGGATTCTCAAAGAAGAAGCTGAACCAATAGTTAATGGCTGTAAAATTCCTAAATGTCCAAGATTGTGGAACGAATCCAGTGCATTTAAAGATAACAAAACATAAGACAACTATTAATGAGAAGGGCTAGACAGATCATCGGCTACAACAGACCAATTAGCCCAGGATTATTAGCTGGGATCTGGCTGGAATCAATTATTGAGGTAGAGGCAACAGGCCACTTGAGAAGACTAATAGGATTCGATTGGTTTTATAAAGGCGTGATCATCACAGGAAAGAGGATGAGGCAGGGTAGATGGTGTATAATGATGATAAGCTGAAGCTTATCTGAGTTTTCAAAAGGCATTTTACAAAGATGAATGTGCAAAAATAAAGAATTGTAGGTGTAGGGAGATTTAAGAGGATGGGTGGAGGGTTGATTAAGTAGCAGAAAACACATTTACAATAAATTATCAATTTTCAGGTCAGTATTTTTGCTTTGGTACACAAAAATGCTGGAGAGACTCAGCGGGTGCAGCAGCATCTATGGAGCGAAGGAAATAGGCAATGTTTCGGGCCGAAACATTGCCTATTTCCTTCGCTACATAGATGCTGCTGCACCCGCTGAGTTTCTCCAGCATTTTTGTGTACCTTCGATTTCCAGCATCTGCAGTTCCTTCTTAAACACAGTATTTTGCTTTAGAGGATTCAGAGTTTTTTACTATTTCTATCAATGACTCAGGTGAGGGGGGCATCCATTTGCTTGACTATGCTTCAGCAGTATGGAGGTGACAGAGAGGGAAACTCTTTGTGTTCTTCACAAGAGAATCAGACTTAGGAACTGAATTAGGTCATTCGGCCCATCGAGCCTTCTCTTTACTTTCAGGTTAGGAGCTAGGGCATAAAGATGGCAGATGGAGTACAAAGTGGGGAAAAGTGGACTATTTATCTTGTAGTCTGGACAGACAAGCAGTATTCTCAAATGGGTGACAAAGCAGAAAATATTGTTGGCCACACAATATCCAGATGCCCAACAAACAATTAGGAATTAGGAAGGTGAATGGAATGTTTCCAAAGGATTGCAGAACAGGAGGATAAAAGCCTTGTGGATTAGCAAGGGATTTGTGGAAATCACATCGCAGAATTCATCAATATTCAAAAACATTGTAAATACACTCTAAAACTATTAACATTAAAAGTACAATCTTTAAGAGACAATCTTCAAAAATTTTGAACTTAAAAGCACACCAGGAAACAATTAAGTAGGGCTTAAATTGACTAAGTTAAATCAATAAAGGGAAGCAACCTTGCACATTCCCCTCTCTCACCAGTGTTGGGTAAGCTGCAGACTTTTGCGGTCAATGGTTCAATAGTTGTTTATTATCACATGTACAGATGTGCTGTGAAATTCTTTATTTGCACACAGTTCAGTAAAGTATTGCCATTCCTGAGCACAATCGCCAACCAGTACAAAGTGTGTAGTAATAGTCCACTGAGAATGCGTGCAAGGGCCGCCAGATTTTAGCGCCATTTTCAAACTCCGGTCCACGTGCTCGGCCTTCTGGTGTCCGAACCATCCGAGCCCCAGGGTGCTGCAGGGCCTCCATCCGCCGCCTCCATCTAGATTGTCCAGTGAACAATCCAGCGTTCCATTCCTCGCCCGTCAGCCTTTGTGCCCCCAGAGGCACCTCCTGCAGCCGACCTTGATGGCTCGGTATGTAAGGCCCCAGTTCCCTCTCTAATGCCCCTGTCCCACTTAGGAAACATGAACAGAAACCTCTGGAAACTTTGCACCGCATCCAAGGTTTCCGTGCGTTTCCCGGAGGTTCCCTGAAGTTTTTGTCAGTCTCCCTACCTGCTTTCACTACCTGCAACCTCCGGCAACCACCTGCAACCTCCGGAGACTCGGGTTCGGTCCTGACTACGGGTGCTGTCTGTGCGGAGTTTGTACGTTCCGTGCAGTTCCCGGAGGTTTTTGTCAGTCTCCCTAACGGTCGAAAGTGGTTTCCGCTTCTGCTATGTTCTGGCTATTATTTCAAAAAATTAATAACCGGCCGTGACTAAAAATAGGTTGCCATTTTAAAAATCTTCCACTACCTGCAACCTCCGGCAACCACCTGCAACCTCCGGCAACCACCTTCAACTAGCATCGCAACCGGCTTCAACTAAAAAATTACCGATTTTTAAAACGGCAAACTATATTTAGTCGCGGCCGGATTTGAATTTTTTGAAATAATCGCCGGAACATAGAAGAAGTGGAAACCACTTTCGATCATTAGGGAGACTGACAAAAACCTCCGGGAACCGCACGGAAACCTTGGGTGGGGCGCAAAGTCTCCAGAGGCTTCCGTTCAGGTTTCCTAAGTGGGACAGGGGCATTACCTTGCTCTTACGCCCGTTGTCGCCAGTTTTCTCTGTCCTCATCTCTGGTCCTCGAGGGTCGAGCAAGGAGCTGGGCTCAGCGGCTCCCTCTACATGCCACGGCCCGTCGGTCCTTCCTGCAGGCCCCTGCCAAAGGCAGTGGGCAAATGCTCTAAGAGTGGCAATCAGCCATCCAGAGGCTTGGACCTTATGCCTTTGCTCAGGATCCCAAACATCCTAGGTCATCAGGGGAAAAACTGCCACCTCCAAGTGGAACTGCCATGTTTTAGGCAGAAGCTCGAGCCATCCAGTGGCGCAGCGGTAGAGTTGCTGCCTCACAGCGCCAGAGACCCAGGTTCGATCCTGACTAGGGAAGCTGTCCGTACAGAGTTTGTACCTTCTCCCCATGACCTGCATGAGGTTTCTCCTGGAGCTCCAGTTGCCTCCCACACTCCAAAGATGTGCAGGTTTGTAGGTTAATCTGCTTGGTAAAATTGTAAATTGTCCCTAGTGTGACTGGGATAGAGTTGTTGTGGGGGGATCGATGGTCGGCGATGACTCGGTGGGTGGAACATGGTTTTAAAGGACAAAATGGTGGCAAAAATGTGGCAGTTTTTGTACACTGCATCAGTGTTGGGGGCGCTGCTAGTCGGCTGCCCTGCCAGCAGCGTGCCCGTTATTTTGATTTTTTAATTTGTTTTTATTATGTCCAAATGCTTGTTTTAGTGTCTCTCGGTGTGTCTTATGTGGGGGGTGGTGGAGGAGAAAAGGAGGAAACCGTTTTGCAGTCACTTCCTCGACGGAGAGGCAACCTTTTCCATGTCGCTTCTCTGCCTCCCCTCTCGCGGCCTAGCAGCTGGGATTGGAGCGGCCTTTCCCAGAGTCGGCCCAGAGCTTCAGCAGCGGGCGCAGCATGGACTTTTCCATCACGGAGCGGGGGCGAACCCTTGCCGGAGATCGTCAGAAAGGAGTGCTCCGATCGCTGGCCTGGTGACTTTGGCATCAAGGGGCTGTGATCTGTGGAGCTTCTAGCCACGGGCATGGCGTGGACTTACCATCCAGAGCCTGGGATCCCTCGCTGGGGATCGCCAGAGAAGAGCTCCGACCGCCGGCCTGCGGCCTATAACATCCTGCAACCGCAGTCTCTGGTAAGAAAGTGGCCGAAAAATCAAGTCTGCAATTTATCCCATCAGATAAAGCACAAAAATAAGTTTAATTTGACTCCTAATTCACTTTCATATCTTCAGTATTAAAAAGGTTATGGCCATTTTCATACTCGGAAATTAGCATCTTGTTGATTGATTTTCCATTGACTTAACACAAAAGTTGTGATCGAGGACAGTGAAATGGCCATAATTCTTAAAAATTAAGAGAACTGAAAGAAATTTTCAATTATTATAGATTGAAGCATTCTGAAACAAATATGAAACAATCTTACTTGGATGACCTGAAATTAAAGCATATAATTAGTTAGTTACCCAATTGTAGCTAATTCCAAACTTCAATTACTAGATCTAAACATCTATCCATTTCTTAAGAAAAGATTAACATTTTTAAATAGCCTAAGTGTCCAAATAACATTCACAAAGAATTCACAATAAAACATGATTTTTAAATCTCATTTACATTAATTTATAGGCCAAATGGAAGGAATTTAGTGTTCAATTGCTGTAAATTTAAATCATCTTTCGAGTAGGATCCTGTGGAACTCTGTGGAACGCGCTGGTTTAGAACGTTCCCATTGTGGTGAATTTGTACCCCAAATGCCCAGAAAAATACTGCAGGATTTAATGAGGCTACTCGCAACATAAAACTTTGTATAAAGGGATCTTAAGAAGTGTTTTTTAATGTAAAAATAAACAACCTACCTTCCGTTGTCCCCTGTATGAGATCCGACCCGTTGTCGGCGGTCGCGGGTTTAGAGGATAATTTTTAACCTACTATAACAATTAAATTAACCAAATAAATTTAAAAATAGCTCCAGCGAACGAAACTCCAAGCGATTTTTCGTCAGCAACTTAGTAGGCTGAACAACCTCGATTTGAATAGCCTAAGGAAAATCGCGTTTTAAACCCGCCCCCCTCTCAACGGCGCCAAAATCACACACACGGGCTTGGACAGATCTGCAGCGACGCTTAAGGTAGGTTTTGCAACATACCTAGTGTTTGACCGTCCCGACGTCAGTGTTTCGTTCATCCCGACGACAGGGCCTGTACATCTGGCCGTTCGTAGCGGGGACTACAGAGGGTTCATGACCCCGACCACGGATGAACAAAGGAGGAGGACTGACTGAACTTTGATGCCTTCCACCACAGTGAAGAATACTGTGGTGGGTGTTTGTGTTAAATTCTATTGTGTATTGTGTGTTCTTATTTAAATTGTATCGCTGCTGGTAAATTCATTTCACTGTGCCTTAGTTAGTGCATGTGACGAATAAATTTGTATTGTATTGTATTGTGTAATCTACAATGCCTACACTCTTCTACTTAAGTATAATTGTGCCTATATGTAGTAAGATTTTTACTGAGCTGTTTGCAAAAAAAAGAATTCCACTTTAGCAGGGTACAAGTGAGATTAAAATACCATTGAACCAATGAACATTGAGGCACCAGCCCCCACTCAGTAACGCTGGCTGAGGCAGGAGGTCCTTGGATTCACTTTCGGGACATAATTCAGGCTGACTTCTTCATTGTCAAACTGCTGGATGTGACACCTTGGGTGTGAGATATTAAACAAAGCCCACTGCACAATTTGATGACCAGCAGGGGAAATTCTCGCTGGAGTCCAGGTCAATATTTATCCCGTACATCTCCAAAACGCTGGCCATTAGCTTGCTGTGACAAATTGGCTGCTGCATTTCCCACACAAGACTGATTACATGCTAAAGCAATATCGCCTGCTTAGTGCATTGGGACTTCCTGAGGGTGTGAAGGTGAAGGATGGGTGAGAAATGTAATCTCAGTCTTTCCATTGTTTCGTTGGTTAGTAATTGTCAAACAGCGCAATTCAATCTCACAGGAGAAGCCTCAACCCCCATTAGCCTGTCGATCAGCCAGGGAACCAGCTCTTTGCATCAGATTTTGTGCTGGGCCTGTCTAACAGAAGGTTGCGGGCAAATAACCTGAAACCTTTTTTGCATTCAGCACTTTATTTTGAATAGATCATTGGGTTGTCATGTTACCCCGTTACAAAACTGTTTACATTGCATGTGTAAAACTGCATACAGTTTTAGTCACCAAACTATACAATCCAACCAAGATAAGAGAACCTTAGAGGTTGGAAAGAGACCAACTTTTTTTTAAATCCTGGAGTGAAGGAGGCTGAGGGATGACTTTAATACAATGGGCTGATGGAATGTCTGAATACAAAGGGCTGATGATGGCCTTGTTTCTGTGCTATACAACTTTATGACTTAAAGCTGAAAGCTGAAATAGAGGAAAAGATAGGCATTTAAACATATCCAAGGTACACAAAAATGCTGGAGAAACTCAGCGGGTGCAGCAGCATCTATGGAGCGAAGGAAATAGGCAACGTTTCGGGCTGAAACCCTTCTTCAGACTGAATTCTTTAAACATATCCACTTGGTTTCTGCAATATAACCTGTCATCATGAAGTTCAGTCACCGACCTTTGCTGCTGCTTACACACTTGCTGAAACACTCCATTTTAGTGTGTGTGTGTGTACGCGCACGTGTGTTGTGAAGTGTATATAGAGCATGTGTGTTTGCTCTGTGCATGTGTGTCTGTGAGGTGTATGCAGAGCATGTGTGTTTGCTCTGTGCATGTGTGTGCGTGTGTGTCTCTGAGGTGTGCTTGCTGTGCTGTGGTTTTTGTGTTTGGTTTGTGTGTCTTTGTCTGCTGTGTTTTTGTGAGTGCATGCGTGTGCTTATGTGTGCAGTATTTTAATCTATGTGTAATTATTGTGTGCTTAGCGTGAGCAAAGTGAAAACAAAACCCCAGTTTGTGCCTGAATTAGTGGTCTGTGAATATCACAGGAAGGTTTGAATGATCGCTGCAGCTTTTCCCTGCACTCTACGCTGCAAGAGTTGGTTATTGTCTCCAGTCTTCAGTGTCTTACTCTGTTATCAGGGAAAGGACAGGGATTTCCTCCACGATAATAAGTGATTGGAGTACAATTAGGCCATTGGCCCATCGTCTACTCTGCCATTCAATCTGATCTATCTTTCCCTTTTAACTCCAATCTCCTACCTTCTCCCCATAACCCCAGACATCCATACAAATCAAGAATCTATCTATCCCTGCCTTAATAATATCCATTGACTTTTTCCTCCACAGCTTTCAGTGGCAAAGAATTCCACAGATTCACCACCCTCTGACTAAAGAATACCAACAGGCAAGAGGCTTTAGTTATCATGAACAGTTAAAGTGGTTTCTATCAGAAAAGGGTCTGATAATGGAATTGAAAATGATTACAAGTGTAGATAAATCAGGAAAAAAACTATTTCTTCTGTAGTGTGTGAGCGGGGAAGAACTTATCTGATCAGTCTGAAGAAGGATCTCCACCCGAAACGTCACCTATTCCTTCTCTCCAGAGATGCTGTCTAACCCTCTGAGTTAATCCAGCTTTTTGTGTCTATCTTCGGTTTAACCAGCATCTGCAGTTCCTTCATATACAAGACAGATCTGAATTCCCACAGCCCCGTGGGCAAAGTCAAGGCATGCTAATGTCAGAGGCTCATTTGAAGTGCAGTCGGTGCTGAAATAAGGTTAAACCCAGTGGCAACATCACAGCAAGATTGACAAACAGCAACAAGATAAGTGACCAGACCATGGGGAGTCTGACGGATTAAACCTCGCTCAGGATTAAAGGCTAATCGCAAAGAGAAAGACTCGGAGAAATCCCTTTGGGTGGAGAACTGTTAATGAACAGGGAGTACAACAGAGACAGTAACTGAGGAAGTATCCCACTGTGGATTCTGGGAAGAAAATGGACAAATCTTTGAGAAGGAACTATTTACAGGAGCCAGAGAAAGTGCAGAGAGGTACTACTGTTTGCCTGAAGAAGAGTCCCGACCCGAAACGTCACCTATCCATGTTCTCCAGAGATGCTGCCTGACCTGCAGAGTTACTCCAGCACTTTGTGTCCTTTAGTATTGGGTTGATGAGGTCTGGAGTGACTTAATATGCTTCTGCCATTTGCAAGTAGTGTAAACCAGCCACTGATGCAATGAAAAGTAACAATATAATCTATTTGGTAGAGATGTTGACTGGCACATAAGTATTGGTTGGAACACTGGGGAGAATTCTCCTATTCTTCTTTGAATGGGATTATTCCGCCTGCCTACAAGGGCGCCTCAGTCTGATGTCTCATCTGTAAGATGAATAAGCCACAAATCATACACCCACTTCACTTTGTTGTTCAAATAAAAGGTTACTTTATTTTTGAACAAGAGCTCAACATTCTTGTTCTTTCAAAGGTTAACACAGTATAAACACAACTTGCCCAGATAGCTTCAGTAATTATGGTCGATGTTTTGGTATTTAAATACATTAAAAATGACCTATACATTTCCAAACTATTCAAATCTATCATGGGGAGATGTTTTAAAACGTTTGAAGGATGTAATGGGGCTATAATGTGAAACTATTATCTCGGGAGAGTTTGTAATAAGGGAACAAATCTTCAATTACAGCCTGGACTATTCAGTAACAATTTATCGCATCATAAAAATCTGGAACTCGCTTTAAGAAAACTACAAATCTCAGCAGTTATTTAGAATTTCGAGATAGAGAAAAATATGATTTTGATAGTATTGGTCTCAACCCCAAATGTTACCTATCCATATTGTCCAGAGATGTGTAGGAAGGAACTGCAGATACTGGTTTACACCAAAGATAGGCACAAAATGCTGGAGTAATTCAGCGGGCCAGGCAGCATCACTGGAGAGAAGGAATGAGTGACATTTTGGGTCCAGATCTTTCTTCAGACCAGTCTGTCCAGAGATGCTGCCTGATATCCACATGAACTTTATGTACTTCTGTGTGTTAACTAGCATCTACAGTTCCTGATTGCTGATTTTGATAGGGCAAGATGTTAAATGATACGGAGAATAACACAAAATGAAAGTGAGGTATACATCCACATTATCCACCTCAACAGGGAAACAATCTTAAAACACTAAATGTTCTCCTGTTCCCATGGAAATGGTTACGTTAATTTTGCTGAAAGTCCTGCAGTTTGCCCACAAAGGGGATAAGGCTGTTTCTCTTTGAAGCTGGGATCCAGCAATAATGTGACTTGTTTGGAAACATGAAGCAACAAGGGGCAGGACATCTCTGCACAAAGTCCCATGGTCACTGTGCTCGATCCACCCATCCCCAGCTCAGCCCAACCACCGTCAGCTCAACACACCATCTCCAGCTCAGCCTAACCACCCCAGCTCAGCCCCACTATCTCCAGCTCAGCCCAACCACCCCCAGCTCATCCCAACCATCTCCAGCTCAGCCCAACCACCCCAGCTCAGCCCCACTATCTCCAGCTCAACACACCATCTCCAGCTCAGCCTAACCACCCCAGCTCAGCCCCACTATCTCCAGCTCAGCCCAACCACTCCCAGCTCATCCCAACCATCTCCAGCTGCCTCATCCATGACCATCCTTCACTTGTAAGGTCAGACGTAGGGACATTCGCTGGTGATGGCACAATGTTCAGCATCATTCGCGACTCCTCGGATAATGAAGCAGCCCACAACCAAATGCAGCAAGACCCAAGGTCTGGTCTGATCAGTAGCATGTAACATTCATGTCACACAATTCCAGTCACTGACGACATCCAATGCTGAAAATCCAGCTATCACCCCATAACATTCATAGAAACATAGAAAATAGGTGCAGGAGGAGGCCATTCAGCCCTTCGAGCCAGCACCGCCATTCATTTGGATCATGGCTGATCGTCCCCAATCAATAACCCATGCCTGCCTTCTCCCCATATCCCTTGATTCCACTAGCCCCTAGAACTCTATCTAACTCTCTCTTAAATCCATCTAGTGATTTGGCCTCCACTGCCCTCTGTGGCAGGGAATTCCACAAATTCACAACTCTCTGGGAGAAAAAGTTTTTTCTCACCTCAGTCTTAAATGGCTTTCCCTTTATTCTAAGACTGTGGCCCCTGGTTCTGGACTTGCCCAACATTGGGAACATTTTTCCTGCATCTAGCTTGTCCAGTCCTTTTATAATTTTATATGTTTCTATAAGATCAAAGGCATTACCGACACTGAATCCCCCACTGACAATATCATTGACCAGAAACCAAACTGGAGTTGCCAATATATACAAACAAGAACAGGTAAACCCCATTGTGCATTCTCCTTTAGTCCAATAAATAACTTTTCATACTGTGCTCCGATTACCATTCTGCCGCAGATTCTCTACATCCTGATCAAATCCAGTGTTAAAATCTCTTCTGGAAGTCCATAAGTACTTCACACACCATCAACCTCATATTGGCCTTCCCTGTTGCTTTATTGAAAGACAGTCATGTTAGTTAGATGAAAATTACCTTAAGATTAATGAAATGTTTAAGTGGTAAACCCAGAAATCTGCCATTCATCATTTCATGTCACTGCACTGATCTGCTTTCTTCTCTTCAGGGATTGTCAATGATCTGGGTTGGTGCATTGTGAAAGGCCACACTGTTGAAGAGGGAATGTGTCCCAGGCTCAGGGCTGGCGAATGATATGGGGAGACCCCTGTCCACATGTGTCGAAAGTGTTACAGACTAAATGCAGTTTTGAATGGACCCTATGGTATTAGAGACCCATGCTCACACTGTGGTAGAGAACGGGCTCTATATTGTAATAGGTTCAGTGGTAGAGAATGGTCCCCTCTCTGTGATGTTACAGGCTCAATGCAGTGTAGAATGGTCCCATCCACACCCAGTGTAGGTTTAAAATGAGATCAATACCGTTGTAAACACATCCCCACACATTGAGGGTATGGAATGGTCCCTATAACATAATATTATCTCTAGTGCTGTCGCTGTGCCTTCTACTTGATCATAGGCAATGCCAAGAAACAATCCTCGTACAGTACATGTGATGCACCCTGCACAAGGCGCACGTTGCAGTGCAGAGCCCTGTCCTGGTGAGTCGGCGGTGCTGCCTCCTATTGCCAGTGTTGGGATAAACCCAGCCTCATTGACACCAAAGATACTAGAGCAAGAGGCTTCTATGGTCTTTGGCTGACACAGCGGTGGGGCAAGTGTGTGTGAGTGTGAGTGTGTCTACAACCTCTCACACTCGTAGCCCGAGTTCTGGCTGTTGGGGAGGTGGGACCATTCCATGTCGCTGGTCCCCGGGAGCTGGGCTCCGGCAGCGGCCCCGGTAGCAGCGGCTCTCTCGGGCTCCGGGCTCATCCCCATCTCCAGCTCCGGGCAGCGCTTCACCCGCTTCAGCTTCACCCCCTCCTTGCCGGCGGCGCAGGGCAGCAGCGCACACACGTCCCGGCGGAACCTGGAGTTCATGCCGAAGTAGATGAGGGGGTTGTAGGAGCTGGCGGACTTGGCGAAGAGGCTGGCGAGCAGGCTGGTGAAGGCCGGGACGTGGCGGCCACTTGTTGACCACATGGAGATCACCGCGTAGGGAGACCAGGCCACGATGAACGCCGTGCAGATGACCATGGAAACCTGCGGGGGGAAACATAGAAACATAGACAATAGGTGCAGGAGTAGGCCATTCGGCCCTTCGAGCCTGCACTGCCATTCAATATGATCATGGCTGATCATCCAACTCAGTATCCCGTACCTGCCTTCTCTCCATACCCCCTGATCCCTTTAGCCACAAGGGCCACATCTAACTCCCTCTTAAATATAGAAGCGAGGTGGTCACGGCAGCCCAAGGACAATCTGGTCAACCCTGCCGCCCATCCATTCCCACCACACGTCGCCCCGCTCAGCTGCAGCCCGACCCCCTTACCCAGTATCCCAGCTACACCACGGGGAAGGGGGAGCACCTGTGACACACTCACCTAGACTGTGACACACTCACACAGACTGTGACACACTCACCTAGACTGTGACACACTCACACAGACTGTGACACACTCACCTAGACTGTGGCACACTCACCCAGACTGTGACACACTCAACCCAGATCAGGAACACACTCACCCAGACTGACCCACTCATCCAGACTGTGACACACTCACCCAGACTGTGACACACTCAACCCAGACTGTGACACACTCATCCAGACTGTGACACACTCACCCAGACTGTGACACACTCATCCAGACTGTGACACACTCACCCAGACTGTGACACACTCAACCCAGATCAGGAACACACTCACCCAGACTGTGACCCACTCACCCAGACTGTGACACACTCACGCAGACTTGACAGACTCACGCAGACTGTGACACACTCAACCCAGACTGTGACACACTCATGCAGACTGACACACTCACCCAGACTGTGACACACTCACCCAGACTGTGACACACTCAACCCAGATCAGGAACACACTCACCCAGACTGTGACACACTCACCCAGACTGACACACTCAACCCAGATCAGGAACACACTCACCCAGACTGTGACACACTCACCCAGACTGACACACTCACCCAGACTGACGCACTCACCCAGATCAGGAACACACTCACCCAGACTGTGGCACACTCACCCAGACTGTGACACACTCACCCAGACTGTGACACGCTCAACCCGGATCAGGAACACACTCACCCAGACCCATGACACACTCAACCAAATCCACGACACACTCACCCAGTCTGTGACACACTCACACAGGCTGTGATGCACTCACCCAGACTGTGACACACTCATCCAGAACTGTGACACACAAACGCAAACCCTTGACACATTCACCCAGAATCGTAACACACTCACCGTCATACATTTACCCAGACCCTTCACATACGCACCCATGACACACTCATGCAGGCCAGGAACACGCTCACCAACCCGTGACACACTCACCCACGCTAGGAACACACTCACCCGGATCAGTGACACACTCACCCGGATCAGTGACACACTCACCAAGACCAATGCCACATGTGTCCTGTTCTCTGACACACTCATGCTGCCCCATGACACACTCCTCCCCTCCGTGACACACTTACTCCGACTCCCGCCTGTGGTCCACGTGACGGAGTTGGGGGCAAGAGGTAGCGGGGCAAGGGGTAGGGGGCATTTGCCCACCCACTCCATGGTGCTGTACACAGGGGCAAGGCTCACCCGAGTGACGTCCCTCTCCAGTTTCCTCTGGCGCTCTCCCACGCCACCGTCTACGGCCAGCGCGCGGTTGGACTTCACCGTCTTGATGATGGAGACGTAGGTGAAGACCATGACGGAGACGGGCAGGAAGAAGCAGCAGGTGAAGACAGAGATGATGTAGGATTTGTAAACGGTGGAGAACATTGCTCTGGCCCAGTCTATCTCACACGTCCCGTACAGGCGGTCTGTGGCGGAGTGAAGATTGTGAAGAGGAATCACGGAGAGAATTTAAAGCAGAGATTGATAGATTCTTGATTAGTACGGGTGTCAGGGGTTATGGGGAGAAGGCAGGAGAATGGGGTTAGGAGGGAGAGATAGATCAGCCATGATTGAATGGCGGAGTAGACTTGATGGGCCGAATGGCCTAATTCTACTCCTTATGAGAGAAAATAGAAGATGGTGGTATAGAGGGGAATGATTTCTTGACAGCATAACAATGAATAGCTCACTTGGCAGCTCCTTCTGGCATTACATTTCACTCCTCTCTCCTTATCTGACACCTTTTGTCTCCTCACTTTGAACCTTTTCACACACTCCCACTGCCAATCAACCCCCCCCCCCCCCCCAACCTGTATCCACCTACACTTGCTAGGCTTTGTCCCACCACCACCTCACTTTTCCAGCATTCCTCCCCTTTCCATAAATAATCAATTTGAAGAAAGGCCCCGACCCGAATTGTCCCCTGTCCATTCCCTCCACACCCTCTGTGATCCCCCCTGCCCTCCAACTGTACAACCACATCCTTACCCAGACTCGATACCACAGATTCCGTCTGGGGACCTTGCGTCCGTATGGCATTAACATTGAATTCTCCCAATTTTGCTAGCCCTTGCTGTCTCCTCCCCTTCCTTAACCCTCTAGCTGTCTCCTCCCACCCTCGGGCTCCTCCTCCTCCTCCCCTTTTCCTTCTTTCTCCCCCCCACCCCCCATCAGTCTGAAGAAGGGTTTCGGCTCGAAACGTCGCCTATTTCCTTCGCTCCATAGATGCTGCTGCACCCGCTGAGTTTCCCCAGCAATTTTGTGTACCCTCCAAGATGCTGACTGACCCGCTGAGTTACTCCATTACTTTGTGTTTTGCTCAAGATTCCAGCATCTGCAATTCCTTGCATCTCCGTCGGGATCTCAGGATTAACAGTCTAGTTTCAGGGTTAACTGTGGGATGTTGGGATTGACAGTCCTGTTTCAGGGTTCATAGAATTATAGTCATAGTCATACAGTGTGGAAACAGGCCCTTCGGCCCAACTTGCCAATGCTGGCCAACATGTCCCAGCTACACTAGTCCCACCTGCCTGCATTTGGCCCATATCTCTCCAAACCCATCCTATCCTATGCAGTTGTACAGAGCCCTAGTGTGCAGTTGTACAGAGCCCTAGTGAGACCACACCTGGAGTATTGTGTGCAGTTTTGGTCCACTAATTTGAGGAAGGACATTCTTGCTATTGAGGGAGTGCAGCGCAGGTTTACAAGGTTAATTCCCTGGATGGCACGACTGTCATATGCTGAGAGAATGGAGCAGCTGGGCTTGCACACTCTGGAGTTTAGAAGGATGAGAGGGAATCTAATTGAAGCATATAAGATTGTTAAGGGCTTGGATACGCTAGAGGCAGGAAACATGTTCCCGATGTTGGGGGATCCAGAACCAGGGGCCACAGTTTAAGTATAAGGAGTAAGCCATTTAGAACGGAGACGAGGAAACACTTTTTCTCACAGAGAGTGGTGAGTCTGTGGAATTCTCTGCCTCAGAGGGCGGTGGAGGCAGGTTCTCTGGATGCTTTCAAGAGAGAGCTAGATAGGGCTCTTAAAAATAGCGGAGTCAGGGGATATGGGGAGAAGGCAGGAACGGGGCACATATTGGGGATGATCAGCCATGATCAAATTGAATGGCGGTGCTGGCTCGAAGGGCCGAATGGCCTACTCCTGCACCTATTGTCTATTGTCTGTCTATTGTATATCCATGTACCTGTCTAAATGTTTCTTAAACGTTAATGTTGGGATGAACAGTCCAGTTTTAGGGTTAATGTTGGGATATTGTAACATGAACCATGTACAACGAAATTGTAAAATGTCAGCCAGTCAGTGCACCATTCAAACATTTCTAAAAGCTAACGATACATACAAGGTAAAATATTAAAAAAAAAGATAAACAACTAAAATAAATATCATAAAAATAGCACGCATAAACACCCAGCCCTACATCCTTCTTCGACAGAAGGATGTAGGGCTGGGTGTTTATGCGTGCTATTTTTATGATATTTATTTTAGTTGTTTATCTTTTTTTAAAATATTTTACCTTGTATGTATCGTTAGCTTTTAGAAATGTTTGAATGGTGCACTGACTGGCTGACATTTTACAATTTCGTTGTACATGGTTCATGTTACAATGACAATAAAGAAACTATTCTATTCTTCTATTCTATTAACAGTTCAAATACTTGACAATCAAATGGTTCTACTTTCCGTCTCAGATACTTTCCTCGCTAATAATCAAAATACCCAAGGGATTTTATTTTACGGATGTTGTTTCTAATCACTCGTATGGACTTTCCACGTGTGTTTTTGCCATGAATAAGTCTATCACTACAGGAGCCGTCGGGGTAACGGGGAGATCCCACCTGTGTAACTGCCCCAGCCAAACAGCGGGGCACCCGACCAGAAGAGAGCAGCAGCCCAGATCAGGCTCAGTGACACCATTATACTCCCAGTGCCAATACAGTGAGCTGTGGAAACATCACACCTGGATTAGACTGAGTGCCGCGATCCACACCCCTGCCTCTACAACTCCCCTTCCTCGTTCATCTATGGCTAAACATGTCCCATCAGTTAATCTTGAAATCCAATCGCTAATCTACATCTCCAAACCCAGTGCCACCCTTAACCCCATCCCCATACTTCCATCCCCACCCCATTTCATCATCTTAATCTTCATCCTCATTCTTCTATCGCCAAACCCATTTGCATTGTCCCTTCCTGACCTGATTATATTCCCTTTTCCCCATCATATTCCCATAACGCTGTCTCCTGGTGATATTCCCAAGCCTATTTCTCAATCTACTCACCACCCATCCCTAACCCATTTCTCCAACACACATTCTTCCATTCCCTTCTTCATCTTCCTCCCTGCTTCACCATCTCCACTCCCATTCTCCCAGTGCCACTTGCCCATGGCCATTGTCCCACCTAATCCACGAAACCACATTCCCAATGCTATTTTCCCCATCCCTTTTCTCCTTGCCACTATATTCTCCCAGTACTTACCTCCCATCCCCATCCTGGTCTCCCAGTCTCCACCCATTATTACACCATCCCCATTCTCGCGTTTCCATTCCAATTTGCAGCACCATCTCCAATCCCCATCTCCCTTGAATTCCCCTTGAATGACATGGAAACTGTATGTTACCTCTGTATGGATGGCAGCCTTTGATGTATCTTACGATGCTGATCACTGTCAGTGAATTAATGCTCACCAGACCGAAGAGCAGCGTGAGGAATCCATCAGCCTGTAAAGGTAATAGCAACATGTGATGCTATCTCATGGCTTTGGCAATGGCTCTGGTAACACGAGGAGAAGATCGAGAGAGTGAGAGGGAAGAAGGAGCAAAGAAGCAGAGGACAAGGAACACAGAAAATAGAAGCAAGTGTAAGCCACTTGGCCCTAAATCTTGCCCCACCTTGGGCAAATATGACTCTATGACCTAGACGAGAAGTTCCATCCGGGCCAATCGCTTTCCAAGAGTTTTCCCTCATAAAAGCAAATCGGATTTCTTCCACCACAATGTAAGGGGCAGATCCAGTGGGGATGGGGAGGGAGCCTTGCTGGCACTTTGTTTGACTGTTCAAAACGGGTGTAAAAGGCATTGAGATCATCTGGTGATGCTTGGAGGCCAGAGATCTCCCTTGATTTCAACTTGTGGTCTATGATGGTATTAAGGCCCTGCCACTGGCACCTGCCATCTGCTTCATTGCACTGAGCATCCACCTTGCTTTGGAACCTTCTTGAGGAATCCCTGGCAGCCTTGTGGAGATTGGACTTGGCCTTCTTATATCTTACAGGGTCATCCTTCTTGAAAGTCCCGGATCTGGGTTTCGGCAGGGTGTGAGTTTCCCAGGTCTTCCAAGGTGTGCGGTTGGGATAGATCGTTTTCCTGTCTTTATCTTGTATTCAGCCTACGTCTCGCTGGGCCATGCCTGTGGCCATGGACAAAGTGTGAAAGGGAAGAATCGTGACCCTGCTTGCGGGAGCTCCTTACCTGACAAGTCCATATGGATGTGATGAGGAAACCGTCATCTCGAAATACATTGAAAATCTCCATAATCCCACGGGAGTATCCGAAGAGGGAAACGCTGGCGTCTGAGATGGCCAGGTTAAAGGTTAGGTAATCTGGTGGCTGTAGAGTTGCCCTCTGTCTGAACAGCACAAACATCACCACACTGTTTCCAAACCAGGATAACCAGCCTGCATGCAGACACAGAGGGAGCACATTGATTACTGAGCACAGGACTCCTGCCTGGTTTGCACAATAGTGTGTGTGTGTGTGTGTGTGTGTGTGTGTGTGTGTGTGTGTGTGTGTGTGTGTGTGTGTGTGTGTGTGTGTGTGTGTGTGCGTGCGCATGCGTGTGTGTGTGTCAGACTCTATGCGTGTGTGTATGCGAGAGTGTATGGAAGTTTGTGTGTTAGTATGTGTATTTGCATGTGTGTGAGAGATATAGTGTGTGTGTGTGTGCGTGTATAATATGTGTGAGAATGTATGTCTGTGAGCATGTGTGTTTGTGTGTGAGACTGCGTTTTGTGTGAATGTGAGTATGGGTGTATGTGAGAGTGTGTGTGAATGTGTGTGTGAGAGAATGTGTGTGTGTGTGTAATATTTTAACCATCGTCTGCTGACTGACCTCACCCACCCTCCTGAGGGGTGCCATTGCTGAGGGTCAGAGTGGAGGAAATGTTAGGACCAATTCTAACCGAGTGGGCACAACACCTCCTCCCTGCTGACCCTCTAAACTGGCTCCCGACCGCAACAGCGATAAAAAATTCTATTTTATTTTTAATATGTTTTATTATTTATTATTATTTATTTATTTTTATTTTTATTTTTATGATACTGCCTGTAAGGGAAATTCATTTTGGTGTCTCTAACTGAGACAATGACAATAAATTTGAATACAATACAATACAATACAATACAATACAATGTAGTTTGCATATGTAGAGTAAATGTTCCCTGTGTTATTTCATGTAATCTAATGAAATCTATATAGTTACGTATAATCCCCGTGTAACCTGTGCAATTTGAAGAAGGATCTTGACCTGAAATATCGTCTATTCCTTCTCTCCAGAGACGCTGCCTGGCCCACTGAGTTACTCCAGCATTTTGTGTCTACGATGTAGACCGGCATCTGCAGTTCCTTCTTACACATGTAACCTGTGCAATCTACGTAAATAATGTAATCTATATAATATGTGCAATGATAATAAAATGCATGTTAACCTATGCAATCCTACGTGATGCATGCAAGGGTGCTGCAACGCATCTAATCCCGTGCAGAGTGGCAATGCTACATACCCAGGCTCAGCAGGTAGATGCCAATTATGGTTTCTCCTTGCTCCGAGATGTAAGACTCTTTGACGGGGAAGGTGCTGTTGTGGTTCCTCCACGGACTGTTGCGGAAAGCCATCCTTCCGAGACCAGTCACCCCTCACTCCTGGACCGCAAACTGACTGTCAGCAATCTCTCAGAAGAGACCTGCGGCAATCTCCTCATCCAAACCATCCGGAACGTGGGATGGGAGTGGGAAGGGGCTCTGGGAGGGGGCAGTGGCTAACCAGGACACAACCACTTGCCTTCGTTATCGTTACGCTAATCCTTCCCCACATCAGTTTTTGAGCTCTCCTCAACCTGACGTGAGCCCAGCTAATCTGCTTTCCTTGGGATATTTACGTCTGACGGAGGTCAGCCAGATGGTGGGCAGGTCATCTATAATCCCTGGGATTACGGTAATGCTCAGGTCACCTCAAGTCTGGGACAGCACAGGATAGCAATTGATCTCTCGACAGTGGAGGGGGAGGGGGAGAGACATTTCCCAGTATATTTACCTCCTCTTCCCCAAATCTTCCCTGGTTACATCAGATGAGATTTTGGTCCCATCATTGGCTTTCAGTCATCCTCATTGTACTACTATTGGCTATCTGTTATCTTGGGGTTACTAACTACTAATCTGCTAACTCGGGGTTAGGTGGGAGAGATAGATCAGCCGCGATTGAATGGCGGAGTACACTTGATGGGCCGAATGGCCTAATTCTACTCCTATTCCTTATGACCATATATCCTTATGATCTTCCTATCCCACTTGGTCATCCAATTAATCATCGTTCATCCCCAGCGTCTCACCATTGGTCATCTTTCAACCCCTCCTTTAGTCCAGTTTAGTTTAGTTTAGTTTATTGTCACGTGTACCGAGATACAGTGAAAAGCTTTTTGTTGCATGCTAACCAGTCAACGGAAAGACAATACATGATTACAATCGAGCCGTCCACGGTGTACGGATGCAGGATAAAGGGAAAACCAGTTGGTGCAAAATAAAGTCCAGTAAAGTCTGATTAAAGATAGTCCGAGGGTCTTCACTGAGGTAGATAGTAGCTCAGGCTGCTCTCTAATTGTTGGTAGGATGGTTCAGTTGCCTGATAACAGCTGGAAACAAACTGTTCATGAATCTGTCCCACCTGATCGCGTTTGGCTCATATGACTGTAAACTTTTCCTATCTATGTACTTGTTCAAATGTATTTTAAATGTTGTTATAGTACCTGCCTCAACCACCTTGTTAGGGAGCTCATTCCATATACCACCATCCTGTGTGAAAAAGTTGTCCCCCGCGTTCCTATTAAATCTTTCCCCTCTCATTTTAAACCTATGCCCTCTGGTTCTTGATTCCCCTATTCTGGGTAAAAGACTTTGCACATTTACTCTATCTATTCGCCTCGTGATCTCGTACACCACGGTAAGATCCCCCAAGGAATAAAGTCTCAGCCTGGCCAAACTCTCCTTATAGCTCAAGCCTTCAAGCCCTGGCAATATCATGGTAGATCTGATCGGGTCGATGATGCTTGGAAGTAGATCTGATATTGTTTTAATAATTAAAGTGTAATTTAATTTAAAAAGCAATTAATATTTTAGGGACCTTCTGGGTACTATGATCGATAAAGGTCACAAATAATTACAAATAAGTGATACATAGAAGCACGTCATAGCTCTTTGCATTTTAAATGCAGAAAACATTATCAACGTCCTGTTGTTTCATTTCAATCTGAATAGAGACGGTTTAATAAATGTTTCTATGTACTACTGTACTACTGTCAGTAAATCAGTCTTTTGAAAGTGATTATTAGTCTGACCCACCCACCTTTTAAACATTTTACCGCAAGCAAAATAAAAATTGGATCAAGTTAAATTCATTTATAAAGCTTAATATCATAAACTGTGTAAAAAAATTAGGTACTTTATATCTAGATTTTATTTTACTGCTGGAATTATAGGGTTCTCACGGAGAATTAGCTTTAGGGCCAGAGAGATTGATAAACAATAATTATGGTTCAGTGCTAAGTTAGAAACTCATTCACAGCTCGTCCAACAAAGTGTAAGCTTGCAGAGGATTTGACAGCAAGAACAGTCAGCGAGTTCCTTAAGTTCTCATCATTTCACTGGTTTATATAGATGATGTTGGGGAAGGTTACAGGCAGTAGTCAGTAGACAAGCAGGAATTCATTCACAGTAGTTTCTGGATTTAACATGGATTATTGAACAGTACAGCACAGGAACAGACCCTTCGGCCCGCAATGCCTGTGCCGGACCTGTGCGGGTAAATCGGCAACAGTTTCACAAACGTCTCCATTTGTGTCACTGAGAGCTATAAGGTTAAAAGACGGAGGAGAGGATAGGAGAACTTGCCAAGGAATCTTGAACCACTTGCCTTTAGCAGGCAGCAGCAAAGTAGGCACTAAAAGCTGCATTAATCCAATGCACTCAATGTGGTGCAGTATGAGAAGACTTTAGAGTCATGGAATCATGTACGGCATGGAAACACGCTCTTTGACTCACCATGTCCTTGCCAATCGGGTTGGCATGTTAAATGTATAAGAAGTAACTGCAGATGCTGTTTAAACCACAGATAGACACAAAAAACGTCTGAAGAAGGGTCTCAACTCGAAACATTACCCGTTCCTTCTCCCCAGAGATGCTGCTTGTCCCGCTGAGTTACTCCAGCTTTTTGAGTCTATCTTGAGTTGGCATATTAGTTTAGTTTAGTTTAGTTTAGTTTAGTTTAGTTTAGTTTAGTTTAGTTTAGTTTAGTTTAGAGATACAACATGGAAACAGGCCCTTCGGCCCATCGAGTCCGCGTTGACCAACGATCCCCACACACTAGCCTAGGCAGGAACGGGGTACTGATTGGGGATGATCAGCCATGATCACATTGAATGGCGGTGCTGGCTCGAAGGGCCGAATGGCCTACTCCTGCACCTATTGTCTATTGTCTATAATCAAGAATCTATCTATCTCTGCCTTAAAAATACCCAATGTCTTGGCTTCCATAGCTTATCCGTGGCAATGAATTCCACAGATTCACCACCCTCTGGCTAAAGAAATTCCTCCTCAACTTCCTAAAGGAACGTCCTTTTATTCTGAGGTACATGGTGGCATTGAGCTGGGCGTTCAGGTTTTCAGGCAAGACCAAATTGAATACGGAAATCAAAGCACTGAACCTGATTTGTGGTTGAAAAACTGTGTGGCACCTACAGACTCAGACTCAGGAGTGAGTTCAAGAGTTAAAAAGAACCATAGGCTTCAGGAGGAAGTTGAGCCGCTCGTTTCTCGCAGTGCAGACACTGAGGCAGCTGGAACGCAGCATTTGAGCCGTGGGTTTTCATTAACATGTAATCCAGCACCAGGGTGTGCATCGCATTCGAAGAATGAATCGCCTCTGGCACTAAACAAGGGCACCGCAGAGAATGCAACCCTGTGCCAACATCCCAAGTCTGCACAGATTCCAGTCATTATCTTCTGCTGATGTGGCTGCATCCTGCACGCTCAAGACTCAATCATATGTTAGGGTCTATCTCCGCCTTAAAAATACCCAGTCTTGGCCTCCATAGCTGTCTGTGGCAATAAAAGTAAGGCTATAAAAAGTAAGGGCCCAGACTGGCAGTGGAAAGAGGAATAACATGTTGATGCTCAGCCATTGTTACCGCTGTCTGTTCAAGTGGCTGCTATCTCTGAGTACAAAAAATCTCCTCCCCTCCCTTCCCCGCTCTCCGCCTTGAACAGACTCTAGACTGCCAGTGAGTGGAATACTCGCATCCAATGGGTGAAAATGCCAACCAACCCCTGGCTCACATGGGTGGTGGAACTCAGTATATGCTCCTGCCGTTTGGCATGGGATGTGTATGTCCGGCAATGGAAGCTGCAATGGAAACGGTAGAAACATGGAACTGCAGGTGCCGGTTTACACAAAACGACACAAAGTGCTGGAGTAACTCAGCGGGTCAGGCACTTCCTGAGAACTCAATGACTTTCCGCCATCCACGAGGGTGTTTAGGGGTTATGGAGAGAAGGCAGGAGAATGGGGTTGAGAGTTTAGAATTTATTGCTAGAATTTAGAAGATTGAGGGGGGATCTTATAGAAACTTACAAAATTCTTAAGGGGTTGGACAGGCTAGATGCAGGAAGATTGTTCCCGATGTTGGGGAAGTCCAGAACAAGGGGTCACAGTTTAAGGATAAGGGGGAAATCTTTTAGGACCGAGATGAGGAAAACATTTATCACACAAGAGAGTGGTGAATCTGTGGAATTCTCTGCCACATAAGGTAGTTGAGGCCAGTTCATTGGCTATATTTAAGAGGGAGTTAGATGTGGCCCTTGTGGCTAAAGGGATCAGGGGGTATGGAGAGAAGGCAGGTACAGGATACTGAGTTGGATGATCAGCCATGATCATATTGAATGGCGGTGCAGACTCGAAGGGCCGAATGGCCCACTCCTGTACCTATTTTCTATGTTCCTATGAAAGATAAATCAGCCATGATGGAATGATGTAATAGTCTTGATGAGCCATGTGGCCTCATTCTGCCCCTATAACATATGAACATGAACTTATGAAGTAAAGGGTATGATGGAATAACACTCTGCTTGCCTGGATGACTAACACTTCAGAAGTCCAGCACCACCCATCATGAAGCAGTCTGGTTCATTGGTGTTACACGTTCCACTCGTGCAAGCACAGCAGAGAGATCCATCCACTAGGCTGCACCATCTCACCACTTTGACGGCACTTCCTAATCTCCTGAGCAGGACTAGGACAACAACCTTGCATGGGCACCAACGGTTGCAGGTTCCCTTCCAAACAACATCCCATCCCTGGTGAGACCCCACCACTGATTGTTGCATCCAAATCTTGCACTTCTCTATCCAACTGCACTGAGGAAGTGGAGCACCTTCCCTCATCAACTACAGCATCCCAGAAGGTGGCCGGCCGCTAAATCTCCAGAGACAACTGCACGGGGAAATTCCCCGCAATGCTCAGATCCCAGGAATGAAGAAGAATCCCCAACCTTTCAAACAGCAGAGTCACGTGGAAACAGTTAAATCTACATCATAGATTAATCTTAGATAAAGAGTAAGTAAGTTTATTGGCCAAGTATTCACATACAAGGAATTTGCCTTGGTGCTCCGCCCACAAGTAACAACATGACATACAGTGACAGTTACGAATGACTCAGAAAACACTAAACATTAATAATAATAAAACATTAATGATAAAACACCATTGATCAAGCATGTGAACCAACAAAATACCAGGAGGCTACAGATTTATGGCTGTTGAGTAGAGCAATTACTCGTGGATAAAAACTGTTTTTATGTCTGGCTGTGGCAGCTTTGACAGTCCGGAGTCGCCTTCCAGAGGGAAGTGATTCAAAGAGTTTGTGGCCACGGTGAGAGGGGTCAGAGATGATCTTGCCCGCTCGCTTCCTGGCCCTTGCAGTGTACAGTTCATCAATGGAGGGAAGGTTGCAGCCAATAATCTTCTCTGCTGATCGGACGATTCGCTGCAGCCTCCAGGTGTCGTGCTTGGTGGCTGAGCCAAACCAGACCATGATGGAGAAGGTGACAACAGAGTCTACGATGGCCGTGTAGAATTAGACCATCATTGCCTGTGGCAGATTGTGCTTCCTCAGCTGCCGCAGGAAGTACATCCTCTGTTGTGCCTTTTTGACTGTGGAGTCGATGGTAGCCCCCCACTTAAGGTCCTTGGAGATGATGGTTCCCAGGAACTTAAAAGACACCACTGATAAAAAGGAATGGAAATTAAATTCTAAGCCACCGTCAGCTGCCGCTTGTTTATGTCTCTGCATGCTGTTGTGTCTCACACATCACTGATACTGCGGTCACTCCCCATTCACCCGACATGATCCTTTTGTTCAAGGCTTGCCAATACATGATATAACCGACTGAGGCTTGGCAATGGTGAGTACATTGCAAGCAACGGCTGCACATTGATCCACATCAACTAACAAATAAGTGGAGTGACAGACACAAGCATGTGAGGGGCAGTGTGACCTCCGGGATTGCTTCCAATCACCTGTAGGTCAGAGTTAACTGTCCCGGGCTTTATTTTCCTGTCCAGGTTTCAAACACTTCTGCACATCCCTACACAGGAACAAGCACACATAATATTATTACATTCAAAACTCTGACCGACGTACAAATGTTCATAGTCATACAGCACGGAAACAAGCCCTTCGGCACAACTTGTTCATGCCGACCAACATGCCCCATCTTCACTAGTCCCCTGCCTGCGTTCGCACATATCCCTCCTCTAAACCTTTCCTATCCATGTACCTGTCCAATTATCTTTTAAATGTTGTTCAAGTATTTGCCTCAACTACCTCTTCTGGCAGCTCGTTCCATTGACTCATGACCTCATTGTACTTGGGCATATGCTCAACTTGAAACATAGAAAATAGGTGCAGGAGGAGGCCATTCGGCCCTTCGAGCCAGCACCGCCATTCATTGTGATCATGGCTGATCGTCCCCTATCAATAACCCGTGCCTGCCTTCTCCCCATATCCCTTGACTGCACTAGCCCTAAATCTCTTCCCTGTCCGGGAGACCCGACCTTTTCCCTGTCGGGTCTCCGTTGTCGTTGGGGCCGAGCGGCCTCCAACCTGAACGACCCGGGGGCTCGGGAGACTGCGGAGCTGCGGACAACTCACCATCGTGGGGCTGGCCGGCCTCGGAGCGTGGGGAGCGGTGGTGACTCGCTGCTGCGACTCGACTCCTGGGGCTCGGAGGCTCCAGCAACGCAGCCGCAGGTCCGGTGGACTGGGACATTGGGAGCTCGAGGGTCCGGGTGGAGAGACTGCTTCCCGGAGCTCCCGCAACGCGACTTCTCCAGCCCGTGTCGCGGGGTTGGAACGACCCGGAGCGGTGCCGTACATCGCCCGGCGCGGCTTCATGGCCGTGGGACATTACAGCGCCCGCCTGGGGCTTCAACATCGGGAGAGAAATGGAGAACAGGGGAGAGAAAAGACTTTGCCTTCCATCACAGTGGGTTCACTGTGATGGATGTTTGTGTGAATTAAATTGTGTGTATGTCTGTAGGACATTGTCTTTGTTTGTATGGCTGTGGAAACGGAATTTCGTTTGAGCCTCACTGAGGCTCAAATGACAATAAATATTGTATTGTATTGTATTTAGCTCTTCGGGCTAATGGAATCAAGGGATATGGGGGGGAAAGCAGAAACGGAATACTGATTTTGGATGTTCAGCCATGATCATATTGAATGGTGGTGCTGGATCGAAGGGCCGAATGCTTGTTTATGTCTCTGCATGCTGTTGTGTCTCCTGGGCCTATTTTGTATGTTAAACACCACAAGGAAAACAATGACAATGGCTGTTTCACTAGTGAGGCAGTTGGAAGTAGAAGGGGAATGTGATGGAGCCTTTGGGAAGATGTCCAACTGGTGAGGTGACAGAGGAGAGCAGGAATGAAATAGAAACTGGTTCTCAATGTGATGATGACCAACTAGGATTGAGTGGGGTGAGATTAGAGATAGGTAGTCACCTCACCTCGAATCCTCGATAGCCACCACAGGCCAAAGGTAAACCATTGGCTGAAGTCTTCACCCTTGCCCTGCCTCATTTGTAGCTACTGTAGATGGTAGCAGAGAGTTGCAAAAGATACAAACCTGGTATCAGTGATGGGGACAGGGTGAGGATGTCCAGTGTGGATCAAGGAAAGATAGATCGGATTCGAGCTCTGCTTGGCTGTAAAACTAAACATGATTTGATCTGTCCAATCCCAACCCAATCCAACCATGGCCAAAATGAGCCCAATCTGGCCAAGGCCAATCCAATCCAATCTAAATCCAACCTGACCACGACCTATAGGAAGCTGATTAAAGTATAAGGATGTCATTTTTCCATGCCCAGTTCAATCTGATCCAGGGGCATTTGCGGAATCGCAGAAATAAAGACTTATTGATCTGCACTAACATGGATAATGATCAAGTCCGGAGGACAGGTGTGTGACATAAAGCAAGACATCCTGAGCTGAATTCAACCCGAGTGGGAATGTTTCATGGGATCAAAACTGATAATAGTTTTAGTTTAGTTAAGAGCTACAGAATGGAAACAGGCACTTCATCCCACCAAGTCCATTCCGACCATCAAGAAGATTTTTATACTGACGAATTGTAATGTTTATGTTGGCCTAAAATAGGACACCTTGATAGTGTCCTCTGTGATGTTGAAAGGAAAGACTCCGGCCCGTTCACACCAGTTTTATGTCATCCCAACTTTCTCATCCATTCCCTTCCCAAACTGACCCAGAACCCACCACGATCAAGCATGGAAATCACTGGAGGTTGGAGCACAGGTTCAAAACACAATCAGAAACAAGGCCGAGATCATCTCTGGGAGGTGGAACATGAAGGGTTGGAAGTGTTTTTTCAGCTGCATGGAGTCAGGTCTGAAGTCAATTGCAGAGTATGCCTTAGATTTGGACCACATCTCAGACAGGATGCACAGCATCAGAGACGAGCAGCAGGGGTGCACCAGAGTGATGCATGGAATAAAGGGCTAGTTTGACAACTAGTGTTTTAGCCGTAGCTTTAGAGATACAGCGTGGAAACAGGCCCTTCGGCCCACTGAGTCCACGATGATCAGCAATCATCCGTACACTAATTCTATCTTACGCGCTTTTTACAGAAGCAATTTACAGAAGCCAATTAACTTTAAAATCTGATCGTCTTTGGAATGTGGGAGGAAACCAGAGCACCCGGAGAAAACCCACGTGGTCACAGGGAAAACGTACAGATAGTACCCGTAGTCAGTATTGAACCAGGGTCTCTGCCGCTGTGAGGCAACAGCTCTACCAGCTGTTCAGCGGTGCTGCCCCATATATACAATCAAGTCAAACTCAAGTACAATAGGTAGTTAAGGGTGCAGAATATATTCTCAGCATTGTAGCGCAAGAATTCTAGAGACTAACGTCCGCAATGTGATAGGTTGGAGGATCAGGCTGTACTTTAGCTTTGAAAGGAAACTACTTCCCCCCCCCATAGGGTGGAGGAAATCCTGAACCCCCTCCCTTTCTCCCCCTCCCTTTCTCCCCCCTCCCTTTCTCCCCCCACCCCCCCCCCCCCCCCCCCAAATAAAGCCCTCAAGTTTCTGTGAGCCAATGGAACATTTTACAGCCGAGTTTGACAGGTTTTCGCTAGTTGGGAGTTTTAATGAGTACAGAACCAAATTGAAAGTGGAAGGATCGACTGAGTCGTCTTCTCCAGAGATTGCGTCCAGCTCTTTGCGATGAAGGCAGCTGTGTAATTTTCCATCTGCTGGCAGCACAGTCAGTTACTGAGATTTATTCACCTCCAGCAGAATTCAAGCCTGTGCAATGTATGAACAGAGCAATCCTCGCTGCCGTACCAAGAATGCTCATGTCAGGAATCGTGCAGGAATGAACAGTGTGCCACACCTTCATTCTCTGCCTCACCGAATGGAACAAGACCCCAGGCTAAGACATATCACTGCTATCAAAGAATGGAGCTCTCGGCCAAGCCCAGCTTGGCTGACAGGATGTGTTCCTGGAGGTTCTGCCACATAATCTTCTGTCATCCAACCATCCCAAGGACAATAACCCTGTCTTCACATTATACACTGTGAACATCCCAAGGCAATCCATGGGAGGATAATCAAACACTCATTGACACATAAGGGAGATGATAGAACAGATGCATGTCACCATGGACAAAGATAATGGACTAGCTGCTGGAAGAACTCAGCGGGTCAGGCAGCCTCTGTGAAGGGAAACAGAAGTCTGAAGAGGAGTCCCAACCCGAACCGTCATCGGTCCATTTCCCACCACGGATGCTCCCTGACCCACAGGGTCCCTCTTGCAGTTTGTTTTCTTTTTTTTAATATATAAACATTTTAATTAGAAGCATGTATACAAATAATAGTAAGCGGCAATTTAATTACAGATTTCTTTCATAGCTTCGGTTTTTTTTTTAAGAATAAAGATAAAGGGAGAAAAATATGAGGGAAAGTAATAGAGAGAGAGAGAGAGAAGAAGAAGAGTGAAAAAGGGAGACGCAGAGAGAAACTACCAATGACAGGATTATGGAGGGTACACAAATAAAAGCTGGAGAAACTCAGCGGGTGCAGCAGCATCTATGGAGCGAAGGAAAAAGGCAACGTTTCGGGCCGAAACGTTGCCTTTTTCCTTCGCTCCATAGATGCTGCTGCACCCGCTGAGTTTCTCCAGCTTTTTTTTTGTGTACCTTCGATTTTCCAGCATCTGCAGTTCCTTCTTAAACACAAGATTATGGAGATTGGTCCTGGAACTGTTGAGTGTAACTATTCATCCAGTCCCAAACTCAGGTTTGAACCCTGATTCTGTGTTAAACCAAATTACCTTTTCAAATATTCAATAAATGGAGACCATATTCTAACACAAAGTTCTGGTTTGTCAATTAAGACAAGTCTTATTTTTTCCAAATGCAAGGTCTCAGTCATTTCCGCAACCCACATTTTAATTGTGGGGGCTGCTGGGTTTTTTCCATGCAGTTTGTTTTTGTTTTCTACAATAGGTTGGTGTCAGCAGTCTCTTGTGTCTCCACTTTCTTCAAAGAGGCAGCTTTGAAGGGGCTTCATAAAGAAGAGAGTATTACTAGCTTCTCTGTCGTCCTGCTGAGTTTCACTGTTGGCATAACTCCTTCTCACTTTCTCCACAGCCAACAATGGACCATTGTGGGCTCCATCTTTCCTTGATCATTGTCGCTGGCTTTGATTCGTCCTTTTTGCACACCTTTCATTCATTTGTTCTCTGTACCTTTTCATGTCTCTTGTTTTCCTCTCCCCTGACTCTCAGTCTGAAGAAGGGTCTCGACCCGAAACGTCACCTATTCCTTTATTCCAGATATGCTGCCTGACCGCTGCGTAACTCCAGCCTATTGTATCCATCTTCGATGAAAACCAGTATCTGCAGTTCCTTCCCTACACAAGAGAGGCAATGAGTTTGGCCAACAGCCTTTCTTTCCCATTTCCAATATTTAAATGTTCAAGATCTGTGGTGCTTTTTTTTTTTTTAATCAACCTTGCCCCATAATTTTCTAACTATTTTTAGTTCCATAGAGCTATGCTAAGAAGTTTAATCTTCAATGTCCATTGACTCATAACTCATACAGGTGACAGAGGTTATGGGGAGGAGGGAGGAGAAATGGGTTGAGGGAGAGATAGATCAGCCATGATTGAATGGCAGAGTAGACTTGATGGGCTGAATGGCCTAATTCTACTCCTATTCCTTATCATCTTCTGACTCTGGAGAAACCAGGAGTTTGCCAACCCATCGGCCCCATCCTTCTCTTCCTCAGAGAGCAGCCACTCAGCTTGGCCTACTTACAAAACGTGCAAATGAATAATCTAAAGAGGGCACATTCCCAAAATTCCCGTGCATCAATCGAGCTCCCCAAAAGGCTCTCGAGGTGACATGGAGAGAGGGATGGGAAGAAATGAATTTTGTAAAACAACAGTCAGTTGTGCTGCTCAGCTACCTTACCAAGTTTCCACAGATTCATCTCCAGTAATGTAAATAATAGAAAAACAGCAACATCAAACAGGCAGACTTTGGCCCATTCCCTTCTGACTCTCAACAAAAACCAAGTGTCAAATGAATTCAAAGGTTAGTGGTTCTGTTATTGGTATCTGGGAAATGTAGGCAGTCTAAGAGGATGCAAGGAAAACATTGAAGAACAACGTGCCTGAGACAGATCTACGATCGGTGAAGCATGTGGCATGTCCAAGAAACCGCAGGGTTTTCCAGGGTGGCATTTTCCACGGCGACCAGCCTGAACTGTACCTGTTGTCTAACATCCTGCAGATACCCGGCGTGGAGCCGGTTGGAGTGAATTAGCCTGTGGACAACATCAAACTGTATAAGAATTTCATCGATTCACCAGAACCTGTAACTGGGCAAAACAGCCAACTTCAGAACGAAAGAAGTACTGGCTGAAATGGAAGAGACGTGTCAGGCTATAACCACCTGAGTGAAGCACAGGTTTGAGCAAGGTAGGCGGATTGCTTATTTTAAAAACTTTAAAGGTAAGTTCCAACAGAGGGCTTACACTGTACAGTGGAAACTGTATCCTAACCTTAAACCAACCACAGCTAAAGTTTGAACTTTCAGTACTGTATCACAACACACTGTGCCAATATTGTGGGCAGTGGGCAGGTGCTTCTAGACATGCACGGGAAGGTAGACGCTCCCGCGCCCATGAGTCTCGGGCAGATGGGGCTCGTCAGCCTGGGAAGGCGGTACATCTAGGAGAGGGAAAACTCTGATTTAAAACCTCCACTGCCTTGTGGCCATATCCAGTCATGGAAAAGGCTCCAGAAGTAAACCTCAAGAAAATCCGGAGTCAGAGCCCCTCAGGCAGTTCGTCGTTGTCTACAACCTCGCTCTGGCAGCTCCTGTGACGGCGCTGGTGCCGAACTGTAACGGCCCTGCTGTTCCTTTGGATCGATCAGCGACGTGGAGAGGGGGGGCGTGCTGCATGGGCAACAGCCTGTCCTCCACATGACATCGCCCAGGCTTGCATCCGACCAGGATGCATCACCCATGGTCAGTCATGAGCGGGGGGGGGGGGGCTACTACTGTGCCAATCTTCAAACATAATCCATATAAAATTCTGAAATGAATTCAATTATAAGAGACAGTAATGAAACAGGCCCTTCAGTCTACCGAGTCTACATTGACTATTGATCAGCCATTCACACGCTAGTCTATGTTATTCCTAGAACGGAACATTATTAGAGTGGGCGGGCGACTTTGCACCTGCCCCAGTGTCGTGTGAGGTGGAGGCGGTGGAAGGGAAGATCAGACGAGACACAGACTCGTTGTAATGTTGCTTGAATTAGATTTTCATTAGAACCAAGCACCGAGTGATCACTGATATGATTGCCACATTACTAATATCAGAATTAATTATACAATGATAGTCCGATAATCCAGCATGCTGGATGGTGCCAGACTCTGTTTTCCAGATTATTGGATGATATTTTATTAATATTCCAATGCACTCTGAAGTCACTTTTTCGGAAGGTATACACAGAAACATCTCAGAAAACCCAGCTGGTTTTCAAGGTCTTTGATGATATGAGCTGCCTTTCAAGTCAGTGGAATCAGTCTTAAAGGAGCAAGAAAGAACTGCAGATGTTGGTTTAAATCAAAGGTAGACACAAAACTCAGCAGGATAGGCGGCATCCCTGGAGAGAAGGAATGGGTGACGTTTCGGGTCAAGACCCTTCCTCAGACTGATGTCAGGGGAGTGGGCGGGACAGAGATAGAATGTAGTTGGAGACGGTAAGACTGGTGGGAGAACTGGGAAGGGCGAGGGGAAGGAAACAGGGTAAGCAAGGGTTATTTGAAGTTAGAGAAGTCAATGTTCATACCGCTGGAGTGTAAACTACCCAAGCAAAATTTGAGGTGTTGTTCCTCCAATTTGCGCTGTGCCTCACTCTGACGATTTGACTTCCTGGTCAAATCGTCCCTTCCTACCCGAACCACCCCCTCCCCAGGTACTTCCCCCTGCAACCGCAGGAGATGCAACACCTGTCCCTTTACCTCTCCCCTCCACTCCATCCAAGGACCCAAACAGTCTTCCAGGTGAAGCAGAGGTTCACTTGCACCCCCTCCAACCTCATCTACTGTATCCGCTGTTCCAGGTGTCAACTTCTCTACAACGGCGAAACTAAGCGCAGGCTCGGCGATCGTTTCTCTGAACGCCTCCGCTCAGTCCGTCTTAACTTACCTGATCTCCCGGTTGCTCAGCACTTCAACTCCCTTTCCCATTCCCAATCTGATCTTTGTGTCCTGGGCCTCCTCCATTGTCAGAGTGAGGCCCAGCGCAAATTGGAGGAACAGCACCTCATATTTCGCTTGGGTAGTTTACATCCCAGCGGTATGAACATTGACTTCTCTAACTTCAAATAGCCCTTGCTTTCCCTCTCTCTCCATCCCTTCCCCTTCCCAGTTCTCCCACCAGTCTTACTGTCTCTGACTACGTTCTATATTTGTCCCGCCCACTCCCCTGACATCAGTCTGAAGAGGGGTCTCAACCCGAAACATCACCCATTCCTTCTCTCCAAAGACGTTGCCTGTCCTGCTGAGTTACTCCAACATTTTGTGTCTACCAGTCTTAAAGGAGCGTGGGCACGGGAGTTCCTTGAAGGAGTTGCAAGAATCCAAGGAACTGGGTCTTGGAGACTGAAAAAGACACAAAGAGCTGGAGTGACTCAGCGGGTCAGGCAATATCTGTGGAGAACAATGATAGGTGACGTTTTGGATCGGGATCCTTCTCCAGACTATTTGTCGGGGTGGGGGGGATTGAAAGCAGTAAGAAAGGAGGGGGCAGGACAAAGCCCGGCAGGTAATAGGTTGATACAGGTGAGGAAGGTGTTTTGCTAGGCGGCAGGTGGTTGAAAAAGGGCCAGTGATGAAAAGACAAAGGGTGTGAGACAAAAGGATTGTAGAGTTTACTTGCTGCGACATTACAGGCTCATGAATGCAATAACACAATAAATAGTCAACGATACAATAAAATAACAGTAATACTGGGTCATCAGACCTTAATAGTGCAAAGCAAAGAATGTAGTGCAACCTTATACAAAGTCTATTGTAATTCATTGTTAAGGTTGTGTGGTTGTGCAGTGTGGTTCAAGAGCCTAAGGTTGATGGGAAGAAGCTGTTCTTGAACCTGGAGATAATGGATCTCAAGTTCAAGTTCAAGTTCAAGTGAGTTTATTGTCATGTGTCCCTGTATAGGACAATGAAATTCTTGCTTTGCTTCAGCACACAGAACATAGTAGGCATTTACTACAAAACATATAAGTGTGTCCATATACCATAATATAAATATATACACACATGAATAAATAAACTGATAAAGTGCAAATAACAGAAAATGGGTTATTAATAATCAGAGTTTTGTCCGAGCCAGGTTTAATAGCCTGATGGCTGTGGGGAAGTAGCCTTCTCAGGCTCCTGTTAGTTCTTTCCAATGGTAGCAGTGAGATGCGAGCGTGGCCAGGGTGGTGTGAGTCTGATGATATTAGCTGTCTTTCTGAGGCAGCATTCCCTGTAGATCCTTCTGTTGGTGAGGGTTTCAATACCCGTGATAGACTGGGCAGAGTCTACCACACTCTGCAGCCTCTTTTGTTCTTGGGTATTTGGGTTAGAGAGACTTTTACTGTAAAATTGTGGATAACTGATCTTAAGTAATTCAGAAATTAATCTCTGTAACTTCCTACCTTCCTGAGGCTTCATATATATTTTTTTGTTTCATTGTTTAAATAGAAACTTGATATGTTCTTTTTCCATCTGTTGAATTTTGCAGTGGTTCTTGTGTCCACACCTGCCATTTTCTGTAACAACTTGTTTTCAGTAGAGTGGTGGTGAGTTGTCATGTCACACGGCAGTGCTCTAAAAGCTTTTCTTCTCCAGGCACTCTGCCGTATGTAGGCTGTCATTGTGGCAAATTGAAGAAAGTGAACAAAGTCTGAATCTGTTTATCGGCACTGTAGCGCAGCTGGTAGAGTCGCTGTATCACAGCGCCAGAGACCCAGGTTCGATCCTGATCTCGGGTGTGGAGTTTGCACATTTTTGCTGTTGCATGCGGATTGCCTGCAGGTGCTCCAATTACCTCCCACATGCCAAAGACGTGCGGGTTTGTAGGTTAATTGGTCTCTGTAAAATTACCCCTAGTGTGTAAAGAGTGAAAATGTGAAAATGATGCGATGTGATAATCTTATCAGAATCAAATGCATATTCCATTCCAGGGAACATTAAAGGGAAGTCCCACAAACATTAAAGCCAAGAATCCTCCCACCCAGAGGAAGGGAGAGCTGAGCCGAACCATCAGTGGCCTTGAAGCATCAGTGTTGGTTCTGGGGCCAAGTGAGATAGTATAACTGCTTGGCTCAAGTCACTGTGTGGGACACTCCCACTCACTGATTCCACCAGGCCTTCAAGTGAGCCCTGGTCAGGATGCAGTCCAGAAGATTTTAAAAAGCTTTTTGCAAAACGCTGTGATCTATACAAGCAATGTTTTCGAACTCCATTTTGCAAGCGTGAACTTTGTGTCTGATCACAAGCTTTGAATGTCGCTCCACCCGATTAGAAGCAAATATGTTTACGTCAAAGTTTTTGGTGCATGGATTGAGTCTGCAATGTGGCCGGTTGAAGTAGGATAGAGATGTTAGACTTTAGAGATACAGTGAGGAAACAGGCCCTTCGGCCCACTGAGACCACACTAACCACCAATCACCCCGCACACAAACACTATCCTACACACACAAGGGACAATTTACAATCTTATCCTTTCATAGCGAGAAGATTTGAGTTTAGGAGCAAGGAGGTCCCACTGCAGTTGTACAGGGCCCTCATGAGACCGCACTGGAATATTGTTGGTCTCCTAATTTGAGGAAGGACATTCTTGTTATTGAGGGAGTGCAACATAGCTTCACCAGGTTAATTCCCAGGATGGCAGGACTGACATATGATGAAAGAATGGGTCGATTGGGCTTGTATTCACTGGAATTTAGAAGGATGAGAGGGAATCTTATAGAAACATATAAAATTCTTCAGGGATTGGACAGGGTAGACGCAGGAAAAATGTTTCTGATGTTAGGGAGTCCAGAACCAGGGGTCACAGTTTAAGAATAAGGGGTAAGCCATTTAGGACTGAGATGAGGAAAAGCTTTTTCACCCAGAGAGTTGTGAATCTGTGGAATTCTCTGCCACAATGCAGTGGAGGCCAATTCACCGGATGTTTTCAAGAGAGAGTTAGATTAAGCTCTTTGGGCTAACAGAACCATGGGGATGGGGAAAAAGCAGGAAAGAGGTACTGAGTTGGATGATCAGCCATGATCATATTGAATGGCGGTGCAGGCTCGAAGGGCCAAATGGCCTACTCCTGTACCTATGTCTATGTTATGTTACCGAAGCCAATTAACCTACAAACCTGCACGTCTTTGGAATGAAGGAGGAAACCGGAGCACCTGGAGAAAACCCACACGGACACAGAGTACACATTAGAAGATTGAGGGGGGATCTTATAGAAACTTACAAAATTCTTAAGGGGTTGGATAGGCTAGATGCAGGAAGATTGTTCCCGATGTTGGGGAAGTCCAGAACAAGGGGTCACAGTTTAAGGATAAGAGGGAAGTCTTTTAGGACCGTGATGAGAAAATTATTTTTTACACAGAGAGTGGTGAATCTGTGGAATTCTCTGCCACAGAAGGTAGTTGAGGCCAGTTCATTGGCTATATTTAAGAGGGAGTTAGATGTGGCCCTTGTGGCTAAAGGGATCAGGGGGTATGGAGAGAAGGCAGGGATGGGATACTGAGTTGGATGATCAGCCATGATCATATCGAATGGCGGTGCAGGCTCGAAGGGCCGAATGGCCTACTCCCGCACCTATTTTCTGTTTCTATGTTTCTATGTACAGCGAACACAGTACAAACTCCGTACAGACAGCACCCTGTAATGTCCCTGTCCCATTTAGGAAACCTCTGGAGACTTTGCGCCCCACCCAAGGTTTCCGTGCGGTTATCGGAGGTTTTTGTCAGTCTCCCTACCTGCTTCCACTACCTGCAACCTCCGGCAACCATCTGCAACCTCCGGGAACCGCACGGAAACCTTGGGTGGGGCGCAAAGTCTCCAGAGGTTTCTGTTCAGGTTTCCTAAGTGGGACAGGGGCGTCAGTCAGGATTGAACCCGGGTTCTCCGGCGCTGTAAGGCAGCAGCTCTACCGCTGCGCCACCGTGCTGCCCTTGTTGGTGGCGTGACGAGCTGAAGGAACTTAAGGAAGAGTTCATCGTGGGGCTGCTGCTGTTCCATTGAGCTGTGAGAACCTTTTTCTAATCGAACTCTCAGCAGCTGTCCACCCTGATCCTGTGAGCACATTGTCGGAAGTGAGCCGTGTCTCGAGGAGAGATAACGATCTCACCAAGAATTACGCAGGGACACTTGAGGTGGCGTAAAAGATTGTATTTAGTCTGTGGCAGCACGCTGTCTTCATACCCGTGTGGAAAAAAATAGTGATATCCAATATCAAAGACCCACACCACCCTGGTCACACTCCCATTTCACTCCTATCATTGAGAAGGTGCTACAGGAGTCTGAGACCCATGACCACCAGGCTCAAGAACAGCATCTCCCCAGCGGGTACAGTCTTTCCAGTGTTCAGAGGACACTGCGGGTAGAATATGGATCTAGGAGCATCGATTGACAAGGGTGGATATAGAAACGAGGAACTGGTTTATTAAAAAAAAAGACACAAAGTGCTGGAGTAACTCAGTGGGTCAGGAAGGCAGCATCTCTGGAGAATGTGTTTAAGAAGGAACTGCAGATGCTGGAAAATCAAAGGTACACAAAAATGCTGGAGAAACTCAGCAGGTGCAGCAGCATCTATGGAGCGAAGGAGATAGGCAATGTTTCGGAACCCAAGGGTTTCGGCCCGAAACGTTGCCTATTTCCTTCGCTCCATAGATGCTGCTGCACCTGGTGAGCATCTCTGGAGAACATGGGTAGGTAGAAATAAGCAGCTGCACATGCTGGTCCATGTTCTCCAGAGATGCTGCCTGACCCACTGAGTTACTCCAGCACTAAGCAGCCTTCTTTATCAAGGGTGGATATCTGGTCAGCTACCTTGCTCACTGCCATTCTCCCGCCACAGATGCTGTCTGACGCTCTGAAAATTTCCAGCACGGTATATTTCCAGATTTCCTGCGCCTGCATTATTCTGCTTTAGCTTCTCCGAATATCTCAGAGAAGGGGGGGGTCAAATAACACCGATTTATTCAATCTTAAGGCATTTATTTTAAGCTCCTGAAGTCTGCCAGCACACTCCTTTGAAAGTCACCTCGTAAGAAATATCATAACAACGTCACATAAACATTTTGCACCCCAGCTTGATGATTTATCTAATTTATTTGTTTAATCCCTCGCTGCTAATAAAGAGGGGTGGGAAGGAGTGAGAATTGTAACATATCTTTCCACGCAGATCCTTACACCTTGTTATCCTGACACTTGGTCATTTAAACAACGTTAAACCTGGGCCCCGTCACTTTTGTACCCAGAGGAGATGTTGGAACTCGCTCTGGTGTTGACTGACGCCACTCCCAGCACCAGCCGCCTCACTCTGATTACTGCTCCCGGCACAATCCCTGTACCACGCCTTCCCTGCCCCACGGCAATGTGGGATGCGCATGGAGCGGGAGAGGGACGGGGTGCGGGAGGAGGGTAGTGGGCAAGGAAGAAGGGAGTGAGATGGCGGGGTGGGTGAGGGAGGAGGGGGGTGGGTGAGGGAGGAGGGAGAAGCTGATGGGAGAAGGATCCCCCTCAACTGAAGATGGATCGCGAGCTGAAACATCACCGATCCATGTTCTCCAGAGATGCTTCCTACTCCAGCACTTTGTGCCTTCTCTCAACCGTAGGTTGTCACTCCTTGCCACTCCACCACTGTGTGTTGTCTAGGGACCTTGTAGCCAGGGTCCGGAGGGCAAGGAGCTCTGCCACTCCACCTAGGGTCCGTAGGGGGAGGAGTGGCACTGCTGTCAGCAACCGAAGGACTGGTGTCGGGATCTAAGGAGTGGGCAGGGCCAAAGATGTCCTGGTTGGGTTGCTCCTAGGCCTGGCCAAGCTGGCCATCCGCAAGTCACGGCGCCAGGCTAAGAGGGCTTTGCCCGAGCCAGATGCTTGCCCCTTTACCGGGGTTACATCCGCGCCTTGGTGGTGGCAGAGAGGGTAATGTTATTTGTAATATAGTTGTTTGTAATCTAATGTCTGAATACTTTGGTGATTCTGTAATATGCTGGTGGGTGTGTCACCACGGTTTGGGGTTTTTTTGGCTTTTGTATCATGTTGGTATTTAAATAAATTATTTTTTGATACCAAAAAAAGTGTGTTGTCTGTTGTAGCCTTGGCAAAAACAATATTGCCCAGCAGATGAACCGGCCTTTGGAGCAGGCAGAATCCTGCTGGAGTTTGAACTGTGGCAGAGATAACCTCCTCCACAATCCACCCCCCCCACCCACCAGAGTGGTAGGGAGTGTACTGAGTGGTTTGATGGTTGGGGCTGGAGCTGGGGCTGGGGGGTCACAGGGATGCTGTAACCATCACCATCTTTAAGAAAGGAGAAGGTAGACAAAAGTGCTGGAGAAACTCAGCGGGTGCGGCAGCATCTATGGAGCGAAGGAAATAGGCAACGTATCGGGCCGAAACCCTTCAAGGAGATGTGTTTTGTGAAATTATTACAGAGGGGTCTCCCCTCTCTCCACCACAAGGAATGTCGTTGCCCGTGTCTCTCTCACCTGCTTCCTCCGGGGTCACAGTGGATATTCTGCCCATGAAGGTCCTTCATCCTGTGACAAATCCAAGCAAAGAACAGGGAGCAGCACCATACGCTGCCGACACCACTACCCCTGAAGTCCTTCACTGCCTCAATGGAAGGATTATGGATAGACCACAAAATGCTGGAGTAACTCAGCGGGACAGGCAGCATCTCTGGAGCGAAGGAATGTGTGACATCTCGGGTCGAGACCTTTCTTCAGACTAGTTAGGGATAAGGGAAATGAGAGAAATAGACGATGATGTAGAGAGATAAAGAACAATGAATGCTCTCTCGCTCTGTGACACTATGACAGGGAACTGCTCAATCTTTATCACATCAACTCTAGGACCAAGATCACCCCCATCACACTACAATAAAAGGACAATGCTTGTGTAGGCCAAGGTCGTGAAGGATGTGGATCTTACACCAAACGTCTGGGACACTGAGATGCTGCCTCACCTCACTACACTTACCCCCAACAATCAAAATCCAGGCATCTTGCGAATCTTAGCAGACACTGGGGATGAAATCAACATCATCTTCAGTGCACCAGCTTGGCCTTGAGATGCCGGCCAAACAAACTATCCATAAGACCTCAAACCTTCAAGCTTCATTCCCAGAGCTATAGCTGCTCTGAACTGGCTCTGCTGAGTGCCCCCTACCCCCATGGACTGTCTCCCTCGGATGGTCACGTCGCACAGACACATCTGCACATTAGTCTGTTTGAACTGTTCTGACTATTTTACTGTTCTTTTTACAAACCATGTTCTCGGGGTATCTAAATCTAAATTTTATTCGTTATTTAAGTTATGACATCGGATGGAAGCTGCAAACCAAATCCCGTTGCGCTTATGTGCAACGACAATAAAAGATATTATTATTATTATTATTATTATTAACCTGGCACTGAGCTCACGGTCGACAGAGTTGCTTTGACCCCCTCCCTCCTGTACGTCTCGGAGTCAGGGACAACCTTCAGCAGTGACCTCAAAGCAATGGAGGAGCTCCACCAATAACGCCTCCTCTTTGTTTAATTATTTTATTATTGTCACGTGTACTGAGGTACAGTGAAAAGCTTTTAGTTGCGTGCTCTCCAGTCAGTGAAAAGACTGAAAAAAAAGACGAAAAATGATTACAATCAATCGGTCCACCGTGTACAGTTGCAGGATAAAGGGTTTCATGTTTAATGCAAGACAAAGTCAAGTCTAATTAAAGATAGTTTGAAGATCTCCAATGAGGTCAGGACCGCACTCTAGTTGATGAATGGTTCAGTTGCTCCATCCAGCAGGAAGACCAAACCAACGTCAAAGCCCTCTCATGGAAACATAGACCCCCCCCTTTCCTCATCTGACATAATTCAAATAATAATCTGCCTTCTTGTTCTTGCCACCAAAGTGGATAACCTCACATTTATCCACATTATACTGCATCTGCCATTCATCTGCCCACTCACCCAACCTAACCAAGTCACCCTGCAGCCTCATAGCATCCTCATCGCAGTTCACACTGCCACCCAGCCCAATGACATCATTCAGCAGCGTCATCTTCACATGGAGCGTGGAACCAGCCGGCTCGGCCCAACTAACCCACACCGACCAACATGTCCCACTCAATCAGCAGGAAGCATTAACTGTGTTTCTCTTCCCACAGGTGCGGCCTGACGTGCTGAGCATTTCCTGCATAGAAAATGTTATCCCAAACCAAGCATACTCTTATGCAAGAGATTCCCTTTCTTGGAGCATCCCTGGAGAAAGAATAACATCTTCACCAACCTGTGCACACTCAGCCTGAGGGTGGAATTGTGAACACGGTGGCGCAGTGGTAGAGTTGCTGCCATACAGCGCCAGAGACCCGGGTTCGATCCTGACTTCCGGGTGCTGTCTGTACAGAGATTATACGTTCTCCCCCTGAACACCTGGGGTTTCTCCGGGTGCTCCGGTTTCCTCCCACACTCCAAAGACATACAGGTTTGTAAGTTAATTGGCTTCAGTAAAAATGATTAAGTAAGTAAGCAAGTAAGTTTATTGGCCAAGTATTCACATACAAGGAATTTGCCTTGGTGCTCCGCCCACAAGTAACAACATGACATACAGTGATAGTTATGAATGACTCAGAAAACACTAAACATTAATAATAATAAAACATTAATGATAAAACACCATTGATCAAGCATGTGAACCAACAAAATACCAGATCAAAGGGAGGCTACAGATTTTTGGCTGTTGAGTAGAGCAACTACTCGTCGATAAAAAACTGTTTTTATGTCTGGCTGTGGCAGCTTTGACAATCCGGAGTCGCCTTCCAGAGGGAAGTGATTCAAAGAGTTTGTGGCCAGGGTGAGAGGGATCAGAGATGATCTTGCCCGCTCGCTTAATTATCCCTAGTGTTAGTGTACGGGGTGATCGCCGATCAGCTTGGACTCGGTGGGTTGAAGGGCCTGTTTCCACGCTGAATCTCTAATCTTGAGCCTCTTCATGAGGGAAAATTCTTGGAGACTATGCACAAGCAGCGGAAGGAGAGCGTGCTAGCAGACTACTTGCCCACCATCGCATTTCATCCATCCCACATTGATGGTTTGCAGGGGTCCCTTGGTGACCTCAGAGCTGTGGAGACATAGAAACATAGAAATTAGGTGCAGGAGTAGGCCATTCAGCCCTTCAAGCCAGCACCGCCATTCAATATGATCATGGCTGATCATCCAACTCAGTATCCCATACCTGCCTTCTCTCCATACCCCCTGATCCCTTTAGCCACAAGGGCCACATCTAACTCCCTCTTAAATATAGCCAATGAACTGGCCTCAACTACCTTCTGTAGCAGAGAATTCCACAGATTCACCACGCTCTGTTTTTCTCATCTCGGTCCTAAAATACTTCCCCCTTATCCTTAAACTGTGACCCCTTGTTCTGGACTTCCCCAACATCGGGAACAATCTTCCTGCATGGATGAGGAGATGGCGGGTTCTCCTCATCCCTGGCCATAGTGAGTGTGTGTGTGTGAGTGTGTGTGCGTGTGTGCGTGTGTGTGTGTGTGTTTAACCGGACTGCATCATGCATCTTGGCCGCTTGCATCCTGCAAGTGCAGGCAGCCTTGGTTCCCAAGGGCTTTGTTAGTCCCACCCTGCTACTGATGGAAGCAAGCTGCAGTTAGCTGGTAGTCAGGAACGAACCCCGGCCTCTGGCGCTGTAAGAGAGCAACTCTACAACTGCGCCACTGTTGGTCACCACTCATCAGGTCATAATTGATAGGAGCAGCATTAGGCTGGGTCAATCGGGGGGAGCTGCCTGCTCACCTGCGTTGTGCTGGGAGAGGAGGGTCAGGGGTGGCAATCTGCAACAGAACCATGCAGTCACATCCTTCAGACGGATGGGTCTGGGATTGAAGGTCAAAGGCAGGTCCGAGCTGCTATTTTTCACTCGCGGGCAGGCTCCTGGCTTCTGTCTGATCGGACTGAGCGAGATAAGGCAGGAAGGAAGGAGAAGAAGATTAAGGTCATAAATGATTTACAGGCAGCTGTCAGTGAGAGGTTGTATGTCGGGTTATAGCTGTGTGGAACCAATCACCCCTGTCCATATTTCTCAGCTGGGATGGTACATTTGGACACACATTATATTTTGTGTGCTTTTATAAAGCCCCCATTCATCTCTTTGCTGTCACTTTCTTCTGCCCTCGACTCCTCCTGATACTGCCTCCCCTTGTGATCAGCTCCAGACACTCATCTGTTTCACTTGCCCCGAGGCACAACTCAGCTTCCAACCTCTGTGACAAGTCCGGCCACAGTCCGACCTGCAGCTGTATGTCTTCTGTAACGCTCACGCCTGATCAAGTGGCGTCACAACTCCCTACACAATTTACAGGGGCCAGTTCAAGCTTAGAAGGTTTGAGGAGAAATCCGAGTTAAGGTTTAGGTGGAGTACAGTGATATGCTTTATTTTACATGCTATTCTGATAATAGACAATAGACAAAACTGATAATAGTTTAGTTTAGGAAGGTACTGCAGATGCTGGTTCAATCCGAAGATAGACACAAAAAGCTCAGCGGGACAGGCAGCATTTCTGGACAGAAGGAACTGGTGATGTTTCGGGTCGAGACCCTTCTTCGGACTAGTTTAGTTTAGAGAGACAGCATGCAAACATGCCCTTCATCCCACTGAGTCCACCTCGACCAGCGATCACCTGTTCACACTAGTTCTAATGTTATCCCACCTTCTCATCCACTCCCTACACACTACAGAGGCCAATTAACCAACAAAGTGTGGGGAAACCGGAGCACCCAGAGGAAACACAGGGAAAACGTGCAAATTCCACACAGGCAGCACCCAAGTTCAGGATCGAATCCGGGATTCTGGCGCTGTGAGACAGGAGCTCCACCAGCTGCGCCACTGTGCTGCCCCATGCATACGTACATACGTACAAAATTGGTGTACAATTTTGGTCGCCCAATTATAGGAAAGATGTCAACAAAATAGTGAGAGTACAGAGGAGATTTACTAGAATGTTGCCTGGGTTTCAGCAACTAAGTTACAGAGATAGGTTGAACAAGTTAGGTCTTTATTCTTTGGAGCGCAGAAGGTTAAGGGGGGGACTTGATAGTGGTCTTTAAAATGATGAGAGGGATAGACAGAGTTGACGTGGATAAGCTTTTCCCATTGAGAGTAGGGAAGATTCAAACAAGAGGACATGACTTCAGAATTAAGGGACAGACTTTTAGGGGTAACATGAGGGGGAACTTCTTTACTCAGAGAGTGGTAGCTGTGTGGAATGAGCTTCCAGTGGAAGTGGTGGAGGCAGGTTTGATTTTATCATATAAAAATAAATTGGATAGGTATATGGATGGGAAAGGAATGGAGGGTTATGGTCTGAGTGCAGGTAGAAGGGACTAGGGGAGAATAAGTGTTCGGCACGGACTTGTAGGGCCGAGATGGCCTGTTTCCGTGCTGTAATTGTTATATGGTTATATGTTATATGGTTATATATATATATAACTTTTACACATATGCACCTAAACATACAGTGTCTATATAGACAAACACAACATGCAGTGCCAAATAAGTGCTCCAGAAACAGGTACATGGATAGGACTGGATTAGTGGAATATGGGCCAAATGCAGGCAGGTGGGACTAGTGTAGATGGGCATGTTGCCGGTGTGGGCAAGTTGGGCACAGGGGCCCCGTTTCCTCATTCTGTGACTCTATGACAGGTACAGTAGCTGCTCAATCTTCATCACCTGTAAGACTCTACGACTCTGACTCTAAATTATAACCTTTTTGCATTTTTTTTAACCATCTAAAAGTTGGAACTGCGTTAACGTATGAGGGAGGAAGGTTTGCAAGGCTCTAGGGAAAGAAACAGGCAGTGGGATTAATTGGGGACCTTCTTCACACACCCAGCACTGGAGTTCAATTGTTATACTGGAAAATAATCCTTCCCTCTCCTGCATCCGATCATCTCCCATCCAGTTCCCCTGCCCACTTCCACCTATATTCCTCCCTCCAGCTGCACATTTCACTCCATTACTCTCCTTATCTGACACCTTTTCTTTTTAATCTTCTTTCACCTCTAGCCTTTGTCACTTACAGCCCCATCAAAACTCCCATCCATCCATCATTTGCCAGGTTTTGCCCTGGCCCCATCTCTCTTTTCCAGCTTTCTTCCCCCAATTCCATCAGTCTAAAGAAAAGTTCCAACCAAAAACATCATTCCATTCACGGTCTTGGCCCACTGAGTCCCACCAGACTTGTTCTTTTTGCTCATGATTCCAGCATCTGCAGTTTCTCGCGTCCCTGGTCCTTCACAGCTGATTTTTGTTTTGAAAACTCTTGAATGGTCCTTGAGAGATGTGATGGTTCAGGCCAAGGCTGCCATGTACACTCTGAGCAATGGTGATGCTGAGGTTGAAAGGGTCAGCAGCTTCAAGTTCCTCGGTGTGTACATTGCACACGGACACAATAACTATGAAAGCCCGCCAGTGGCTCTTCTTCCTGAGAAGACTGAGGAAGTTTGGCATGAACGCCAGCATCCTCACAAACTTCTACAGATGCACCATCGAGAGTCTGCTGATGGGCTGCATCACAGTCTGGTACGGGAACTGTTCTGCCCACAGCCGCAAATCACTACAGAGAGTGGTGAAGGCAGCACAGCACATCACTGGCAACTGTCTCCCAGCCATTCAGGACATTTTCCACAGGCGGTGCCTGCAGAAGGCACACAGCATCATCAAGGACCACAGCCACCCAGCACGCAGACTGTTCCCCTTGTTACCGTCAGGCAGACGATACAGGAGCATGGCTGCACGCACCACCAGACTTAAGAACAGTTTTTTACCATCATGCCATCAGGCTTCTGAACTCATAAACACATCATATATGTTGATTACTTTATTTATTGACTTTTACCTACCAATGTCACTTTTATCTTATCTTTCTTTATCTTAATTTTATCCATGTAATATCATTGCTGAGGTGACCCGTTGTCTTGTCAAACACATTTCATTGTACCGTTGACCCTGTGTTAACCTACATATGATAAATAAAACTGAACTGAGCTGAACACTGGTTAATAATAATGATGGAAAGGCTGTATCAATGGAAACATGTGCTAACACTACAGACACAACAGCTTATGTTATTAAATGATATGAGTAGCCGCTTGCAATATCTCAATGAATAGTCATGAGTGTTGAATTGTGTTATGTACCAACAACAGAACAATCAAAGACAATACACATAGGTAATATATAATAAACAAAAAAATATAATAACCACAATACTAATGCAAAAAAAGTCCTCAGAGCAACAAAAGACTGTCCATAGAAACTGCAGAAACTTCCCATACCTCTAGTTTCCCACTCCCTAACTCAGTCTGATGAAGTGTCTCGACCCGAAATGTCACCTATTCCTTTTCTCCAGAGCTGCTGCCTCACCTGCTGGGTTACTCCAGCAATTTGTGTCTATCTTCGAAAGAAACTGTAGATGCTGGCATCCTGAAAATATCCTTGGTGTGGCACGGTGGCGCAGCGCCAGAGGCCCGAGTTCAATCCTGGGCGCTGTTTTATGGAGTTTGTACATTCTCCTTGTGACCAGGTGGGATTTCTCTGGGTGCTCCAGTTTCCTCCCACACGCCACAGACATACAGGTTTGTAGGTCAATTAGCTCCTGTAAATTGTCCATAGTGTGCAGGATAGAACTAGTGTACGGGTAATCACCGGTCGGTATGAACTCGGTGGGCTGAAGGGTCTGTTTCCACACTGTATCTCTAAACTAAACCTACTGTATTTGGTCCACGTGCTTTACTGCAGACAGCTGGCTCTCGTCTACCAGCTACCTCAACAAAGCCTCGTTCTGTGCTGTACCTTCTCGGATTAATTTTTAAAGACTTCTCTTTTATCTTCCGCTCTTTCCATAATATACATTTCATTTTGGTTAAAATACACTCTTTATGCAGCTGCACAGGTTGAAGTTGAGAGAGCACAGCCAGAACATTCAAAGCAGATGTTTCTCCTCTCCCTTCCAATCCCCTCTTAAGTGGTCCTCTTGATCTGGAATCCTTTGTTAGACACAAAGTGAGCAGTTTTTCATGAAAACAAAACAAATATCAAAGGCAAAGTATAAAAATCCTCATTTAATGTACACAGTGACTCATTACTCACCCAGTAGCTCTCACACCAAGGCTTTAAACGCCAATGTGCAGGAAGGAACTGCAGATGCTGGTTTACACCGAAGATACCAGAAAATGCTGGAGTAACTCAGCGGGACAGGCCGTATTTCTGGATAGAATTCCTTTCCATCTATCCAGGGATGCTGCCTGTCCCGCTGAGTTACTCCAGCATTTTGTGTCTATCTTCGGTTTGAACAGCAATTTGCCTTCTGCTTTCTTCACGGTTGCAGATTATTGATGCAAATAAATCATATTTATCTTCAAAGATTGTACAAGTAATGCAAGGGCCTTCAAGTTATAGAGCCGTAGAGCACATAAACAGGCCCTTCGGTCCACCACATCCATGCCAGCCTTTTTGCTCATCTACCCAAAGTACATTTGCTACGAGAACGCAAGTGCTTGTCTAAATGCTTCTTACAGTAACTGTTTCTGATTCCACCACCTCCTGTGGTTGTGTGCTCCAGATATTACCCTCTCTCTGCGTATAAAATCTTTCTCCTCAGATCTCCTCTCACTTTATGTCCTCTTATTTTTCAAACCCCTATCGTGGAAAAAGGTTTTGGTTATTTACCCTATCCATGCCTCTCATAATCTTATATATTTCTATCAGGTTACACCTTAGCTTCCTTCATTCCAGTAAAATAAGCCCAGCCTATCCAATCTCTCCCAATAACTGTAGTTGTCGATTCCAGGCAACATCCTGGTGAACCTCCTCTGCACCCTATAGTGCGGTGACAGGAAATGTACTCCAACTGTGGGCTAACCATAGTTTTGTAAAGTTGCAAAATGCATGGCTGAAGGACTGGTGCAGTGGGCAGGGATTCAAGTTTCTGGATCAGTGGGACCTCTTTTGAGGAAGGTGTGACCTGTACAAAAAGGACAGGTTGCACTTGAACCCGAGGGGGACCAATATCCTGGCGGGGAGATTTGCAAAGGCTACTGGGGAGACTTTAAACTAGAACGGTTGGGGGGAGGGACTCAAATAGAGAATGCTAGTAGTCAGTGTGTGAGGCAGGAGGCAGAGAAGGAAAGCACTCAGACCCAACATGTAGGGGGGGAAAGAAGATAAAGATAATAAACAGAGAATAAGAGGTGGTGGGTTTCTTAAATATGTGAGCAGAGAGACAGAGGGGTGTAAAATGAGGGTAGAAGCAATAGGTAGCAAGGTGAAAAGTAAAAGTGGCAGGCAGACAAATCCAGGGCAAAAATCAAAAAGGGCCACTTTTCAACATAGTTGTATAAGGGGTAAGAGTGTTGTAAAAACAAGCCTGAAGGCTTTGTGTCTCAATGCAAGGAGCATTCGTAATAAGGTGGATGAGTTGAATGTGCAGATAGCTATTAATGACTATGATATAGCTGGGATCACGGAGACATGGCTCCATGGTGACCAAGGCTGGGAGCCGAACATCCAGGGATATTCAATATTCAGGAGAGATAGACAGAAAAGAAAAGGAGGTGAGGTAGCGTTGCTGGTTAGAGAGGAGATCAATGCAATAGAAAGGAAAGACATTAGCTTGGAGGATTTGGAATCAATATGGGTAGAGCTGCGAAACACTAAGGGGCAGAAAATGCTAGTGGGAGTTGTGTACAGGCCACCTAACAGTAGTAGTGGAGTTGGGGATGGCATCAAACAGGAAATTAGAAATGCGTGCAACAAAGGTAAAATTGTTATAATGGGTGACTTCAATCTACATATAGATTGGGTGAATCAAATTGGCAGGGGTGCTGAGGAAGAGGATTTCTTGGAATGTATGCGGGATAGTTTTCTAAACCAACATGTAGAGGAACCAACGAAAGAGCAGGCTATTCTAGACTGGGTATTGAGTAATGAGGAAGGGTTAGTTAGCAGTCTTGTTGTGCGTGGCCCCTTGGGCAAGAGTGACCATAATATGGTTGAGTTCTTCATTAGGATGGAGAGTGATATAATTAATTCAGAAACAAGGGTTCTGAACTTAAAGAAAGGTAACTTTGAGGGTATGAGAGGTGAATTGGCCAAGATAGACTGGCAATTGATTCTTAAAGGGTTGCGGTGGATATGCAATGGAAAGCATTTAAAGGCTGCATGGATGAACTACAACAATTGTTCATCCCAGTTTGGCAAAAGAATAAATCAGGGAAGGTAGTGCATCCATGGATAACAAGGGAAATCAGGGATAGTATCAAAACAAAAGATGAAGCATACAAATTAGCCAGAAAAAGCAGCCTACAAGAGGACTGGGAGAAATTCAGAGTCCAGCAGAGGAGGACAAAAGGCTTAATTAGGAAAGGAAAAATAGATTATGAAAGAAAACTGGCAGGGAACATAAAAACTGACTGCAAAAGGTTTTGTGAAGATATGTGAAGAGAAAAAGATTAGTTAAAACAAATGTAGGTCCCGTTGCAGTCAGAAACAGGTGAATTGATCATGGGGAACAAGGACATGGCAGGATCCAATTGACTAACTAGCTTCTGGTTCTGTCTCACTAAGGAAGACTTAAACATGCCGAAATAGCCGGGACGGGAAATGAGAGGAACTGAGTGATGTACCGGGGGTGTTAATTAATTAAAACTTATATGCACTTTAGTCACTTTGATTGACCCAATGTTCACATATTATCCACACCCAGGGGTGGTAAGTTCTTGCCCAAGGACACACACAGGCAAAGGTGGGTGAAGTGTCTTGCCCAAGGACACAACGACAGTATGCACTCCAAGCAGGATTCGAACCAGCTACCTTCTGGTTGCCAGCCGAACACTTAGCCCATTGTGCCATCTGTCGTCCCATGTTAGGTAAATTGAATGGATTAAAGGCCGATAAATCTCCAGGGCCAGATAGGCTGCATCCCAGGGTACTTAAGGAAGTAGCCCCAGAAATAGTGGATGCATTAGTGATACTTTTTCAAAACTCTTTAGATTCTGAAGTAGATCCTAAGGATTGGAGGGTAGCTAATGTAACCCCACTTTTTAAAAAGGGAGGGAGAGAGAAAACGGGGAATTACAGACCAGTTAGTCTAACATCGGTAGTGGGGAAACTGCTAGAGTCAGTTATTAAAGATGGGATAGCAGCACATTTGGAAAGTGGTGAAATCATTGGACAAAGTCAGCATGGATTTATGAAAGGTAAATCATGTCTGATGAATCTTATAGAATTTTTCGAGGATTTAACTAGTAGAGTGGATAAGGGAGAACCAGTGGATGTGTTATATCTGGACTTTCAGAAGGCTTTCAACAAGGTCCCAAGAGATTAGTATACAAACTTAAAGCACACGGTATTGGGGGTTCAGTATTGATGTGGATAGAGAATTGGCCGGCAGACAGGAAGCAAAGAGTAGGAGTAAACGTGTCCTTTTCAGAATGGCAGGCAGTGACTAGTGGGATACCGCAAGTTCAATGCTGGGACCCCAGCTATTTACAATATATATTAATGATTTGGACGAGGGAATTGAATGCAACATCTCCAAGTTTGCGGATGACACGAAGCTGGGGGGAAGTGTTAGCTGTGAGGAGGATGCTAGGAGGCTGCAAGGTGACTTGGATAGGCTGGGTGAGTGGGCAAATGCATGGCAGATGCAGTATAATGTGGATAAATGTGAGGTTATCCACTTTGGTGGCAAAAACAGGAAAGTAGACTATTATCTGAATGATGGCCGATTAGGAAAAGGGGAGATGCAACGAGACCTGGGTGTCATGGTACACCAGTCATTGAAAGTAGGCATGCAGGTGCAGCAGGCAGTGAAGAAAGCGAATGGTATGTTAACATTCATAGCAAAAGGATTTGAGTACAGGAGCAGGGAGGTTCTACTGCAGTTGTACAGGGTCTTGGTGAGACCACACCTGGAGTATTGCGTACAGTTTTGGTCTCCTAATCTGAGGAAAGACATTCTTGCCATAGAGGGAGTACAGAGAAGGTTCACCAGACTGATTCCTGGGATGTCAGGACTTTCATATGAAGAAAGACTGGATAGATTCGGCTTGTAACCATATAACAATTACAGCACGGAAACAGGCCATCTCGGCCCTACAAGTCCTTGCCGAACAATTATTTTCCCCTAGTCCCATCTACCTGCACTCAGACCATAACCCTCCATTCCTTTCCCATCCATATACCTATCCAATTTATTTTTTAATGATAAAATCGAACCTGCCTCCACCACTTCCACTGGAAGCTCATTCCACACAGCTACCACTCTCTGAATAAAGAAGTTCCCCCTGTTACCCCTAAACTTCTGTCCCTTAATTCTGAAGTCATGTCCTCTTGTTTGAAACTTCCCTACTCTCAATGGGAAAAGCTTGTCCACGTCAACTCTATCTATCCCTCTCATAATTTTAAAGACCTCTATCAAGTCCCCCCCTTAACCTTCCAGAGAATAAAGACCTAACTTATTCAACCTTTCTCTGTAACTTAGTTGCTGAAACCCAGGCAACATTCTAGTAAATTTCCTCTGTACTCTCTCTATTTTGTTGACATCCTTCCTATAATTGGGCGACCAAAATTGTACACCATACTCCAGAATTGGTCTCACCAATGCCTTGTACAATTTTAACATTACATCCCAACTTCTATACTCAATGCTCTGATTTATAAAGGCAAGCATACCAAAAGCTTTCTTTACCACCCTATCTATATGAGATTCCACCTTCAGGGAACTATGCACAGTTATTCCTAGATCCCTCTGTTCAACTGCATTCCTCAATTCGCTACCATTTACCATGTACGTCCTATTTTGATTTGTCCTGCCAAGTAGCACCTCACACTTATCAGCATTAAACTCCATCTGCCATCTTTCAGCCCACTCTTCCAAATTGCCGAAATCTCTCTGTAGACTTTGGAAATCTACTTCATTATCCACACCACCTATCTTGGTATCATCTGCATACTTACTAATCCAATTTACCACACCTTCATCCAGATCATTGATGTACATGACAAACAACAGTGGACCCAACACAGATCCCTGAGGCACCCCATTAGTCACCTGCCTCCAACCTGACAAACAGCCATCCACCATTATTCTCTGGCGTCTCCCATTCAGCCACTGTTGAATCCATCTTGCTACTCCTGCATTTATACCCAACAATTGAACTTTCTTAACCAACCTTCCATGAGGAACCTTGTCAAAGGCCTTACTAAAGTCCATATAGACAACATCCACTGCTTTACCCTCATCAATTTCCCTAGTAACCTCTTCAAAAAATTCAAGAAGATTAGTCAAACATGACCTTCCAGGCACAAATCCATGTTGACTTTTCCTAATCAGTCCCTGTTTATCCAGATGCTTATATATATTATCTCTAAGTATCTTTTCCATTAATTTGCCCACCACTGAAGTCAAACTAACAGGTCTATAATTGCTAGGTTTACTCTTAGAACCCTTTTTAAACAATGGAACAACATGCGCAGTACACCAATCCTCGGGCACTATTCCCGTTTCTAATGACATTTGAAATATTTCTGTCATAGCCCCTGCTATTTCTACACTAACTTCCCTCAATGTCCTAGGGAATATCCTGTCAGGACCTGGAGACTTATCCACTTTTATATTTTTCATAAGTGTCAGTACTTCTTTTTCTTTGAATCTCATAGTATCCATAGCTACTCTACTTGTTTCCCTTACCTCACATAATTCAATATCCTTCTCCTTGGTGAATACCGAAGAAAATAAATTGTTCAATATCTCCCCCATCTCTTTTGGCTCAGCAGATAGCTGTCCACTCTGACTCTAATGGACCAATTTTATCCCTCGTTATCCTTTTGCTATTAATATAGCTGTAGAAACCCTTTGGATTTACTTTCACCTTACTTGCCAAAGCAACCTCATATCTTCTTTTAGCTTTTCTAATTTCTTTCTTAAGATTCTTTTTACATTCTTTATACTCCTCAAGCACCGCAAGAACAGGAGTACGGAGGATGCCATCTCAACGGCACTTCACTCCGCCCTCTCCCACCTCGACAACAGAGACACTTACGTAAGAATGCTGTTCATCGATTACAGCTCAGCATTCAACACCATTATACCATCAAAACTGATCACCAAACTCGGTAACCTGGGCATCGACCCCTCCCTCTGCAACTGGATACTGGACTTTCTAACCAACAGACCCCAGTCTGTTAGGTTAGACAAGAACACCTCTTCAACCCTCACCCTGAACACCGGCGTTCCACAGGGCTGTGTGCTGAGCCCCCTCCTCTACTCCCTCTTCACCTATGACTGCACACCTGTACATGGTACTAACACCATCATCAAGTATGCAGATGATACAACGGTGATTGGCCTCATCAGCAACAACGATGAGTCGGCCTACAGGGAGGAGGTCCAGCACTTAGCAGCATGGTGCGCTGACAACAACCTGGCCCTTAACTCCAAGAAGACCAAGGAGCTCATTGTAGACTTCAGGAAGTCCAGGGGCGGCACGCACAACCCCATCCACATTAACGGGACGGAGGTGGAACGTGTTTCTAGCTTCAGGTTCCTGGGAGTCAACATCTCCGATGACCTCTCTTGGACCCACAATACCTCAACTCTGATCAAGAAGGCTCACCAGCGTCTCTTCTTCCTGAGGAGACTGAAGAAGGTCCATCTGTCTCCTCAGATCCTGGTGAACTTCTACCGCTGCACCATCGAGAGCATCCTTACCAACTGCATCACAGTATGGTATGGCAACTGCTCTGTCTCCGACCGGAAGGCATTGCAGAGGGTGGTGAAAATTGCCCAACGCATCACCGGTTCCTCGCTCCCCTCCATTGAGTCTGTCCAAAGCAAGCGTTGTCTGCGGAGGGCGCTCAGCATCGCCAAGGACTGCTCTCACCCCAACCATGGACTGTTTACCCTCCTACCATCCGGGAGGCGCTACAGGTCTCTCCGTTGCCGAACCAGCAGGTCCAGGAACAGCTTCTTCCCGGCGGCTGTCACTCTACTCAACAACGTACCTCGGTGACTGCCAATCACCCCCCCACCCCCCGGACACTTATTATCACTTATTATTATTTATTCAAATCATTTGCTATGTCGCTCTTCCAGGGAGATGCTAAATGCATTTCGTTGTCTCTGTACTGTACACTGACAATGACAATTAAAATTGAATCTGAATCTGAATTCACTCCATGCTGCCTATAATTATTGTAGATCTCTCTCTTTTTCCGAACCAAGTGTCAAATTTCCCTTGAAAACCATGGCTCTTTCCAATTTTTACTCTTTCCTTTCAACCGAACAGGGACATAAAGATTCTGTACTCTTGAAATTTCCCCTTTAAATGTCATCCATTTCTCTTCTACATCCTTCCCATAAAATAAAATGTCCCAATTCACTCCTTTTAAATCCTTTCGCATCTCATCAAAGTTAGCCTTTCTCCAATCAAAAATCTCAACCCTAGGTCCAGTTCTGACCCTCTCCATAATTATATTGAAACTAATGGGTCTTTAGAGGCCTTTAAAATGATGAGAGGGATAGACAGAGTTGACGTGGATAAGCTTTTCCCACTGAGAGTAGGGAAGATTCAAACAAGAGGAAACGACTTGAGAATTAAGGGACAGAAGTTTAGGGATAACATGAGGGGGAACTTCTTTACTCAGAGAGTGGTAGCTGTGTGGAATGAGCTTCCAGTGAAGGTGGTGGAGGCAGGTTCGATTTTATCATTTAAAAATAAATTGGATAGTTATATGGACGGGAAAGGAATGGAGGGTTATGGTCTGAGTGCAGGTAGATGGGACTAGGGGAGAATACGTGTTCGGCACGGACTAGAAGGGCCAAGATGGCCTGTTTCCGTGCTGTAATTGTTATATGGTTATATGGTAATGGTATTGTGATCACTGGACCCGAAGTGCTCCCCAACGCATACCTCCACAACCTGACCCATCTCATTTCCTAACAGGAGGTCCAGCACTGCCCCATCTCTAGTAGGTACCTCTATGTATTGCTGCAAAAAACTATCCTGCACACATTTTACAAACTCCAAACCATCCAGCCCGTTTACAGAATGTGTTTCCCAGTCTATGTGTGGAAAATTGAAATCTCCCACAATCACTACCTTGTGCTTACTACTAATATCTGCTATCTCCTTACATATTTGCTCTTCCAATTCTCGCTCCCCATTTGGCGGTCTACAATGCACCCCTATAAGTGTTGCTACACCTTTCCCACTTCTCAGTTCCACCCAAATAGCCTCCCTAGACGAGCCCTCAAATTTATCCTGCCAAAGCACTGCTGTAATATCTTCCCTGACAAGCAATGCAACACCTCCACCTCTTGCCCCTCCAATTCCATCACACCTGAAGCAACGAAATCCTGGAATATTTAGTTTCCAATCACAGCCCTCCTGCAACCATGTTTCACTGATCGCCACAACATCATACTTCCAGGTATCAATCCAGGCTCTAAGCTCATCCACCTTTCTTACAATGCTCCTAGCATTAAAATATGCACATTTAAGAAACCCACCGCCTCTTATTCTCTGTATCACCTGCATACTTACTAATGTTTGGAAGGCTGAAGGGCCTATTTCCGTGCTATGATCTAAATAACTTATCAAGTTGTGTGATATTTGTGTTCACTCCCATCTGGATATCTTGGGTCTCCAAAACTCTACCTGCTCCCTGCAGAAGAGCAACAGATCCCCTGTATCGATTCTCTTGGATTCCCTTTGGAATCACCATGATGTTTCCAGGATTTGTAGATTAATGTCCAGCGTTGCACTGAGGGAAAGAAACACAATAGGAATATCATCGGGGGGGGGGGGGGGTTTCACAAAAGCTAGCAGTTGTTTTCAATTTCGTTCAACGTTATTTGTTTGTAGTCATGCAAGTGGAAGTGGGGATCGGTTCCACTTAGATGGGAAGGCCCATCTGTCACTCTGTGTGTGTGTGCCTCACTCTCTGTGTCTCTCTGTCTGCCTCTCGCTGATTTCATACTAGGAGTTGCATATTTCTGAGCAGGTTAATCAACCGCTGGCATTAATGGAAGCTTTGTACAGGCCACATGATATTCCGTATGAAACCGATTAAGAACCATGTTGGTTTTGCTTCAGCAACAGATCTTTGGCACGGCACAGATTGTTAAACAGATTACTGGCAGGTCGCTCAACACTGTTTGTAAGAGCAGCATTTTGAGATTAGAGAGTGAATTCTTGAGTGATTACTTACTAAGCCTTCAATGAAAATTGCAGGCATGTTCCAACTTAGTCTCGATAAGTGCCATACCAGCAGCCCGTACCTATGGACGATGATTTAAGAGATTCTAAAAGCAGTCTTCAAACCTATTTGAATTCTTAGCGACACTAAACCATGATGAGATATTTTCCCCTTTTACTTCTTAATGATGTGATGAATTGCTCCCAGAGTAAGGGTGCTGACTGATAGAGCCCCAAGTCCTGACCCTCTACCCCTCTACGATTAAAGCGAGCAGCAAGAATTTGATCTGTTCAGGAGGCTTTGCATCACACCGACCGACAGAAAGATCGTGCATTCCCAAAGCCTCTTTCACGAGCTCATGCACTTCTGACAATGGTCTGTGAGGGCATTCAATGGCTGATTTATCAGTATTCAGTATTTATTTAATATCATTTTAACTGAGTACTTGCATACACAGATGAAACGAAAAAGCGTTTCTCGATCAGTTTCCATTCAGTGTAGTTAATAAAAACAGGATAAATACATAGAGCTTCAAAAAAAATTAAAATTACCATATCTAAAAACAGAAAGTAGGCCTAAAATTTACAATAGAATAAAAACAGACATTCCGACCGACAGTGGCTTTACTTTGACAGGTGCCTAGCTGTCAAAGTATGGGCGAGGTTAGATGTGTTGGTGAGTGATATATGGGGAGGGGACACAGTCCGTTAACCAGTCTTATTGCCTGTGGGAAGAAGCTGTGGAGCATCCTGCTGGTTTTACAGCTGATGCTCCTGTACCTCTTCCCAGATGGCAGAATGGAGAAGATGTGGTGTGATGGATGGTAGGGGTCCTTGATAATGGAGATGGCTCTGCTGATGCTCCGCTTCTTATAGATCTCCAACAGGAAAGGCAGTGGGGCACCAATGATCCTGCTGGCTGTCTTCACTATCCTGTTGAGTTGATTTTGTTCATAAGCCTTGCAGCTCCCAAACCAGGAAGTGATACACAGTAAGATCCCACCAACAGTAAACCCGATTGGTCATCCGCCTTGTTGCTAGAGGAATAAATATTGATCAGGACAGATCCATCACCCTATTTCAAATAAGACCTCAGAGCATTAGGACAAAGAGTGGATGGTTCATCTCATGGGAGAACATCCCTTGAGAATCCAGAAAGGACACAGTGCTGGAGTAATGTAGCAGGTCAGGCAAATATTAAAGGGCATAGCTTTAAGAGAGGGGTAAAGTTTAAAGGAGGTGGGTGGGGCAATTTTTATTTTTACACAGAGAGTGGAGAGTGTCTGGAATACACTGCCAGGGATGGTGGTGGAGGCAGATACAATAGTGGCATTTAACAGTCTTTCAGATAGGGACCATGGAAATACAAGGAATGGAGGGATAAGGATTACGTGCATGCAGATAAGAGTTGGCCTTGGCACCATGTTCAACACAGACATTATGGGCTGTAATGCCTGTCCTGTGCTGTTCTACATTCTAAAAGGAGAAATAAATGAGTTGAAGATCAAGCAGGAGCTGATTGAACAATTGACAGGATAAACGGTCTAGAAATGGGCTAAAATGTCCCTTTTGCATCCGTCAGAACAATCTGATATAAACCATTTTGTGTTTCGAATTCCTGGCAGTCACTCAGATTCTGGTTCTCTCTAATAAACTCTCACTAGTCTATCTGAGGATAGGTGTGAATGTACATTGATGGCTTTTTTTTCCCATTTGAGGCTATGGGTGGGGTGGGGGACATATCTGCATATTCCTGTACAGCCTGGGGAACAGCATATATCACAATACATACCCAAGCAATGAGTTAACAGTGCCCTGTGCTTGCAATCACTTGAACCGGAGGGAAGAATGCGTGCAATGTGTCCATCAATCTTAAGATTACATTAGCCTATCTCTGTGGGGCATCGAGTGGTTAGGGGAAAAAAAAGAATCAGTGGTGAAATATTTAATATTACCGATGAAGAGTTGTATCTTCAATTTTTTTTAGAAAAAGTATAATTTCTAAAAAGAAGTCTCCAAACATCCTTCTTAATTGGTAGAACATCCGGGCCTGAACTCAGGACAAACATTACCAGAGACGTTGGAGACATAAGAAACTGCAGATGCTGGAACCTTGAATAAAAACTGCTGGAGGAACTCAGCAGAAGCCACCACCTGGGGTCTCAACCCAAAATATCACCAGTTTATTTTATTCCACAATTGCTGCCTGATCAGCTGAGTTCCTCAAGCACTGTTTTTTTTTTGAAACCACAAAAGTTGATGGATATGTCCAACTCCTTCCCTGGAACTTGACACATTGCTGGGTCAGTTGAAACCTTGAAGACCAAGAGGTTTCAAATCTGTGCTGTCTGATCCTATCCGAAGGAGTGGGATATACTAGAGTACATAGACTGTGCAGCTCAGACATTTTACATTGGAGAAGAATAAAAAGTGTTAATGTCAGCGCAGGTTGAGACAAGTGAAGGGTTGTGAACTGCAAAGCTGACAGGACATTAGATACAAGGAACTGTAGACGGTGGTTTGCACAAAAGGACACAAAGTGCTGGAGTAACTCAGCTCACAATCACAAGTGTGGTCAGTTTTGTTCCCAATGTAGGGGACTACATTGGGCTTAGATATAAGGGGAAAGATTGCAAGGAGACAAAAGGGGCAGATTTTTCTCCCAATGCAAATGTGAGCGGCTCAGGTAGGGACCTTAGTCAGCAAGTACACGTTGGGCTGAAGGGCCAGTTTCCGTGTAGCACAACTTTATACATCCACGATTCTAATAGAAGGTAGTCAAGTGTCTGAGTCAAGATAGCAAACTGATCAATCGTGCTACTATTACTGCCTCGCTGCTCCAGAAACCATGGCTCAATCCTGACCTTTAATGATGCCTGTGAGAAGTTGACATGTCCACCGTGCGACTGTGTGGGTTTTCATTTGGGTGTTCTAGCTTCCTCCCAAAATATGTTGTTTTATAGGTTAATTGGCAACAATAATTTCCCTTATTATAGAAGATTCCTAGTGGAGTTATGGGCAAATGGGGGAAAATAAGTTGCCAGGAAATATGTGGGGGAATGGGACTGAAAGGAATGCTCAGAGACGGCAGCGACTCAATGGACCAAATGGCCTCTTTCTACATTGGGAGAAAGATGATCAAGGGCCTAAAAAATATATTATTTTTGGCCTTGATAAGGCTGGAGAGTCATTAAACAGGGAGGTTTTGCGTGAAGACACAATGGAGGAGGAGTCATGCAGAAGAGAGAGAGTTAATGTGAACGGGAGATAGTGCAAGGGGAATACAAATTAGGAGAGAGAGCAGAATCAATGCACATTCCAATTCAAATGTCTAAGGGGGGGTGGGGAATGGGTAAAGTCACTCAGTTTAGACTCGATGCAATTTAAATGAGAAAACAGCAGGAAATAAACAGGAGAATCTGGAGTACATCTGACGGACACCAAACAGTCATGATCCTCAAACCACCCGACCCTTCAGGCAGTTCCAATTCATCCTTACGTTTTTTTCCCCAGATTTAATTCAATTTGTTGGGCATCACCAACTGATTCCAAAAGTGATTCTCAGCAGATTCTCTGCTCGATCACACACGGCACGCTTGCTCTTCCCTACTGGCTGCACAAATAGTCCAAAGAAACATTGTTCATGGTTTTCTATGACTTAGGAGGCCACTCAGCCCATCAAGCCTATGCCAGTCTGAAGAAGGGTTTCGACCCGAAACGTTGCCCATTTCCTTCGCTCCATAGATGCTGCCTCACCCGCTGAGTTTCTCCGGCATTTTTGTCTACCTTCGATATTCCAGCATCTGCAGTTCCTTCCTAAACAACAAGTCAACACCAGCTCTTGGAGCTATCCCATCAGTTTCTCTTACCCGCTCATCAACTCCTCCTTGATGCTCCGTACACCCAGTAAGTAACGTTAGGGTAGCACAGCGGCGCAGTGGTAGCGTTGCTGCTTTACAGCAGCAGTAACCCGATCTCGCTCCCGACTGCGGGTGCTGTCTCTACAGAGTGTACAGTACGTTCTCCCTGTGACCGCGTGGATTTTCTCCAAGTACTCTGGTTTCCTCCCACATTCCAAAGACACGCAGGCTCGTAAGACCCGTCTGAAGGTCCTTGACCCAAAACATCACCCATTCTTTCTCTCCAGAGATGCTACCTGTCCCGCTGTTACTCCAGCATTTTGTGTCTATCTTCAAATTTAATTGGCTTCTGTAAATTGTTCCTAGAGTGTAGGATAGAACTAGTGTATGGTGATCGCTGGTCGACGAGCACTTGGTAGGGCAGAAGGGCCCCGTTTCCACGCTGTTTGGGCTTGCAGATTCTTGTTAGGATCTAGGGACACACACTGGAGTCTGGGCGATCCCAGATGCAGAGGGCACGCTGGAGAAAGCACAGCTTGTGCTGAGACAATAGAGATTCCTGCAGGGCATCCATTGAAAAGGGTTTTTATTCTGCAATACCAAATTGCATATCACTGAACACAAGCAAAGTGATATTAAGTTCAGCTCCCGAATTCAATTAAGTTGGTATCAGTAGCTGCTGGTTAGAGATTGAGGCCAGGTGTTTTTTTGTGTGAAACTGGGGGAAGAGAGTTAATTTACCCTCATTATAATACCGTTTGATTGACGTATAACATTTGACTGGAGCTTGTGCTTGGAAAGAAAACAAATCCCTACTTGATTGGAGGATTTACATTCAAAATATGTGCACTCAGAGGCACCATTAGAACACTTGCATGCACTACATAAATACGAGTATTGTGAAGTGTTTTAAGCTTGAAGTGTGCTTCTAACATTTACCAATGAATATGGAAACATAGAAACATAGAAAATAGGTGCAGGAGTAGGCCATTTGGCCCTTCGAGCCTGCACCGCCATTCAATATGATCATGGCTGATCATCCAACTCAGTATCCGTACCTGCCTTCTCTCCATACCCCCTGATCCCTTTAGCCACAAGGGCCACATCTAACTCCCTCTTAAATATAGCCAATGAACTGGCCTCAACTACCTTCTGTGGCAGAGAATTCCACAGATTCACCACTCTCTGTGTGAAACAATGTTTTTGATTGGAAGGAGTTTCAATTAAAAATATTTGAAAACTGCTGTCATTCATTCCACACGCAAGAGACTGCAGATGTTTTAGTCTTGAGAGAGAAAAAAATCAAACTGCTGGAAGAACTCAGCATGTCAGACAGCATGTGTAGGAAGGAACTGCAGATGCTGGTTTAAACTGAAGATAGACACAACATGCTGGAGTAAGCAGGACAGGCAGCATCTCTGGAGAGAAGGAATGGGTGACGTTTTGGGTTGAGACCCTTCTTCAGACAGCATCTGTGGAAGGAATGGTCACATATCAGTCTGAAGAAGAGTCACCATCTGAAATGTTCTGTCCATTTTCCTCCTCAGATGCTGCCTGACCCACTGAGTTCTCCAACAGATCGTTTTTTTTTTAATACTGTTTTTTATTGCAGTTTTCTGAAGAGGTACCCGATTAATAAAACTTATCCCAGAAGTAGAATTGATGGTCCATGTAAAGTTACACAATGAAGAAGCATACAAAGACATGAGTATTCCCATCAGTTGGGGTATTCCAAGCATCGGTCCGCAGGCTTCCAGAACAGTGTGGGAGAAAACTGGAGCATCCAGAGAAAATCCACAGGGTCGCATGGGGAAAAGTGCAGACTTCACACTCTAGGCTAGCATTGAATGAGAGTGGATGGTGCCACGAGACAGCAGCTCTAGTGCTTCCCCTGTAGGCATCCATTATAGAAAGCATTGGTCAAACCATACTCTAATACCACGTTTAGTTTTGGATCTCGTGATGATACTCCCACGGCACTATTCAAACTGCAGGAGAGTTCTTCCAAGCATTTGCCCTCCCTGAACCAACAATAAAATAAGCTCTGCAGAAACAAGAAACTGCTGCTGCTAGAATCTCAAGCAAAATTGAGTACTGGAGGAACTCAGCGAGTCAGGAAATAGACATACTATGTTTCAGGTCAGGAACCTTCTGGCCATTGTCATGAACGGGCGAGGGGAGACCAAATTGTGTACAAAATTATTAAAGGCTTTGACAGAGTGAATGGAAATGATATGTCCCCTCTACAGAAGGATCAGTAAACAGAAATGGTAGAGGAGAGTGGTCAATAAAAAGGCCTGCATCCATTGCCCAAATCGTCTTTTTGCAAGCAAATTGATGAGTACTTGATGTGAATTGGCCTACGGTTTGTCTCAAAGCTTCTTTCTGATCTTTATGATGGGCTGCATGGCATTAATTGCTGCGATTCTAAGGGCCTATCCACCATCCAAAAATCCATGGAATATACTGAATGGGAAGGGTGATCCGGAGATTTTCAACGAACAAAGGAATTTATCTTGAAAGTCCAACTTAAAAATCCAACTTTTATCCTGAGACTGTTATATCCATTTCCAGATTGCTCAAATGGAGAATCTGCTGCTTGCATCCAGTCTGTCAGCCCCTTTACTCACACACTAAGTTTTAATATGATCACCTCCTTTTCTTTGAGGTAAAGAACAGAGATCTAGTGAGAACTCAAAGGAGCCTGCTTGGTCAGGTCTCACCTGCGTCCCCTTCTTACATAGAAACATAGAAAATAGGTGCAGGAGTAGGCCATTCGGCCCTTCGAGCCTGCACCACCATTCAATATGATCATGGCTGATCATCCAACTCAGTATCCTGTACCTGCCTTCTCTCCATACCCCCCGATCTTGCCCCGACTCACCAAATTAATCTTTATGTCAGGGCAGAATCTTCTTCAAGTTAGTTTGAGATTCACTTGTAAACAATGTACATCTTTACTTTCACTTCGCATTCCATACACCAACACCCCTTGAGGTGAATTTTCTACTAACGGCCCATTTCATTCTGCTGTTAATCCTCAGCCTTTGTCCCATCAGCAGGTGAGGGGAAGAGAAAGAAAGGGATACTACAGTAACATCCGATCCCTCCACCTATTCACTAACTTCCCTCATTTTAATGGCAATGAAATGACGACCCCCAGAGGACAATCTTTGAAGGTGCAGGTTTTGGTAAAAAAAACGCCAAAACTTCAGCTCTGCTTATGAAGTTTGAACCTGCAGGTGCTGTCAACTGAACTTAGAGTCAGCAAATTGTATTACATCTGATCTCAGCCCTCACTTACCAAAATAGCACCCCCGTAATGAGACAGACATCCACCGTGCTTCAAGTGTCTCCAAGGTGTTGGCACTTGATCACACCCAACTCCTAGACATTTGCAAACTTTGCACCCCAAGTTTGAGGACAATTATAAACTATGCTGCCTGCAGTGTTAACCCAATTCACCAATCACCTTGGCATACTGACATACAATTACCCCCAACCCCTCAGAATTAACGTTAAGTAATCAGACCATTTTTAATTGCGTTTTGACCATTCCAACCCCTACAGCCCAACCATCGCGTCTCCCTGTTTCAGCCTTGAGGTACCCTGCTCTGACCACCCACCCCACCCCCACCACCTCCATTTTCACCGCCCCAATATCAGCAATCATCACTTTAGCTTAGCTAAGTCCCCAGGCTGCAGCATAATCTTCCCAAGCCCATCTAACTATTCACGGCATTCTGCAATTCTAAAATTAGTGGTTATGAACAGCTTTCGTTCCCATTCTTTAAGAACAAAAATAATCAGAGGAGTTAGCTAAACACAAGCCTGCCCCACGTTTCAATAAGACAAAAGTTCTCCCTGTAACAGCATGTCTTTCTCAGGTTAATTGTTGATTGCTTCTCGAGTGAAAGCACGTGGTGGTCTGGGTAAAGGGGTGCAATAAAATGGGACTAGTATAGGATTGGCGCAAGGGGGCACATGATAGGGTCCATTTCCACATTGCATGACTGAGTCTACGAATTTGTCCTCAGCTGCTCCTTTGGGCATCTACCAGCCTTGAGCATATTCAGTGATTCAGCCGCCACAGTAGTGAGCTAAAAAACATTTTTCACTACCCCGGGAGAGAAAAAATCCTCCTCATCTCAAGCGTGAATGAAAAAACAGTCATCTTGAAACCATGTCCTAATATCCATGTAGCTCAGTCAAATTTACTTTGATATAGTTTCAGTGCGAACCATAAAGTATTTAAAAATGCTAAAGGCGCAGTCAAAGGCAATACTGTGTTATTTCTTCTGCCAACTCCCAAAACTGCAATGTTACTTGCTCTGATAGTCAGGCCAATGGCAAAGTGCTTGCATTGCATTACATACACGTCCTCCTGCCCCCTGGCTCAGCAAAACAAACACAGGCTTCACAAATCCCAGAGCTTCAATTTAAAATTTATTTATCAATATATTAGACATGAAAAACAACAGACCAAAATAAATCATCCATGCATATCTATACAAAACAAAATAAGTTCCAAAAATACAATATATACTAATTGGGACACTTCACCTTTATATCAGTTTCAGCAGGATCAGAGTATTGGAATTATAAATGTTAAAATAAAACTAAGTCACTGGCTAATCTTGAACACCATGCTCATATTTAAACTTCCTAATCATGTCAAGTTCAATGCAATGATGTTAAAACCTGTTAAAGGACTGTTAAAAAGTTATCAAAGTTTGTGGAGTTTGCATTAGTTAAGTTAATTCGACAAAGGTCTTGGCAGTGTAAAATCACAGATTACAGCGAGAAAGTTTGGAAGAGAACTTCAAAGCACAGATTAAAACTGATTAGCAAAGGTACTGGGTGTTTACTTTCAGCCCATTTACTATTTCAGCATTTTCTGAATTCTAGGACACTTCATTCATGCCCACTATCATGGTCATTGCCTTTCAACACAGGTCTCGCATTCAGATAGTCTGCAGTACAAGACCTTCCAATGGTTACAAAATATTACATGAAAGCTCTGCCAATATCGCTTGGTCGGATGCATCTCAAAGTAAAAAAGGTAACTGCACCATGCTATAAAGCTGGAAGTGATTAGGTGCACCAGCACAGCATGATGTAGGAAAACTACACAGCACAGCTGTTTAATGAGGTAGAGTTGGTACAAAAAGCTGCATAAAACCCTCCAAAAGCAGAAACACCTTCTCAGTTCACATTGATCAGGTTACCTCTTAACGGATATACCTAGCTGCCCGAGTCCCCACCTCATCCAACGTACAGACACACACCGGGATCCCTGCAACTAGAATTCAAGTGGAAAGCCAATGGAATTAATAAAGTCCACGTTAACTCACGGAACATTTAAATTCCAGGGTCATCCATCCATTGCTTTAAAAGTTTTTTTTTTTTTAATATGCATCTAATGGACATTTCATGGCCTCAGGGCATGCTAAATCACTTCACAAAGAATCAAGCATGTTTTAAACTACACTCACTGTTCTAGAAAATTATTTTGTGCCTTTAACAAATGTAACGTGAATATGCAACATCCTGTCAACATTAAGACAGAACGTGAGGATTGTGGTACGATGGAGAACACGATAATAAAGTGTAGCTATACAACCATCAAAGGCAAACAGAACAGCACAAATAAATGTGGTTGACAAAGAACAATGATAATACTGTTGCCTTTTAAGATCAACACACTGGACAATCTCATTCAGGGACTTCAAGAGAGAGGTGTAGATAAAAGCATTCTGCTATTGTCCTGAAACTTATTTTTTATCTTTAAAAGAAAATACACTCCCCGATATCCTGCCTCCTACTGCTCTCACTTCATCCCACGAGCTGCAATGTTAACAATGATACACGGGGGGAAAAAATCACTCCATGTACAAATCCTAGATAATGATTCCCCTATTACTAGTGCAGCAGCTCAGAAGAAATGTTGCTTATAGCATAGTCATAGACCTACCTCAGTATTACAATATTTCAGGTAACTCCCCCCTGCAACAAGGTTTTCCACAGAATTCAGCTAAATGAAGAAAAGGCCTGGGAGGGGGTGAAGAAGTCTCACACTGAACCAGAACTCTACAAACAGCACTTTGTTATTCCTCCATCGTGTGCAAGCCTTTTGCACCAAGTCTACCCCAAAAATAACACACTGGAACATCCAAACACCAAAGCAAAGCTATTAAGTGGTGGAATTGCTCAAAATAAGGAAGAATCTCTTAAAAGCTGATGATAACTGAAAATATTTCTTTTACAAAAGATAGCGTGCAGGCAGCAACTTATTTGGCACTATTGAACATATTCAATGATTTGAAGAAAAGAATAACACTAGCGGATATTTTTTCTTTTAAAAGTCCTCATTAGTTACAGGAGCAAAAGGAACCAAAGGTGATAGGTCATAAGTGTACTGCAAACCTAAGGCACGAATCTTCCTATTTTTGTGCTTCTACTAACTATACTCTGAACAGGGACCAACTTTACATCAGAAACAAAATATACAGATGATATTCTTGACTATTTCTAGACCCCCCCAACTTAATCTTCATTGGGCTTCCGGATCTTTGACCACACACCTGGTCGTCAACGACTCCAGAAACTTAGTTTAAAAGGATACAGCACATAATGGAAATGAGTCCTTTGTGTAAACCTTTCCCATCAGCTTTTGTGTTCCTGATTCCAGTTAGAACCAGTAACGAAACAACTTTGGACGCCCACGTTTTTACTGCTAACGACCCGCATCGCGCTCCTTGATCAAGGAATGTCCATTAAAGCAGCGATCAGAGCCGATACTGGTTTGATCCATCACAAATGTACAGCAGTGTCTCCGTAGTCCTCGTTCCAGCTCCTGTACCCCTCGAGTGTTTGAGGGCCCACACTGCGCTTGATCTTCCTTAGAGAATCCTCAAAGTCAGACAGGCGGATCTTCCTTACCTAGACATGCAGAATACAAGGCATAAAGTCACGGCTGGTTCAGTACCATGCGATAGATAACACACTCATCATCAATCAAGATTAAAAACATGTTTCTGTGAACTGCAGATGCAATTAGATACAGTGTGGTTATACAACACAACAGGGCTAATTGGACTTTATTCCACACGTGGAAATGTTTTGAATGCAGGAGAAATGAACCACACCTCACTGGCAGCCAAACTCCTCACTTCTTCCGGCTTGAGTTCTGCAGAAAAAGAAATTTTGATTACCCAAAACATCAAACCAGAGCAGGCAAAACACTCCAGAAACAGCAAACATGCATGCAGGGAGTTCTGTAATATCAGGATAGTTGCATTAATAAGGAACCTCACATTGTAGAAAATTGTGTAATACAGATACTTGTCTCAATGGAGGAGAAATGGGTGAAATTGGCTACAGAATTTTAGATTTGCATTAACAATGTTTTTTTCTACTATAGTATTTTCAAACTTACGGTCTTGGTAATACTTTTAAGTTTTTTATTCCAAAAAAGATATGTGGTATCTTACATTACTTAATCGAGTATAACTGAACAAAGGCCAATATAAGCAATTGCTTATCAATTTCAATGGCCAGCCAAGGTGCAACTGACAGACTGCGTTAATAAGAGACAATAGTGTACTGCAGGGAGCTTACATAGAAACCGAGACTTTTTCCCCACCAAGATAGCTTTTTTTTAAAAAACTTGTCAATTCCCAAAGTAATTTAAGTAATTCTCGACCTTGACCAAAATCACATTATAACCAATTCTCCCCGTATATTTTGAATATTTTCCCTAATTCACCAATTGCTTTATATATAATTTGTTTCACAGAAACACTCGTTGCAGCGTAACTGCCTGTACTCATGCATCTTCCGGTGGTTGGAAGTGGCTACTCAAAAGGTCAACTGGCTCTTTTGGAAGGAGGTCTATTGTCCTTACTTGGCCAAAGACAAAGGGCAACTCCAATCTCCCACCAATAATATGGATAGGTGCAGGAGTAGACCACCGGCTCTTCGAGCCAGCACCGCCATTCACTGTGATCATGGCTGATCCACAATCAGTACCCCGTTCCTGCCTTCTTCCCATATCCCTTGACGATTCCTGGGGATCAGTATGCGTACTTGCTATTTGTAATATGCGATCAATTTGAACATGGATAAAGAGGTCTTGATCTGCAAGCTTGCAGGTGACACAAAACATGTGGCTTTAATGATAGCATGGAGGTTAGTCAGGCTACAGAGTGATCTCGATGTGTTGTTGAAATGGGCTGAGAAACAGCAAGCGATGTTTAATCCTGATAAATAGGACAAGATGCATTTTGGGAGTACTAATGAGGTTAGGACATGTACCATGGAGATAAAAGTCTAGGGAATAATGAGGAACAAAGGGACCTTAGTGTGCAAGCGCAAAGAACAATAAAGTGGCATCACAGGTAGGTAATGTGGCTCAGGCATATGGGATAGTTGGAGCACTAAATGTAAGAGCAGGGAGGTTGTGCTCCAACTATATAAAACATTAGCCAGACATCAACTGGAGATCTACATGCAGTTCCAATCACTGCACTATAGGAAGGATGCGATGGTCTGGAGCAGATGTGGAGGAGATTCAGCACCATGTTGCCTGGGACAGGGCAGCTCAGTTGTGAGGAGCAAAAGTCAAGAGAGGCTTCATTGAGATGGAGAAAATTATGAAAAGTATAGATAGAGAAAAGTTCCTGCAATCTACCCTTCTCGGTGAATGAAATTTGAACACATAGATTTTGGATAAGCAGTGGGAGATTTAGAGTGGATTTGTGAAGGACCTTTTCTCCACCCAGAGTGTCAAGTATCCTGAGTGCATTGCCAGAGAGTGGTGGTGGCAGTCAATGACAGCATTTAACAAGTATCTGGATTAGCACTTAAATAGCCTGGGCATAGAAGGAAACAGAACAAGTTCTGAAAAATGGGATTAATGATGGTCAGTATGGACTTGGTAGGCAGAATGGCCAGTTTCTACAATAAATGACTATGACCAATGCAATTAACTAAAAACTCTGGTGCATCAAATTACTATTAGTACATTCTCAAGGCACCCAAGGACATGAATAAATACAGGTTGAGTCAACTATGTCCACAGTCAGAAGATAAATTCAATGAGTTGGCACGGGTGTGATGGGCTGAATGGCCTGCTTTGGTTCTAATGAGATCCCCTACCTCGAATTGGACCCAAAGCTGCATCCTTCGCCAGTGCAGTCAGGTCACTACCTGAATATCCTTCAGCCTGCCTGCAAAACACCAAGTTTCACCTTAAAAGCCCAGCACACAAGGTGATAGAATACTTATTGAACAAATGCAAGATCCTTTTCAAGAGATAGTATGCAGCAGGAATGTTACTATCATAGTTGTTTAATAAGTATTTGAGGAAATTACACAGTAACATGTTGGTAGCATAAACCACCAGCATTAAGTTGGTCTGGCAATATAAAACTATTTGCTTTAAAGTTGTGTATATTTTTCAATTGTACTATGTATGTAAAGACTTTCTAAAGCACCGTACTGAAGTTCACATTTAGAGGAATGCATTAACATTTGGGCAAAGACTTGGAACGTAGCAACACAACAAAGATATTTAACCAAAGAGTTGAATTCAACAAGATTACGACTGATACCTTCCATAAACTTGTCTTTGGCCCAAACCCATTTCATGCCTTTGGTTAACAAAAGTCCATTAACCTCAGTTTTAAAATCAATTGATAGAGGGTTAACCATAATTGAAACCATCATCCTTAACATGCAGAAGCATTTCCTAACTAGTCCTGAATATCTGCCTCTTATGTTTAGATTGCAGTAAAAATAACTTCTACCTTGTTTCTGTGCTGTACTGTACTGTTGCGTTTTGTTTAGTTTAGAGATACAGCGCGGAAACAGGCCCTTCTGCCCAGAATCCATGCTAACCAGCAATTTCCGCACACTAGAACTATCTTACTACACTAGGGACAATTTATAATCTTTACCAAAGCCAATTAACCTACAAACCTGTACATCGTTGGAATGTGGGAGGAAATCGGAGCTCGCGTGGAAAATCCACACGGTCACAGGGAAAACGTACAAGCTCTATACAGACAGTACCCATAGTCAGGATTGAGCCTGGGTCTCTATTATTGCACTACCATGCTGCCCCTAATCTTGAACAGAACCTGAAAACTCATGGGGTCAGTACTTCCCAAATTCTGGGATTTCAGTCTGACTGAGATGCGTGCAATGTGGTGTTGCCAGTTTCTGAATATCACATCATTCCTTTACTGGAGATAATTAGATTAAGAAGCACAAACTGTAAAATAGAGTCTGCTGTGGGTCAATCTCAAAAACAGATATAATCTGCAAAAGAAGAACACAAATATCCTGAAAAGAAAAGTGCTCATCAGAATGAACAATCTCAAGAGTTTGAGATGTTTGTGATAAACTTACTTGGCCAGCTGCTCAAGATCCTTTTGATTCAGTGGATTTTTATGTTTGGCCAAAAGATTTGTAAGCAGCAACAACCGCGTCTGGGGAAGGTGGCGACAGGGGAAAGAATATGAATTTTTGCACAACAACATTCTTCAAGAAAGTAACACCTCACGTTCGAGATCACTACTGTTAACTTTGGCAGGATATTAAACAGAATGGATTGGCAGAGATGGAAAATGGATTTCTGCATTCAGTGATCATTAATACCCCCCTGAACATGCAACCAATCTTGGGTAGGTTTTACTTCCTCCTCAGACTTGTTCGCTACACTTTCTTCATGCCTTTCCTCGTCACAAATGACCATAAGGACAAGGGTCATCATGGTGATTTGTGGGAGACACCAGGCTGCTGTGTCACCCGAAGGAGACAATTAGGCCATTAGAGTGATGAGAATCTATGATCAACAGTCATAACAACTAGAAATAACAAATACAAAACAAGAGAGTGTATATAGGAAGGTGAATAGGCAAAGGAAATAATCAAGCAATTGACAAATACAAGTGTTAACATAGGAAGTGTCCAGACTTAAAGAATCAATAAAGCTAACCTAAATTTCCAATTGTTCCCAGATATTATGTCATAATATCATAATGTCACAATATCATGTCATAAACTTGAGACTTGAAAATTTTGGGTATGGGTGAAAGATGATTTAGAATATAAAAAAATCATCTCACTGTGGCGATTGGACAAAATTTCTCCTGCTTTTTTTTTCCTACTTCACTTATTTATTTTCCTCACTATTTCTTTGTTCTGCTTCTTACTCATGCACACTAGTCTATCTTTCCTTCTTTACCACTTCTTTTTCTTTTTCTCCTCTTTCTTTTCTCTTTAAAAAAATAAAAAAAAATGGAAGCTGTACAGAGAATGTAATATGTTAACATAATTTTGGGAACCTGTAAAAATATATTGTATTGTACTTACATCTAATAAAGAATTAAAAAAAAAAAATACATAAATAGATTTGAGACAAACTTGAAAGTCCCCAGTCCTGAGAGCCTGGAGATCTAGCAATATATCCATAAGGTAGGTGTACTCTGACAATTAAATAATTTGTAGAAAGATTGAAAACTGAAATGTTTTTCACATACTTGCATATTTGGCAGTGAGACAAACACCCTCTTTGTAAAACGCCTGGAGAGAAGAAGAGAAGGGATCAATCACAAGTCAATTAACCTTCAGGAAAATTATCATAATTATGCCTTTTACTAAACACAGATTGACACATCAGCTTTCAAAATGTTAAACTTACTCCTTATGTATATTAAAATACTCACACCATTAGAATTATAGTAACATACATCATAAAAGGCAGCCTTTTGGCCCACTGTGCCAAGGAGCTGCAATCTAAGAGTCCTATCCCACTGTTCTCTTCCAGTAGCCCTGCAAATGCTTCCCTTATCCAAGTTTTATTCATCTTCCTTGAAAGTTACTATTCAATGTAATCGTTTAGACAGTATATTCAAAATCGTAATCTGTTTTGGCAATATTTCTTCTTTTTGCTAATTATCTCAAATTTATTTACTGGGGAGGGGAGCGAGGAATGAAGAGAAAAAAGTCTGCCACAATAATAGACAAAGAGATACTCAAACACTTCCTGATACTGGGCTGTTTGCCAAATGATTTTTCTCACTCTAAATTTCAATCTATAAGTTTCCAATTATCACTCTTTCCAAATCTAAATTTCAATAGAGAATGTCATCTGCTGCACAAGATTTCCTTCAAAATTGGCAATCTGTACGTGTAAAACAGAGTGTGGCAAATTGTTTGACAAGGTATACCCACAGAAGCAGGCTACTCACCTGAGAACAGCATCATCCAACTCCTGCGGCCTATTTGTTGCTCCCATTACTAGGACCCTGTCATCCCCACTGGACTGCACCTGAAACAATTGTCAACGTCGATCTTTAATGGCAAGTTGACATTGATGGCAATCTTGTGGTATTGGAAACTATAGTCTTTTAGGTCATTCCACCATGTTGCATCTGACGTTCAGCAGCAAACAATGACAGATTGCAGTTTCTGTCCATTGTGAGATCTGAATAGAGATTATTTTTAACTGCTCAATGAAATGAGCTGTCAGCAGTGCAGATTGTACCAGAGAGATAGGGAATAAATTGATGCTGATGGCTTGCCATGGATAGGCCCTGCCAAGGGTCTTGTGACATCTAGTGGGAGATTCAGAGGAATGGGAGAGGGAGGAGAAATTGCTCCCAAGCAATTCTTACCACCCAATACAAGCTTCATGGAAATGTGGATCAGAACTATTAATCTAAACTAAATGGGAAAGCCTGAGAAGGTTTCCTTCACCACAAAGTTCATCTTTTTGCCTTTTGCAGAGGATGGATAACATGTTAGAATGGTTTCTTCATCACGGAGCTAGTCAGCAGAACAGGATGGAGATGCCAGAGGAGCGAGAAAGAAGATTTCCAATTTAAGCAACAATCTTGGTTGGGACGACGAAGATAGACACAAAACGCTGGAGTAACTCAGCGGAACAGGCAGCATCTCTGGATTGAAGGAATGGGTGACGTTTCGGGTCTAGACCCTTCTTCAGACAGAGTCAGGGAACAGGGAGATGGACATAAGGAAGCGTAAGGTGTGAGAACAAGACATCAAAGGGATAAGGATCAAGGAAAATATACAATAGTTCATTGTTGGCCGTGGAAGGCACAATCGTGATTGGGAGTTAAATAAGCCAATTTGAAAAGCAGAGCAAAGGGTGGGGAGATGGTCAGAGCTTAAAATTGAAGTAGTCTAAAGAAGGCTCCTGACCTTGTTGCCTTACACGAGCATATTATGGGCTTTAAAAAAAAAATTTTAAGCTTAAAATTGTAATTTTCTTCCAATCAAAACAAAAGCAAGGTGAGCTGGAAGCACAAGGTTGGGGGTAATGGGGAGAAAAGTTTACTATGACTGCAATAAGAACATTATATCTCAATAGACAATAGGTGGAGGAGATGGCCATTCAACCCTTCTAGCTAGCCATTCATTGTGATCATGGCTGATCATCCACAATCAGTACCCCGTTCCTGCCTGCTCCCCATATCCCCTGACTCCGCTATCTTTAAGAGACCTATCTAGCTCTCTTGAAAGTATCCAGAGAACCGGTCTCCACAACCCTCTGATGCAGAGAATTCCACAGACATAACTCTCTGTGTGAAAAAGTGTTTCCTCATCTCTGTTTTAAATGCCTTACCCCTTATTCTTAAACTGTGGCCCCTGGTTCTGGACTCCCCCAACATTGGGAACATGTTTCCTGCCTCTAGCATGTCCAAATCCTTAATAATCTTATATGTTTCAATAAGATCTCATCCTTCTAAATTCCAGAGTGTACAAGTCCAGCCGCTACATTCTCTCAGCATATGACAGTCCCGCCATCCCGGGAATTAACCGTGTGAACTTGCGCTGCACTACCTCAATAGCAAGAATGTCCTTCCTCAAATTTGGAGACCAAAACTGCACGGAATACTCCAGGTCTGGTCGCACTAGGGCCCTGTACAACTGCAGAAGGACCTCTTTGCTCCTATACTCAACACCTCTTGTTATGAAGGCCAACATGCCATTCGCTTTCTTCACTGCCTGCTGTACCTGCATGCTTACTTTCATTGACTGATGAACAAGAACCCCCAGATCCCGTTGTACTTCCCCTTTTCCCAACTTGACACCATTTAGACGATGATCTGCCTTCTTGTTTTTGCTACCAAAGTGGATGACCTCACATTTATCCACATTAAACTGCATCTGCCATGCATCTGCCCACTCACCCAGCATGTCCAAGTCACCCTGCATCCTCCTCACAGTTCACACTGTCAGTTAACCACTAGGTACAAAGCTATTGTTTAACAGCAAGTTCTTGGTCAGGAGGGAATGGGAGGACCAATTAGAGTTGCATCCAATGTATACTATGTTCCATTCATATTGAGCACTGAATTTTGGAAGAGTATCATCACTTCTTTAATAAACCACATCATGCAGAACCTCCTCTGCTCCAACGTGTAGGATCATATGATGAAATCAGCACCACAGTATGCATTGAGCCAGTCATATCCCCCCCCCCCCCCCATCCACAATGCTGTGACAATCCACACTCACCCCATCAAATTCTATTAAAAATTCTGTTTTTATGCGCCTGCTTGCATCGTTTTCTCCTTCTCTCCTCTCAGAAAGGAGACTGTCTACTTCATCTGCAAGAAGGAATGACATGTTTGCAAGTTAGATAATTAATTGTTTAGGCAGAACTTGGTGAATACCAACACTTAAAAATAAAAGCTTCCAGATCCTGTAACGACCAGGAAATTTAGTACTGTACTCACCAATAAAAATGACAGATGGCTGAAGCTCTCTAGCTACTGAAAAGAGAGCTCTCACCAACTTTTCACCCTCTCCAACCTGAAGCAAAAACAAAGATTTGATTAGAATATGGGCTAGTAATTCAACCCTTTTATTGACATATCTGTAATTTACAAAACATCTCCAATATTAAAAACCATTTCATTAACTGTAGTTAAAATGTTCAATTAAATGTTTTGGAGGTGTTCGCTTATCTATGCTACTCCATTTTGTTTTACTCTATGAAACTTTTTGTATTACTCTGCATGAAGAAATAGAAATGACATAAGGGGCAATCATGGAGTATAAATGGTACATTATCCCATTCCCATTTTATTTTTTATTTCGGTGGGCGGCGCGACTATCGTCAGCAGCGGCCTCTGCAGTCCGTCTGCGTTTTTATTATTTTATGTCTTATGTTTTTATGTAGTTTTTGTTATTTTTGTTGGGTTATGTGTGTGGGGGGGGGGGGGGGGGGTGGGGGTGGGGGTAACTTTTAAATCTCTCCCTGCACGGGAGACCCGACCTTTTCTTTGTCGGGTCTCCGTTGTCGTTGGGGCTGCAACGAGGAGCGGCCTCCAACAGGAAGACCGGGGGCTGTGGTGCCGACTACTCACCTCACCGTCGCGGAGCTGGCCGAGTCCAGAGCGGGTGGAGCTGTGGTGGACGCTGCTGCGACCCGACCCCCGGAGATTCGGTGGCTGCAACTGTGGGTTTGGCGGGCGGCACCGGGAGCCCGCGGGTCCCTGGAGGGAGACCGCTTTTCAGGGCTTCCGCAACGGCGACTTCTCCCGCCCGAGTTGCGGGGTTGAAGAGCACCTGAGCGGGGCCTTACAGCACCGCCCCGCGCGGCTTGGAATGGCCGCAGGACTGCGAGCGCGCGCCGGGGGCTCTAACATCAAGACCCGGTGTGCGGCCTTGCATCACCCGGCGTGGCTTTAATGGCTGCGGGACAATTCGCCATCGCCCGCCGGGGGCTTTGACTTTGACTCTGACATCGGGGGGGAGAGTGCAGTGGAGAGATAAGTTTTTTTGGCCTTCCATCACAGCAATGTGATGGATGTTTATGTAAATTATGTTGTGTCTTGGGTCTATTTGTTTGTAATGTATGGCTGCAGAAACGACATTTCGTTTGGACCTCAAGGGGTCCAAATGACAATAAATTGAATTGTATTGTATTATATCATATCCAGTGCCTATCCTCCTATTCCCCTGTATGTTTTAATTAAACTTCATCAAAGTGATTCATTTACAACAAAAAAAAACTTACTATGATTCACATGTTTACTCACATATTTAGAAGTAAGACTTGCAGCACTGATATTGAAGAAGGTTGCATTGGATTCGGAAGCCACAGCTTTAGCCTAATGGAAACAAGAGAGCTGATGTGAAACAGCAAATGCCTATCACACAACCAGGTTTATTTAGATTTGAAGAAACATCCCTTAAACATCTAGTTAATCAGAGATCCCATTTATCAAACGCATTTAATTGATTTATTTGCACAGGGCTTGCAACAACTGCATGGAGCAACCAATTAGCAAACCAGGAATTGACCAAAAACTATTTAGACGTATTTTGTCAATTAGTTTCCATACATCAGATTCATTCTGAGACCTGCCATTAAATAAAGGAATGTGCACACATGCCAACCTGCTGAATAAATATTTAATGCATTTGTGGTGGTGAAACTTGAAGCTCACATTGTGCATTTATACTGTGGATTTAATATAACAAACATTCCTGTATAATTCATGAGTTTATTACATTTGAACATCAAACTGCAGAAAGATTTATAAGAGCAGCAGATAGGTAGCAAAGTGAAGGGGTTAAGAGCTTAAGACACAAGCATTTGAGGCCAGAGGCACCAAAACACTCAATCAAGCACTGGACAGGTCAAGAGAGATGGTGTGATGAACTTGAATACTTTCAACATAAATGCATCATGTCACAGTGTAGGAGAAGGGATGATAGTTGGCAAGGACAGTAGGTTTACAGACGAGTCTTTTGTGGAGCTGAATGTCAATAGATTTAAATGGGGAAGAGAAGTAGCAGTTACCACAAGACATAGGAACAGAATTAGGCCAGTTCTTTGTTGCTATACTATGAATTGAAATGTGTAAGTTACATTTTCCTGAAGTTATTAAAAGCTCTATAGAAATGCAAGATTTATATATTTATCTTTCATCATTTTTCAGTTACTCTAGCCCAAAACCCCAACTGTTTACTGTTCCATTATTTAAAATTGTGCTCACGTTGTAAACTACACGGCATTTAATAAGTGTTACTGAAAAGAGAAGTTGCATAGAATAACAAATGTCAGTTCCAGTCTCTGTTAAAGGATTAATTCTAGTCACTCTTTCTAACCTCAATCTAAAAACAGAAAATAACTTAATTGGGTCTCGAGTTTCGGCAGCAATGTGCACATTTTTATCTTTTGATCTCACACCATGCAGTCTGTATATATTGCAGCTGACCACTTACTACCAGTCACACCAACAAGACAAACTTGCCGATTCTGTATGACCGCTGAGAGACAGCTGTTGGCAATGACACAAACCTCCACCTTGTTCCAGTCCTACGTCTTCCAGTCACGAGGGTATGGAATCTGCAGTCACAGCAAGGCTAACAAAGAACAAAAGCCACTGTGCTGTGAATTGGACAGCTATTGTTCAGAGGGGATAAAGTACCATGGGCAGAAACAAACCGTGGGGATAATCAGGCAGCATCAACTGCAGCTCAAACTGCATTTGAAAGCAGACTTGCTTGGATCCTGTCAGGAATGTTGAGCATAAATCAGCCCATTGGCAGCATGGACCGACGTGGTCATGCAGGAGAACAAGGAAAGGAACCTTTAGACAATTATAGACACAAAATGCTGCAGTAACTCAGCGGGACAGGCAGCATCTCTGGAGAGAAGAAATGTGTGACGTTTCCGGTCGAGACCCTTCTTCAGACGATTATGATTCCTGCTCAAACAGACAGAAATCCAAGCGAGACTAAATCCAACACTAATAAATTAATCAGAGATTGATAGGTTCTTGATTAGTAAGGGTGTCAAAAATTATGGAAAGAAAGCAGGAGAATGGGGTTGAGGGAAAAAAAAAATTGTCCCTCTGAGCGTTTATTTTCCCGGGTGCTCCTGTTTCCTCCCACATTTCAAAGACGTTAGTTAGTTGGTTTCTGTAAATTGCCCCAAGGATAGAACTAGCGTATGGGCGATTGCAGGTCATCACGGACTGGGTAGGTCGAAGGTCATGTTTCCACACTACATCTAAATTAAACTAAAGGTACTGGGTAATACTCTTACAAATGTTCAAAACAGTGGCCTTCTACATCCAGCAGGGGGCAGATGGTTTTACGGACCCGAGAGGGTGTTTCAGTAACCCGACGTCTCAGATTACGTGCTCAGGTCTGACATGGGTCTTGAACCTATAACCTTCCAATACGACTTCAGCAATTCAAATCAAATCAGGAAAACAATATTGCCGTGGTTGTACAGCAAGGATAATCCAGAGGCACCATAGTGTTGAAGTTCTACACCTGCACAGGTACATTTACCATTTACATACCAACATTGTTTTCCCGTTTCCTGGTGGGCCAAACAAGAGTAATCCTCGAGCTGGGGCTCTTAGTCCTGTGAACAACTGGATTGGGGGGGGGGGGGGGGGGGGAGAAAGAAAGGAAGGGAAAAAAAATCAAAGAACTCTCAATACAATCATTTCCTATCTCAGATATCCTCAAAAGAACAAAAATGTCGTCAAGTTGCATTGAAGCAACGTTTTTCATATGGCATACACATGATTTTCTCAAAACCTCCCACCAGCAAATTTACTTTGAAACAGCAGTCACTGATTTGTTGTAAGTAAATGCCACAGCCAATCACTGCATAAACCTCGATACTGCACTCAATAATCCCGCAAGCTCAACTTTTAAAAGATGGATTGGCTTTGGGGGTGGGGGGGGGAAATAATTCCCTCCCACACAAGGTTAATGGAGCTACTCCAGGATATATGCAGGTGTGTCAAATGAATGATTTTCCCTTTTTTATTAAAAAAAAGCTTTTCACTTGCAAGTGTCACTGGTACTGCCTTAAATTTATTATTAATCACCAGTTGTCCAACAACAAACAGTAGTCTATGCCAAGTCACTTCACCACACTCCACGTGACAAACACAAGATGGCCATTGAGGAATCCAGTGGAGAATTCAGTAGAAACTTATTTACCGATGGTGAGAAAGGAATGCGAAGATTGGTGTGAAAATGAAAGGGAGCACAAATTTGAACATGTGGAAGATGAACTCTAGCATGGATCTGTACCATTGCCAAATTCGCCACCATCATCACCAGAAACTCAGCGTGACCTACCACATAAATATCATGGCTAGAGCATGCCAGAACTTTGTATCCTGCACACTGCTACACTTTCCACCATCGATGGAATGTCCCTGGACGGTGCAGTCCCAACAACTTAAGTTCCACACAAACCAAGAAAAAGCAGCGTGCTTCAATGGCAGCCCATGAGCTGACCATTCCCTTCACCATAAGTTCAGTGAGTACAATTTCTAAAATGCAAGGTGGTTGTTTGCCCAGATTACCGTGATAGTACCTCCGATCCCACAACCACTCCCACCAAGAGTAGGAACATCACCACCCGAAAGCTCTCCTCCAAACTGCGCACCATCTTGAGTTGAAAGGGTTTCACTGGGTCTAAATCCTGGAATCCTTGCAAACAGCAATGTGGAGTACCTTCACTAAAAAGACTGCAGCGGTTCAAAGAGGATGCTCCCCGCCAAATAGAGAAACTGTCTTTTTGAGAATGCTTTCAATATAAGAATAGAAGGGCCCAATCTTTTCCCTTTCACACTACTTGGAAATGAGTTTAAATTTCCTTATGCCTCCATTGCTATTTAAAAAGCTACCACCTACAAGAAGCCTCCCTATCGTTTCCGTTATTGGTGATAAATTCAGCACGACCTCTATGATTTGCATTCAACGCTTAACTGCAAAAGCCCCTTTATATCAATTGGCCTTTATGAAATAACTCAGTAGTCTGTGCCAAGTTCAAGCAAGCATAAGCTAATGATATGAAGTCATGCTCTTCTTGATGCCTCGGAGTCCTCAAGGCTATTGGTGTAAACATAAATCACAGTAGGATTGGCAGCTCAAGGCTAAATGGGCAGGGAGCCAGACCTAATACTTGCTATCAACTTTTTCTACCAGCAGGCTGCTCAAGCGAGCTCGTTAAGATGAAATCAAAGTGTGGCAGAGTGATAAACATTACAAGGAGCAGGCTTTGCTTACTTCAGGCCTGATAGTGGGAAGAATGACAATCTCCTGCAAAGCCTGCTTCGCCAGCTCTTGTCCAGCAACGTCATCAAAGCGGACCGATGGCATACTGTGGGAAACAAAGATAACAATAAACACTGCTGTCCTTTTGAGCAGCTCCACCCAGGCCTCTTGACACTTTGCAGCTATTCTCTGTAGTCAAGTCTACAACCACGCCTCTAATTGCAGTAACATTCTGATAATATGCAATCTGGCAATCCCAAGTCATTGCAGCCCTGGCTGCTCCACTCTCTTTAAACTGACCAAGATATTGTTACTGTCTCAAAATTTGCCAGAGATAGACACAAAGTGCTGGAGTAACTCATCAATTCAGGCAGCAGCGCTGGGGAAAAAGGATGGGTGACGTTTCGGGCTGGAACCCTTCCTCAGACTGAAGGAGGAGGTGTGGGCAGGGGGGGGGGGGCAGGTGGTGGAACCTGGAGGTAGGAAAATAGTTTTCCTCTAAATTTACCAGGTTCACTGATTTAATTTTTATTTTATTTTTTTTAATAATCAAAAGTTGATAGGTAGGACTAATATACAAAGGTTCAGAAAACCTGCTAGTCTGGCACCAAAGTCATGTGCATGCAAGATTATCGGAGCACTGCACTGGACCTTATCTGCTTCCCCTCTCTCCCACAATAACAAACTCAGACCATTTCAATCCTGTAGTGAAAGGAATAATTTATATGTAGAACCAAATGAATGAGTGCTGCTAATAACAAAAATGTTCCTCTTAAAACAAACTTCCACTGTGTTCCCAGGGCACAGCGAATTAATGCCATGTTGTACAGTTAAAGATCAAGCATGAAGCAACTGATTAAAAATCACCAATGATTGGGACTTTCAGCAATGTAGGGGTTGGGCAGAGTGGATAAGCGGAGACAAAGCACCTCGAAATATTATTTCTGTTCCTGATTACAGTTATTTGGCCGATTGAGGGAAAAGGCAGGAATGTGAAACACTATGATAAAAGGACAAATGAATGGCAGAGAAACATTTATTTTGAATATCAAGTTCCTCAGTTTCAGAAAAGTTGTAGTTTCAGAAAATCCCAGGAATAATGACAAGCAACATGGACGCCAATGGTGTTTGCAAAATTCTATCATCTCACTATCAAATTATATTTTTCTGGTCACTCGGATAGGAAACAGAAGCAAATGGAATCACTCTTGAATGAAAGGTTATAAGGTTCAAAGGTCTGTTTATTGCAGGTGTACCAATTAAGTGAAACTCGAATGACCATACAGCCATACTAAAAAAAAGCAACAAGACACACAACTACATAAAAGTTAACATAAACATCCACCACAGCGGATTCCCCACATTCCTCACAGTGATAGAAAGCAATAAAGCCTAATCTTCTTCCTCTTTATTCTCCCGTGGTGGGGGCAGTCGAACCATCCGATGTCGGGATGATAATGGACCGCCAGCTCCATAATGTTAAGTCCGCAGGCTCCCACTATTGGAGCTCCCGAAGTCGATCTCCAGAAAGAGGCCGCCAGCTCCACGATGTTAGGCCGCAGCGTGGACGGAGAAACGATACGGAAAAAAATGCATCTCCGTTGAGTTAAGATTAAAAAAGGTTTCCCCCAACGCCATAGAGGCGCAATTCAGCAGGGCAATTCGGCTTGTACTCGCTAGAATTTAGAAGATTGAGGGGGGATCTTATAGAAACTTACAAAATACTTAAGGGGTTGGACAGGCTAGATGCAGGAAGATTGTTCCCGATGTTGGGGAAGTCCAGAACAAGGGGTCACAGTTTAAGGATAAGGGGGAAATCTTTTAGGACCGAGATGAGAAAAACATTTTTCACACAGAGAGTGGTGAATCTGTGGAATTCTCTGCCACAGAAGGTAGTTGAGGCCAGTTCATTGGCTATATTTAAGAGGGAGTTAGCTGTGGCCCTTGTGGCTAAAGGGATCAGGGGGTATGGAGAGAAGGCAGGTACAGGATACCGAGTTGGATGATCAGCCATGATCATATTGAATGGCGGTGCAGGCTCGAAGGGCCGAATGGCCTACTCCTGCACCTATTTTCTATGTTTCTATGAAACAGGACAGTCAGCGCTGCTCATCCATGCTGACCATGATGCCCTATCCAAGCTAGTCCCATTTGCTTGTATTGAGCACATATACCCCTCAACCTTTCCTATACATGCACCTGTGCAGGTTTCTATTAAATGCTGTTTAGTACCTGCCTCAACTACTTTCTCTGGCCACCCGTTCTATATACCTACCATCCTCAGTGTGAAAATGTTGCCGCTTGGGTTCCAATTACATCTTTCCCCTCTGACCTGACAGCTATGCCCTCTAGTTCTTGATTTCCCCTACCCTGGGAAAAAGACTATACTTTCACCCTGTCTATTCTCATCATGATTGTATACACTTCAAATATTACCCCTCAGCCTCCTGCACTTCAAGGCATAAAGTTGTGGTCTAATCCCTCCTTATAGCTCAGGCACTCGAGTCATGGCAATATCGTCGTAAATCTTCTCTGCACTTTTCCATCTTAATAGCATCGTTCCTATAGCAAAGTGATCAAAACCAAGCAATACTTCAAGTACAGCTTCGTCAACATTATCATAGTGAAGTAGCATACACGGCAATAGAGAAATAATCAAGAAGGAATTCATATTCCAGTCTGAGATATAAATTTCAGTTTAAAAATCCTGGAGATGAAAAGAAAATTGCATAATCGACTCTAAAGCTGTGGTATTGTCATAAGACATTCATTGGTTATTAATAAGCTTCAGAAAAACCAGGACGTTTTTTTGTCGCTGATAAAAATATAGAGTGCAGATTTTCTTTTTAAGCCTTAGGGCCAATCCAATTTAAATCTACGTCATATCAAACAATTACCTGTCCACCACTTCATTCAGGATTAGGTTTGCCAGCTTGCTGTCAACATTACGAAAATTTTTCATGTCTTTCTTCTTCTGAGGAGTTCCAACAGGGGTGGTAGGTTTGTTTGGTCTGTTGAGCCTTGAACTTGTGGCCTGTTAAAAAAAAAAAATCAAATAATCCTTCATAATGAAATATGATTTTTAAAAAAGTTGGACGAGGCAAAAACTATAATAACAAATCCCTCCACCACCCCACTGATTCTTCTGCCTGTAAACTCTTCTAGCACAACAAGCCTTGCCATCTCCCAGGTCCTTAAATTCAAGGCCACTGTGGATCCTCGATTTCCTTCTCTCTACCATTGCAACTCTCACCATTTAAGCCCTAAATTTAAATTTCTTTCCTAAACCTCATTTATGCTTCCTCCTTGATTATGCGCCTTGAATGTCAGATGTTCTTATAACATTCCTGTCATGTGCTCTGGAAGATTAAGGGTGCATTATGAATGGAAAAAGCTAAAGAAAAACAGGCAGGCTGATCCAGGTATTAGGATAAATTCTAGCAGAGCATCGAGTAAGTCTATAGTAGTGTGGCCGATGTTTTGGTTTCCAGGGGCTGATCGTAAATAACTTTCCTACTGTGGCGGCACCTGGTGGTGCGCCACGCGCAGTGCGAACCCTCGGCTCTGGAGGGAGGAATAAAGTGTCTCGGCGACTGAAGGTGCAGGTCACGGGGCTCCCCTAGGAGTATATAAGGTCGGACAACGCCCATGCCCATTGAAGGAGTAGGGAGCTGTATCGAGAGAACTATTAAAGAGAAATTGGCTACACAAAACTGTGTGTCCCGTTTCGTTCCTGGCTGGACATCTTCGAGTCTAGCCACGCTACTCCCTTTTCAGAATCATTCACATAATTAACTTGTGCCAACTAGGGCCACAAGAAAACGGGCTGCTATTGATAATTACGAAGTCAATCTGAAAAAATACAGCTCCAGTGCAATACGCTTTTAGTTCAAGTCTAATAAGATTTTTGAGGGTGTGGCCAGGATGCACAGGCCTGAGCTACAGTGAAAGCTTGGGCAAACTAGGACTTTATTCTTTGGAGCGCAGGAGATATGGGGCGATCTTGTATAAAATTATGAGGGGAAATAGATAGGGTGAATGCAGTCTTTTACCCAGGATAGGATTACTCAGAAGGTAGTGGATATAGGGAACGAGCTGCCAGAAATACAATCAAATGGGACTATTTTAGATAGGGCATCTTGGTTAGCATGGACCAGTTGGACCTGTTTCCATGATGTAGGATTCTATGACTCCATGTCACTTCTTGCATCCTTTGGCAACATTGAAACAAGAGAGATCATCTAATGCTCAAACTAAGCTTAATCAATGAAAGTGATTATCAGCTCATCCTGTACTCAATGTTCCATTTGTCCACTATTCCGATCATGGCAAAGGAGCCCAGAATGTACTAATTATTGGGTATGTGCAAGAAAAATTCTGGAAAAGTTGTTCTATGAAAAAGGTCAGGATCCAAGAGCTTGCAGCACCAATATGAATAGGCACCATGGCAAATGTTATTCAACCAGATTCCATACCATCATCTGATTAATTAAAACTAATACAGACTCACAATTCTCTAACAGCGTTGCTTTTAATAAAAACAGCCTTGGGACATCTCAAAAGATCACTACTAAAGTCAATGAATTAGTTACAATATAGTCAACATTCTGATGTAGGAAATGCAGCAACCAATTTGCACACTATAATCTTACAAACAATAATGTGATACAAAAAGATAGACATAGAGCAGGAGTAACTCAGCAGGTCAGGCAGCATTTCTGGAGAAAAAGAATAGGTTGAAGAATGGTCCTGACTCGAAACGTCACCTATCCCTTTTCTCTAGAGATGCTGCCTGACCTACTGAATTACTCCAGCACTCTGCGTCTATCGTTGGTATAAACCAGCATCTGCAGTTCTTTATTTCTACTAATGTGACAATGCTAAATCAGGGATAATATTGGTCCAGACTCTGGGGAGAACTCCAGTTTTTCTTTCAATAATGTTATAGGATCTTTCACTTCCACTTGAGGGAGCAGACAAGAGCTTTAATTCAACAGACTACCTGAAAGGTGACCCCTTTGACAATGCAATTCCTTCAAATGCTCTACGGGGCACATCAAGCTTTATATATGCCCTAAAGTTTCTGGAGTGAGTCTTTGATCCACAACCTTTGCCCTTAGTCCCGAGTCAGCGATATCCTGCACTAAAGACAGTATAACAAGAGCAGACCGACAAGATTCACTGGGAACCAGAGAAGAAAAAGTGCCTGAAATGACAAGCGTTAATTATTTTAAGTACTTTGGGCCCATGTGTTCAAGGGGTAGCACACACGAGAATGAATGAAAAGAATTTGGAATATTTCGAGTAGCATTGTATAAACATGTATCTGAAATACAGTAACAAAAATTCACTGCTTTTTAAAAAAAAGGAAAGAATTCTCCCAAATGTAATCCTACCCAGTCCCTAGAATAATTAACAGGCAGCTCAGAAATCATTGAGCCAGAAGAGGTTAAACACAAAAAAAATCCCAAAATTAACGACATTGCTTTAAGTATTACACTCCATCTCATGTACAAATTATTCCATGCCAGTAACTACACAGCCATCAATATACTGTACTGTATGCCAGAGTGCCTGGAAATTCACAACAAATACAAGGCGATTGAAATTTCCAGTAACAGATGCTTTGGAAGGATTCTCACCAGGGGTGATAGCTTCACCGTGTGTTCAAAGATTGCTTTTGCAGTTTGTTGGCATATATATATAGCTTAATTAGTGAGGGAACAGCATCTGTTGCTTTAATTTGATTAATTTTTACGATAATAATGCCAGTGTATATATATTTCACGCCTGTAGAATACAATTGAAATGCTTGCAAAGATTGACTATTTGGGTACATACTTCAGGGGAATCATTGTGGTTTGCATGGCTATTTCCTTTAACGACCAGTAACGATTATAATGTGTCAAATGGCGATACAGCAGACGACAGATGCAGAAATTTAAAGCAACAATCTACTGCAGGGGCTCCAACAAATTGAGCAGCATCAGTGTGGGGGGAAAGAATAATAATTGTTTCGGGTTGAAACCTTGCATCAGTACCGATTGCATTGTGGTAAGATAGTCAGTATGAAGAGCAGAGAGGGGGGTGTGAGATGGGGACCTGTAGGTTATTGGTGAGGCAGTGGAATAATAAAATGGAGACATTTGACTACAGATGTGTCAAATGGGCTCCTCTCTGCTCAGATTCTACAAAACCATTGGGAGAATTTGACCACTTTCTACACAGATAAAATGGAACTACTCACCTAGTTAATTCCATTCTTCTTCTCAATTAACCTAGCATTTTTAAAACTTTAAAAGTAGTCTACCGCTTGAAAGATAACTACAAAATGAAAGCCAAATCATCTGACAGCCAGGACATAGAACTTCTAAGTTCCATACTTCGAAGTGCTGGATATTAAGTTTAGAGATCCAAAAGAGATCTTTAAAAGTGGCACAGCGGCAGGTTCGATTCTGACCACGGGTGTTGTCTGTACAGAGTTTGCATGTTCTTGGTTTCTTGGTCCTCCAAAATATTCCAAATGGAATTTAAACTTGAGGTGGTGATGGGAGGGCTTAAGCCAGAAAGGGTTATTGGGAAGAGAGCTACTTTAAATTTAGTTGCATCTGGTTGGGTAACTATAGTTGGGTGGAGATTATTCCATGCTTTAATTGTGCGGGGGAAGAACGAATTGCTGTATACATCTGTCTTTGTAGCTGGGATCACAAATTGGATCGAATGCCCTCGTCTGCTCCTAATTGGTTTGGGTTTGGTGTAGGTCTTGTAGTCTATGTCGAGCTGACCATTTAACATTTGGTAAAAACAGGTCAAACGGTGAGCTTCACGTCTGTCTTGGAGAGGGTTCCACCCCAGAGAATTCAGAAGTTTGGTTGACCGAGTGAGTTTTCTCCAGGTGCTCCATTTTCCTCCCATATTCCAAAGTGGTGCAGGTTTGTGCATCTGTAAATTGTCCCTAGTGTGTAGAATAGTATTAGTGTATGGGTGATTGCTGGTCAGCATGGACTCGGTGGGCCGAACAGTCTGTCTCCACTCTGTATCTCTAAACTAAAGATTTAGAGGTCCACATGAACAGAATGTTAAAATATCATGGACAAACACAGAAAACAATCAAAAAGGCTGACGTCTGCCTTTAACATCTGACTGAAGGGAATACAAGAACCATTGAAAACCCTGGATAAACCACATCTGGATTAGAAAGAGCAGTTCTGGGCACCACATGCTCACATAAATATTTATTGGCCTTGAGGAAATGCAATGTAGATTTACCACAAATCCCAATTGTTCATCAGAATCTAAGGAACTGTATTCAAATAATTTTGGCTCAGCATTTTGAATTTATATTTGCAATGCCCAGTTCTTTAATTCTGTTTAATCCAAATTACATTTTAGAAAGTACCATTCACCCTGCTTTCTTAGCAACTTTGTGGTTTACAAAAACAGTTTATTTTAGCCATGAGGTGCTAGGTCAGGAACAGTCAGGAGTTACATGGCTTCTGAGGGCCAAGCAGGATAACCAGGAAAGCATTCTGGTTTCTGCTACCCTTCAATGTCTCATTAGTGAATCAACAATAGTGAGAGTGCAAGATCTGCTAAAGACAAGACGTCTAGCCAATATTGATACCTTGGCAGTTGAGGTACTAGGCTGAGCAGGTGCTCGTGATGTCCCAGCGACATTGGAGATTCCACTGCAGCTCTGGGCCCTGTGATGACCACCCTGTCCTGGTGAAGAGGTTTTTGCTGTGCACTTCGAACGAGGGAGAGAATTGCTCGTGTGCATCAAAGGATCCTTTTTCTTTGGAATGGCTCCACTTTCTACAGTCAAAACAGAACCGGTGTCATAAGAACAGACCACATAGCCAGGAACACACTAAACAATGCTCCAAAACCCCTTTTCCATGTCCAAACACACCAAGTGTTGCTCACCCATCAGCCTGACGATTTGATTAAGACGACTTTAAAATTCTCACCCTGGTTTTTAATTTCTGTGATCATCTCTTCTCCTAGTTCCACAGCCCTCCAAGATTCTGCACATCTCTAATTCTGACCTCTTCATTATCCACAAATTTAACCACTCCACAGATAATCATATCTTGATACCTTTCAATAAATTGATACCCCTCTTTTCTCCAAGAAACTGCTTGAAACTTTATTCTTTGATCAAACTCATGGTTAGGACCCCAATATCTAGTGGCAATTTTTGAATGCAATCACTCATGAAGTACCATGAGATACTTTGCAAAGTTGTATGTACTATTTGGTTAGTATGCCTCCAGCAGAGCTCTGTATGAACGTACATTCATTGATTGATGTGACAATAGACAAAGATGGGAACAGATTTCTTCTTTCAATTAAAAACAGTGACACCCATGAATCAATTATCGATACATTAACTCCAAAGAGATCATTCTAGACAAGAGTGCCAATTCACCTTTATTTCAAGCTAAATGTTAATTACTAACTTGTATTCAAAGAATTGGCAGATAGATTTACCAAGGATGATTGACATAACTTGGTGCCTCAACATGCCAAAGCCCATTTGATACCACCGTTGCATGCTTGCCGCCTGGTTGCAAATTACTTAATTAAAAAAAAAAGTTTTACATAATACCAAGGGAAAGATAAATAACCAGGAGGCAGCAAAGTGACAGAACAAGAGCATCATGTGAAGAGCAAGCATTAGTTCTGACTATAAGCCCCATTTGTATGGTGCGAATTCTTTATAATTAAGATGTCACATGGATGGTTCCTACAATCCTGAATTCATTGCTGCAGTAGCTATGTAACCACTGATTTAGATATAACTTGCTCAATACCACTAGTGCAAATGGAAAGTCTTGCAAGATAGTTTCACGAGCCCAGCAGAAGAGCGAATTAGCACAGAATCTATTGAACTCGGGTAAATGAAAGAAAACTGGAAGAGGACTCTGGGTGGCACAGTGGTGTAGGTAGTGGTGCTGCTTCCTCACAACTCCAGTGACCCAAGTTCATCCTTGAACTTGAGTCGCTGAAATTGTGTGGAAGCAGCTCTACTAGCTGCACCACTGTGTCACCCAGAGCACATCCCTGATTTTGGGTCCCTCTGCTTGGACTTTGCATGTCCTCTGTGATCATATTCCTCCCAAAGACATGCAGGTCTGTAAGCTAAATGGCCATTCATATTGCCTTTAGTAGGACCTAGAAAGGAGTTCAACGGGAATGTGGGGAGAATAAAATGAGATTAAGGTAAATGGTGCTTGACATCCAGTAGGGTTTTAATGCTGAAGGAATTGTTCCTGCACTGTGATAATATGACTGAGATAATACTACAAAAAGATTCTGTCTTGACATCTTTTGAACTATAGAGATCAAGTTTAATATTTGAATCAAAATCTCCTTTTCTTTGAGAAATCTCCCAGCATGGAAAGCTTAAGAGCAAAACAAAGTCCTGGAAGACCAGGACTTTATTCATTGGAGAACAAGACCTTTGGCCCATCTGAAGGATGACCTTATAGAAGTGTATAAAATCATGAAGGGGATAAATAGGGTCCATGCATAGAGTCTTTCTCCAAGGGTAGAGAAATCAAGAACTACATGGTGTAGGTTTAAGATGAGAGGGGAAAAAATGTAATAGGGACCTGAAGGGGCAACTTTTTCCCTCAAACAGAACGGTGGGTATAAAGAATGAGCCGCCAGAGAAACAAGATTTAAAATATATTTGGACAAGTACATGGATGGGAAAGGTTCAGAATGATATGGGCGAAACATGGTGAAATGGAATTAGCTTAGATGGGGCATCTTGGTCAGCATGGACATTGGTCGAAAGGGCCTGTTTCTGTGTAATACAACTCTACGACTCTAAGATTGAAGTTATAATGAAACTTTCACAACTTCAAGATTAACTGGATTAGTAGTGCAGTTTATGTGTTGTCACTTCTGTAATATCGGATGTATTTAGTGCACAGTCAGCTCCATTAATGACAACTAATGACAGTTTAAATTCCATTTGGAATATTTTGGAGGACCAAGAAACCAAGAAACTAAATAACGAGTTAAACTGTTCTCATGCTTCGATTGCAGGGTAAATATTGACTAAATTGTTTTTTTAATCCACCCAATAGGGCAGACATTAATTTAATGCCTTTTCACATGCATCTCAGTTTCACTGAAGTAGAAGGCTAGATTTTGAGCTCAAATCTCCAATGTGGTTCAAACTCACAATCTTTGATACACAGTTAACAATCCATGATGGAAAATGTTTGGAGAATTAGTTAAACTGTTGATCTTGAACCAAATGGTTGGGAGTACTGATCCATTGTTATACCTGTGGAATTTAAATGCAGGTTAATTAAATCTACAATTATAAAAAGCAACGAGTAATGCTGACCATGAAACACCACACTAGGGTCCATCAGGACAGGACGTATGCTGTTCATGTCCTGTCTGGCCAAGGTGTGATCCAAGATTTAGCGCATTAACTAATTGTCCTCAGAAATGGACAAACAGGCCACTCAGTTCAGAGGTATTTAGGAAAGGACAGCGAATGTTGGCTTAATCAGCGACGGTTATAGAATAACAAAAAATACTTTGCACTGTGGAAAACGCAAGCCTTTGAAAATAATCTCATGAAAGATCACATTATACGCTGCAACCCCTCATGACTGCTCAAAGCACTTAAACACAATGAATGCTGTTATGCAGGATAACTATGACAGATGAGATCCCACACCCACGAGAACAGATAAAATAAACTTTTGATCCGTTTTTAGTAGTGTTGGATGAGACACTGGTCACCCTAACATCTTTTAGTGGATCATCATTGGCAGGTAGAAATGATCTTTGTTTAGAATGATGACTTGCATGATCAGATTTTTTTTTAAAACAACCAATGGACATCAAATCCAGGAAGTAAATGTGAAGAAGAATAATAAAGGTCAGATGTTAAGTTGCTGGTACGTCAGAGGTAGCTCACCTACAAACTCAGGTGGATATAATAAAAATCCCATGGATTATTCAAATAAAAGGGAATTTTCCCAATGTTGTATTTATTGCTGCTTCTCTGACTGACTCAATAAAAACAGATTGACACAAACTTTGTTGCCATATTTCTTTTAAACAATGACTAAACATAAGGAACATCCAGACCAAGCTTGCACAGTGATAAGCAGGCGGCATCTCTGGAGAGAAGGAATGGGTGATGTTTTGGGTCGAGACCCTTCTTCAGGGTAATGATACAAACCTTGGACTTATGATACAAACCTTGTCAAAATGATATGCAAAACGTTTTGACTTTGCAGCTTATTAATCACAAAATTGAAAGCATAAAATATAAAAAATCAAATAATTGAAAACGAAAAGCATGAAATAAAATGTAAATTATTTTGCTGAAAAATAACAAGGAGCAAATATGCAATTATGGGTCCTACCCCAGCTAAAATGTTTCCAGGGGAAAGAAATTCTGTCCACAGATTGAACAAAGAATCTGGATGGGATCAGTTAAGTCGCTTGTATGCTGAAACAAGCACAACAGCTTATAAGACCGCACGTCAACCATTAACAACTTTCGGCAGAATTTTTCAAGTTGATAAAAAAAATTGGGGCCCACCCCCCACAAAAGGCCCAGTTTCTATCCTTCGTTGCCTAATTTTGGGCTGCAGCTGGAAGTTGGGAACCAGTGACCAAGAGATACAATGGATGCAATCTTCACATAACAGCTCCAAGAATAGTGCAGGGGGTAGCACTAGCCACTATACATGGCCTTTTCCAACTGTACTAAAGACATGGATTCCATCAATTGAGACAAACTTTAGAACACCTTTCTTAAATTCAGTTGCCTGCAGAAACTCAACCTCATCTTATATTTGTTCCATGACGGCATGCAAACCAAGATTCACGTTGATCAGTGAAGACTGGTGTCAAACAAGGCTGCATCATTGCCTCAACATTTTCTTCAATCTTTCACACCACAATGTTTAGTTTAGTCTATTGCCACGTTGTACTGAGGTACAGTTAAAAGCTTTTGTTGCGTGCTAACCAGTCAGCGGAAAGATTATACAGTCCCTCCATAATGTTTGGGCCAAAGACCCTTCATTTATTTATTTGCCTCTGTACTCCACAATTTGAGATTTGTAATAGAAAAAAGTCACATGTAATTAAAGTGCATATTATCAGCTTTTATTAAACAGTATTGTTATACATTTTGGTTTCACCAGGTAGAAATTACAGCTGTGTTTATACATAGTTCCCCCATTTCAGGGCACCATAATGTTTGGGACTTCACAGGTGTTTGTAATTGTTCAGGTGTTTAAATGCCTCATTAATGTAGGTGTAAGAGAGCTCTCAGCATCTAGTCTTTCCTCCAGTCTTTCCATCACCTTTGGAAACTTTTATTGCTGTTTATCAACATGAGGACCAAAGTTGTGCCAATGAAAGTCAAAGAAGTCATTATGAGACGGAAACAAGAATAAAACTGTTAGAGACATCAGCCAAATCTTAGGCTTACCAAAAACAATTGTTTGGAACATAATTAAGAAGAAAAAGAGCACTGGTGAGCTTACTAATCGCAAAGGGACTGGCAGGCCAAGGAAGACATCCACAGCTGATGACAGAAGAATTCTCTCTAAAATAAAGAAAAATCCCCAAACACCTGTTCGATAGATCAGAAACACTCTTAAGGAGGCAGGTGTGGATTTATCAATGACAACTGTCTGCAGAAGACTTCATGAACAGAAATACAGAGACTACACTGCAAGATGCAAACCACTGGTTAGCCGCAAAATTAGGTCAGGTTACAGTTTGCCAAGAAGTACTTAAAAGAGCAACCACAGTTCTGGAAAAAAGGAGTTGTGGACAGATGAGACAGAGATTAACTTATATCAGAGCGTTGGCAAGAGCAAAGTATGGAGGCGAGAAGGAACTGCCCAAGATCCAAACATACCATCTCATCTGTGAAACACTGTGTTATGGCCTGGGTATGTATGGCTGCTGAAGGTACTGGTTCACTTATCTTCATTGATGATACAACTGCTGATGGTAGTAGCATAATGAATTCTGAAGTGTGTAGACACGTACTATCTGCTCAAGTTCAAACAAATGCCTCAAAACTCATTGGCTGGCAGTTCATTCTAATGCAAAACAACGATCCCAAACATACTGCTAAAGCAACAAAGGAGTTTTTCAACGCTAAAAAATGGTCAATTCTTGAGTGGCCATGTCAATCACCCAATCTGAACCCAATTGAGCATGCTTTTCTATATGCAGAAGAGAAAACTGAAGGAGACTAGCTCCCAAAACAAGCATAAGCTAAAGATATGCAACAAAATACTAAGCATGTCTACTTTCATTTACATGACATTGCTGTGTCCCAAACATTATGGTGCCCTGAAATGGGGGGACTATGTATAAACACTGCTGTTAGCGACGACTACGGAGGGTTTATAGCCCCGACCACAGGTGAACAAAGGAGGATTGACTGAACGTTGTTGCATTCCACCAAAGTGAAGAATGTTGTGGTGGATGTTTATGTTGGATTCTATTGTGTATTGTGTTCTTTTTTTCAACTGTATCGCTGCATGGCAAATTCATTTCACTGTACCTTAGTTGGTGCATGTAATGAATAAATTTGACTTTGACATTGTAATTTCTACATGGTGAAACCAAAATGTATAAAAATGGCCTTTATTAAAATCTGACAATGTGCACTTTGACCACATGTGATTTTCTTCTATTACAAATCTCAAATTGTGGAGTACAGAGTTAAATAAATAAATGATTGGTCTTTGTCCCAAATATTATGGAGGGCACTGTACATCCTCATTCTCCAAGTCACTTTCTGTTCAAATAAAGCCAATTTTCAGAACTGATGAAAACAATTCTAGGGCAACCATACTCCAAATTCAAGCTCACGGGAGGGGGCACTGTTTGAAGGCCGCCTCAGCCTACAGTGACTTTTTTTTCATCATTTTGTTATTTTTAGTCCGTTTAAAAGTATTTTTAGGAGGTTTTCTAAGTATTTTTATGTGGGCGAGGGGTGCACGGTAAAGGGGAACCGTTTCTCAATCCCTTCCTGGCGAGGGTGCGACTATTCTCCGAGTCGCATCTTCGCCCCCTCCTCGCTGGATTGGCGCGGCCTTTCCTGCCGGGGACCGGCCAAAACTTCAGCAGCGGCAGCACTGAATTAACATCGCGGAGCGGTGCCTTACTGGGGATCGCTTGTTGATGCTCCGGAGTGTTGGGCCTGCTGCTTCAACATCGTGGAGCTGTGGTGCGGAGCTTCCAGCTGCGAGCGGCGCTGACCAACACCGCGGAGTCCTGGTGGTCCCTTTGCCGAGGGCGCCAGTGTGAATCTCCGCCCCGCACAGCCTGTGGACTTCGGGAGCCGCAGTCTCCGGTAGGAAGTGGCCGATTCGGAACTCCAAACCGCTGAGAGTGTTCTCCGTTCCAACATCGGAGTTTCGATCATCCCGGCGAGAGGGCCTGAAACATCGGGGCCCCCGACCACGAGTGAACAAGGAGGAAGATGGCTGGACTTTATTGCCTTCCCTCACAGTGGGAAACATTGATTCTGCTGTGTGGGGATGTCTATGTTAAATTCTATCGTGTGTTGTGTTCCTTTTTATTCGTATGGCTGTATGTAGGTATGTTACAAAACTTACCTTCAGCGGCGCTGCAGTTCTGCCACTGGCCGTGTGCGCGACTTTGGCGCCTTTGAGGGGGGGGGGGGTTAAAATTTGGGTTTTCTCCTGCCTGTCCGATATATATCTTCTCGGGCTGCTAGCTAATGCTGAAGAATTGTTCAGACTGCCGTTCTGTGAATTTTTTTAATTTTTTTTAAAATCGCGAGACAATTTTAGCGCTGGAGTAAAATAAAAATCCGTTTCTAATGCCGTCAACGCCGACAACGGGGACGGATTTCACGTACGGGACATCTAAAGGTAACCCGTTTATTTTACATATAAACGTGCTTCTTAGGATTACCTTAATCCAAATTTAACGTTGCGAAAAGGTGATTTAGGACCTATACGAACCGGCAGTGTTTTCCCTGCCGATATGGGGTTTAAATTCACCGCAACCGCAACATTCCAATCGATTGCTTTCCACAAAATCTCACTCGCATGATTTAAATGGCCATTAATTTACGGGAATTAAATACTAAATTCCTTCCATTAGGCCTATAAATTCATGAAAATTAGATTAAAAAATGTTATATTGTGAATTCTTGTGTGAATGTTATTTGGACACTAATGCCACTGTCCCACTTAGGAAACCTGAACGGAAACCTCTGGAGACTTTGCGCCCCACCCAAGGTTTCCGTGCGGTTCCCGGAGGTTCCCGGAGGTTTTTGTCAGTCTCCCTACCTGCTTCCACTACCTGCAACCTCCGGGAACCTTACGGAAACCTTGGGTGGGGCGCAAAGTCTCCAGAGGTTTCCGTTCAGGTTTCCTAAGTGGGACAGGGGCATTAGGCTATTTAAAAATGTTAATCTTTTGTTAAGAAATGGATAGATGTTTAGATCTAGTAATTGAATTTTGTAATTAGCTACAATTAGGTGACTAACTAATTAAATGCTTTAATTTCAGGTCATCCAAGTAAGATTGTTTCATATTTGTTTCAGAATGCTTCAATCTATAATAACTGAACATTTATTTCAGTTCTCTTAATTTTTAAGAAAGTTATGGGCTTTTGACTGTCCTTGATCACAGCTTTTGTGTTAAGTCAATGGAAAAGCAATAGGGAACTTTTCTAATTGCTAATTTCCGAGTATGAAAATGGCCATAACTTTTTTAATACTGAAGATATGAAAGTGAATTAGGTGTCAAATTAAACTTCTTTTTATGCTTTATCTGATGGGATAAATTGCAGACTTGATTTTTAAAATCTCAAAATATAGTAACACTGCTTCTGTATGGCACCCCAAATTTCACTGCACCAATCGGTCATGTGACAATAAATGTAAACTTGAAACTTGAACCTGAGCCTCACTAGTTGTTGCAGTATGCAGACAATGCATATTTTTGCACATGCTTGAAGGACAAGGTCAACGCATTCACCAAAGCACAGGAAAGGAATGGCCCGGTTCTGTATCTGCGACACCAATAAGCCTCTTCTGTACCACAGTACCCTCCAACAATTAAGGTTCACCCAAGATCTTGGAAAACGTGGACTACTTCCCATATCATGAATGCTACCTCTACTCAAGGCAGCTAATGATGATTCCCATCGCCTTCAATGCACAAGCACAGCCTATGATCTAGACTTCATACCTGGGACAAAGCTCATGGTCTACCAAGTAGCAGACTCTGAAGCTAAACAACCATAAGCAGGCAGTTCAAGGTACTGGAAAAACGTCATTGTTGCAAAATCCTGCAAATTCACTGAAAGGATAAGACCATAAGACACAAGAACAGAATTAGGCCATTCGTCCCATCGTCTATGACCCTTAGTCAGCTCAACCACTTGATAATGGCTCATCTATTTTTCCCCCTCAACCACATTCTCCTGCCTTCTACCCATAACCTTTGACGCCCTTACGAATCAAGAACCCATCAACCTCCATTTAAAAAAATACCTAATGACTGCCTCCACTGCAAAGAATTACACAGATTTACCATCTTCTGGCTAAATAAATTCCTCATGTTCATTTCTAAAGGTACATCTGTTCACGCTGAGTCTGTCCTCTGGTCCTAGACTCTCATACTACAGGAAACATCTTCTCCATATCCACTCCATCTATCCCTTTCATCTAGCCAACATCAGTGTCCCGTCTCAGGTCAAAGTCCCCAGTGTTGAGCAGTTGGTCATGTTGGGAAGGCCACATGCCTCATGCATTCAAAACCAGATTCCCCAAACTGATGCTCATTTCCAAGCTCTGCCAAAAGAGATTATCAGGCAGAAAGCACAGTACAATGAAGTGCTCTGAACATCTGAAACCCTAGCCCTTGACTGCTCAAAGAGTAACAGCATTCGGGATGACACTCAAATCTTCAGTCACATATTGCAAGCACACAGAAACCCTACATAAATGGTGAAAGTAACACAAACACCACACAAGTTACCCACCCTCCACATTAGACACCATCTGTAAAAGACCCTGCCGTTTCCACATTGGCTTCTTTAGGCATATCAGAACCCACAAAACTTTAGCAAACGCAAGTCATCCTTGATCCTGAGGTCAAGATCGTGACCCAAGAAGAATATCAAATAACATGTTAACTAGGTTTCAATTCACTGTCCTATTTTCACAGCCTGAACCACAGGTAACTGGAGCACACATGGGCTACTGGCTATCTCAGTGCACCCACTGACATGCACTTCAAGCATGACATTAGCTTGAGACAGAAGTAACTGCAGATGCTGGTTTACAAAAAAAAAACAAAGTGTTGGAGTAACTCAGCAGGTCAGGTGGTATCTTTGGAGAACATGGATAGTGACGTTTCAGGTCTGGAGCCTCCTTTAGAACATCAGGATAGTCAGTCAACAAGGATTCACTTTGGTTACATCAGAAACGAGGAGAGAAAAACAAAGCTTGTGCTTCGAGTGGAGGATGGTGAGGTGAGTTGGATAGGATTCAATCGAGGTGACCATCATCCCTGCAGCGTAACAAGCTTCTTTTCTCTTTCCCAGTTCTGACAGGGTCTTCTACCAAAAAGGAATTACTTTGTTTCTCTTCCCACAGATGCGACCTGACTTACTGCATATTTCTGGTAATTGGTATTCTAACCTTTTTTAACCTCCAAATAAAACTATTGTCGACAAATTGATATACCCACCTGACTGGATCCATGTACTTGGACATGTTAGGGTTGGGTTGTTTCTACACATCTCTCTCTCAGGCTTGGAAGTCTTTGTGCAAGCTAGCATCTGCTCTATACAACACAGTGAGGGCAGAAATAAGAAAAAGGGAAAACAACAAACTGAGTAAATTAGTCATAGGTTGTGCAACACTGAAAAGTGTAGATTTTCTACTACATTAAAATACCTTTAGACTGATACTCACAAAATCAGATTAAAGATAGCAAAAAGGAAGCCTTTATTGTTTTTGTTTTCAAAATGTCTTTATTAAGGATTTGCAAAGGATTTAAATTGAGTGTTGACTGGGAAATGGGATGCAGAAGAATCAGTCGCTGATTAATTCTGTTTTGACTTTGAAAGTATATTTATTCTTGTAAATTAAGAGACCCGGCAAAATAAAACAAAAACAAGCCTTTTGACCCACTGATTCCGCACCAACACCAATCAAACACTGATCCTAAACCCTGATAAACTTCATCATTACACTAATCCTACATGAACACAATTTTTAAATTCCCTCCACATATTATCATTCACCTACACACCCGGGGCAAGTGAGAGAGGGCAATTACTCAGCAACCCACACAGCTTTGGGATGCGGGAGGAAACTAAAAGCCCAAATGGTTAGAGAAAGGATGCGCAAACTCCACTCAGTCAGCACGAGATCAAGACTGAACCTGGATCTCAGGCATTGAGGCAGTGGCTCTATTACAGGCAACATCTGTATGATAGCCACTTGGGTAATGAAAATTCATTTACCGAATTCAAAAACCAGTACAAAATAATAAGCGTTTCTTTTCCAAACTCTCATTTCTTGACATACGCTGAGATGACAAAGCTTCACAATGCAGAAACCTGCTACACGGGCCATTTTCTAGGAACGCAACTCCTCCATTCCCACATAACATGGGGGTCACTTGTGATTGCAATGTAGTGATCCCAAGGCTGAGATAGGAAGAAAGTTAGGAAACAATCCAAGAGCAGGAAAAAAAAACCTCAAACATTTTTATTTTCAAATCACTGGTGTTCTCACCACCACCCAAAGAACACCCAAATCTCAGCCCCTGCCCCAGAATGATTTTTTAATCCAAGATTCAGGGTTAATAAAATCAAAGGGTTTAATCACTCTTCACAGTTGATGCATCCCCGTCTACTCTATCTATGTCTCTCATAATGTTACATACTTCTATCAAATCTCCCCTCAACCTCAGATATTCTAGAGAAACCAATCCAAGTCTATCCAACCTCTCCCTCGAATCCAGGCAACATTCCAAACCTCCTCTGTACC